>NW_026712882.1:2400000-3000000 GCF_030625045.1 Achroia grisella | reverse complement strand
AAATTCTGTGTTTGTTTTATTCCAATCGGATTGCAAACAAATATCTTTAAAACTATTATCCATATATTACGAGTACGAAGTCGCGGTCTGAGGTAGTTAATATTTATCAGCTGTTAGTGCATTCTGTCAAAAATAATTTTTAATCTGTAGGTATTGAATAAAAGTAGAGGCACGCGGAGCGCATGCGCCAGTGCTCTCAAATGATTGGTCGCTGTCGCCCCGCCTAGCGTTGCGTAACTGATATATACTGATATGTATAATGTACCTACATAATCACAGACACAATTAACATATAATAATATTATTTCTTACGTGTTTACCTAACCTTGCTAATGCAAACAGCATTCGAAAACAGCCATTAAAGAATTTATAAAAATAAAACACTTCATTTTGAAAATGGAACGTCGACCATAGAGCAGCGATATTGTTTTATTTCTTTTTTTTTTAATTTTACTCATTATCATACATTCCACTACGTCACCAGTAAATATATCAATTGCAACATAATTTATCATATTTTTATTATAATTACAATATGCAATATTTATCCATAAATTATTCTCCATCTAAGGAAAATCTTTAAAATTTATTTAGTGTTCTTTTTTTAAAATTCCTAAGTACGTCGGACTTTCTTATTATAAAGCATCATTAGGAACTGTTGAACACTTCGTAGTAGTATAGAGAGCGAGTGTGTTAGTTTAGCATACCGCCGTACCTCCCTGTTGCGGGTTCGATTCCTCGCACGGTACTGGCATTTGTATTCATAATGATTGTTTGTATTTACAAATAAAAAATGTATTCAAGTATTTATACTCGTAATATAAGCTGTCGTTAGTTTGGGATTAGATGGCGTATGATTTGTACAGGGTTAATATTAATTAGGTATTCGCATGGTCTCTTGAAATAATCCTGTTCCGCTACGTTAGTGGCGATAATTTCAAAATTACAGACTCAAACGACAATTGTTGCAATACACCAAGGTTGATAGACCGTCTGTCGTTTATTTGTCTGTTTGTTTAAAATAAATAGAATCAAAAATTATTTATTCGTATAGGACATTTTAGCTGCTTATTAAAGTATTTTTTTTGTATTATAATTTTTTCCCCTACAGTCCAGTTCAGTCATATACATACTGAACCGATTTAGCTAATTTTAGACTTGAAATATTCGTGGAAGTCCAGAGAAGGTTTAAACGGTGATGAAGTATGAAGAAATTGCATGTAACATAGTAAAAACAACAATTATATTTTCCCATAGCAATGTCAATTGTTGATACCTGTCAAAAAGGGTGCGTTCAGAAATTTATTACGTAACGAAACTTCAAAAAACCTTTGACATATTTAATTTTGAGGCGGAACGGTATCCGCTGCGTCAGCTAGTTTTAGAATAATTAATTTGGGACTGTCGTTTTGTATGTTTTTTTATTGTCTATGTTTTTTATAATAACTATATTATTTTATGTATATGACATAAGTTTATTAATATTTTTTTTTTCCAAAAATTCTCATCTCCTCTCTTAAGGAGAGGAGATGGTAACATACCCCCGGCAGAAGCACAGTCGGCCGGGGTTCAGGGCCCCAGGGAGAGAAACCGGCGTACAATGCGGGCAGAATCTAACAGCACCGCTTTCTGCATCTTTCCCGGGAGTGAGCCGCCCCGGAATCCCAACCGTCTGAGATGTTGTTCCAGACTGGTTGGGATAAGACCGTTAAGATTATTATTATTATTATTATAACACTTTATTGCACCAACATATAAAGGACATGAACAAAATTAAAAACAAAAAAAAAACTAAGTACAAAAGGCGGTCTTATCGCTAATGCAATCTCTTACAGACAACCTTTGGAAAGAGAGTATTTACAAAAAAAAAATAGAGTAGGTTTAAGATTATATAATTTTTCTGACTATACTGTTACTTTTTACATTACTCGTCTCGTCTTCGATCTCCTTCCTTCACACTAATAGCACCAAAAGGGGGATGGGATTATTAGTAAGATAGAATAATGACCTCATTACTAGCTATGCACCTTGTCAGGCTGACCTCCACGCAGTTTCCCCTTGAAACCATCGTGATATTCCTGGTGAATTTGTCACGATGGGTTTATTGACCTGACCTCATATTCATCTTATAATCCTCCACTGCTCCCCCGTGTAAACCATTAGCGCAGGAGGCTGCACCATTCCATTATCATCCACAAAAAAATTAATAAAAATTAAAAGACTTTCGTAATATCGGATTGCAATTGAAAAGAAAACGAAGGTAAGTCAGAGTCATATAAAAACGTCAATCTATTTCCCACACCTGAGTTGATTTAAAATGCATTAGATTCAACGGCGGCACTAGATCAAGATCTAGATCAGCCCGTAATAATTCATAGACGGCGGTGGATCGATGGATCAATATGGATGAGTAGGGGCGCCCGCGCATTCAAGTGTCAAACACTGCGCGTGCGCTGATTGTACGCACTGATAAGTACTTTGTCGGCCCTCATAAATTTATGGTATCTGCGCTTTTATACGTATAAACTTTTTGTCATTTTGTGAATTATACATCAATATATTATGTTTGTTGCGTTTCTAAATTTGTTTTGTCGTTTTATGTGCATATCTAATAATAATAATATTTATGAGACACAATTACAAATAGATCTTAACTTAACTTAACCTATGACAATTAAACAAAGCGATCAGTTGTGTTTATTTACAACGGTCGCTGCACTAAGCATAGCTTGTAGCTCAGGGTCCAGATTATGTCTTATCTATTTAGTTTGTTTAAGACAGTCAGTTCTAATGTCAAAACATTTCATGATTGTTAACAAATATTACGTAAAAGAAAATAAAAATAGTGGTAAAATAAAAAACAAAATATGGCTATTCAAAAGTGCTTTCATTAAGTTTATTCGAATAAGGATTATTTCTATTCTATTCTATTCTATTCTATAGAATTAAATAAGCCTGCTATTTTATTGAAGTAAGATAATATTATTATTTACTAGCTGTACCCGCGGTTTCGTCCGCGTGGAATTTAACTATATTTTTCCAAAAAATGTTTTTCTATAATAAAAGTAGCCTAAGTTACTCCTTATTACATCAGCTACCTGCCAAAGTAGTCCCGTCAAAATCGGCCCAGACATTTCAGAGATTACATATTCCGAACTGACGGTAAATTTGACATATCATAAGAGTCTGTAATAGACCTACATGAATAAAGATATTTTGAATTTTGAATTGAATTAGTGGGAACAATTAGACAGACAGACGAAAATTGTTGAAAAAATTCATGTGCATGTAGTAAAAAACGGTCATTTCGATATTACAAACAGACACTCCAATTTTATATATATGTACAGATTAGTTTATTGAATAACAATAAAATCGGAATGTATCCAATCGACGAATGACAATTTGGAGTCGTTTGAGGTCGCAACTGCTGTACCTAACAAGCAACCTTGAGTCACAGCGCACGTTTGCGATCCTATCCGACCTTCAAGTAATAACGGCTCATCAAATACATATTACGACAGTAATACTAACGGTTTGTATGTCCGTCGCCTTGTCCTACCATTCACAATTCAATGTACTACACATTAAATTGTTAATAGGACGGCCTCGGTGATTTAGTGGTTTAGCACACCGCTTTACATCCAATGGTCGCGGGTTAGATTCCTTGAAACTCGACAGTACAAACATTTGTATTCATGAGTATGATTGTTTATATCGATCTGGGTGTTTTCTATATATAATATGTATGTATTGACGAAAAAAAAACTTTGGATTTTGTATCAGTTATCTAGTACCCATAACACAAGTTTTAGGTAGCTTAACTTGGGTCTAGATGGCGCTGTGTGAATTGTCCTGAGATTATTATTATTATTATTATACATTTGCTTTGAAGAGTTCAGATATCTCTCCAACCAAAGGTTACCTGGTAGAGATTGCAACTAATGCGCTATGAGCTGAAAGAGCCTCCACTCAGCAGGTGCTGCAGAGCGTCACTTCAAATTGAAGTTCATATTTGAGTCAGTGGTCTAGAAGTTTACCGCCCTACTTCCGATGGTTGTAGGTTCATACTTCATGTATATATTTATGTATACAGGGTTTTAGTGGTATTTTATGTATTGACACATATATATAATGTTCTTATTGTTGTCTGTCCGACAAATGAATAAAGTTAATGGTGTTACATATATTTAATGAGAGAATCATCTTCTTTTTTCTTAACTAGTTGTGTTCGTGACTACGTTTGCGTGGTTTCTCGACAAATAGACTATCCAACACAAAATATTTCAATTTAAACCAGTAGTTCCTGAGATAAGCGCGTTCAAACAAACAAATAAACAAACTTTTCAGTTTTATAATATTAGTATAGATAACAAACAATTCATTCATAACATTCTCCATCCTTGTCACACCACACATCAATCTGAAGATCGCATCTCACAACTATAAAAATTCTACATCACGCCTTCACAAACTAAACCGGTCGGGCTGCGAAACGGTGTTTATTCATAATATTTTCCATTAAACAATAATTTAGAGTCATTTATGACAATTCACAAAGTGAGGTTATTTGTCTGGAGCCATCTTGTTGTGTTTCTCATAATTTATTAAGCTGTGAGCTGTGCCAGTCTGTCTTGGTTTTATTATTATGTTTAATATGCTTATGTTATCATATCATACAATAATATTAACTACACGACTAACCCATTCCATTCACACATTTGAAGCAACAATAACGTTTATTCTCTCATTTAAAAGCGTATTTTAAGTAGTTTATGAGATTTAATTATTTAATTCATCTTTAACAAATCTTAACGAGTCATTACATTTTACATGAGAATTTATATTAACTATTGCTTCTTCTTTTGCTATTTTCCACTGTAGGTTTAAGACGTTTTGTGTTAATTTTATTCTGATTTTAGTTTAAAATATTCATCATCATCATCATCATCATTTCGGCGCGGAAGACATCCACTGATGAACAAAGGTCTCCCCCAAAGATCTTCACGACGATCGGTCCTGTAAAACAAAATATTAACCTAGGCAACTCACGCAGCTTCATCTAATCCTAAGCTAAGCAGACCTTTTCTCTTGAGTGTTAAACAAAGATACGAATACTTAAATAGACATTTAAGTTGACGACCTCCGTGGTCTAGCGGTCTGGCACACCGCTTTACGACCGATGGTCGCGGGTTCGATTCCTCGCACGGTACAAACATTTGTATTCATGAGTATGATTGTTTGTATCGGTCTGGGTGTTTTATATGTATAATATGTATGTATTTACAAAAAAAAAAAACTATGTATTTGTATCAGTTATCTAGTACCCATAACACAAGCTTTAAGCTAGCTTAACTTGGGACTAGATGGCGTTGTGTGAATTGTCAACAAAAAAAAAAAGTACATACGTATCGTAAATATAAATACCTAGACAGTTAAAAAAATCTTACTCATGAATATAAATGTTTCTACTGTGCTAGAAATCGAACCCGCGACTTTGAACTTTGCAAGTACAATGTATACCTCGAAGGTGTAGTCGATGTCTCTTTGACTATAATCAGGTAATTAATGTGTACCTTATGAGTTACGAAATAAATGCTACTGTTGCATTTCCGATTTATGCATTCGCCCGCTATTATAGAAACGATACGTTTTCCAGGATGCGGTTATGCAAATGTTATTTATTATATGTTCTCTAATTTGTATCCCTAACTGGCCATATAGCTTTGTACCTCATATATACATTGTATTTTCTAGGATTTCTTTCTTTTTATATACCGAACTCAGTATAATAAAGAATTAAGAATGACCAAACGCAATCTTTTCAAATTGTTCAAAAGTTTTAATTTTATTGTACAAATATTCAAATTTATCTTATTATTTACCAAAGATTATTTCTATTTCTATTGTTACGTTTACTAGGTCATACCAACACTGTTATTCTGCTTATAACATGGTAAGTGATTACCACCGCCCATGAACAGCTGCCGTTTCAGAGATATTGCTATAGGTAGAGCAGAAATTTTGCTATCCAAAAAAATATATTTATGAGAATATATGTTCTTTTGTGTCTGTTTGAAAATACTTCTTCTGTGACATGATTGCCTAGTATGCATATGAATTCATAAAAAGCAGCAATGTGAGATATCAACTAACCTATTTTATACTTTACCTGAATAATGATTATTATTGTTAATAATATTGATATGATTGTTCAAAATATTGTTATCAATACACATTTAGGTACATGCATTGAATATTTAAAAAGAATGAGAAATCTCGTTTGCGTCGACGAATACAATTTTGATAGCAATATAATATCAGCTTGGTGGCTTAATATCGGGATGGTGACAGTCACGGTGCTGGTGACGGATGTGTGGTAAGCGGACAGCAGCGACCGTCGGCGTCGGTGGAGGGCGACCGTTGAATGTGGGCCAATAGCACACCGCCCGCGCATCCTATCCAACCGTTTCATTACATCCACTGTCTTTTATACTTATCATTCGTGATGCTAATCATTAAAATCATAATTAAGTGGGAAAAATGTTTGTTAATAATGTAGATTGATGATCCTATTGCTAGCAATGTAGGTACTATATCAGGTTTACTTCCACGCGGTTCTCGCTAGAAACCATTATGACAGATTTCTGGTAATTCGGTCATGACGGACTAACTGCTCTGACTTTCATATTCATTTTATCATCCTCCACTGGTGCCCCGTCAGCGTAAACAGTTATAACCCGTAAATATTAACCCCAGGCGGTTATAACACTCCATTATCATCCATAAAAAAATCATAGTACAGCATGGTTCGCCTTCGATTTTATATTGAGTAACTCGTAAAGATTTTACTAATCCGAAGGCCAGGTAGAATAATCATGAAACTCAGTCACTTTCACCAAGAAACAAAGTGAAAATCTAAAAATAAGTTTCGAATTTGTCGTACTAAAGTCATCACGTGATCGCCCAGTGCATTTTAACTCTGTAAAATACAGAATTAAATGTTAAACATATCTTTTGGGCTCAGCTACTTTTACGGAATTTCGTGTTTGTGATATTCGGACAAAAATTAATGAACAATTTTTTTGACCCTTGTAATATGTATATAGTATCGATCTGTATAATTCATTTAAAGTATCTAATTTAAGAGATTAGGTCTGAGATGGCCTGTCTAAACTCTATGTATCCTTTTCATAGTTAGGAATATTCTATTATGCTGACAAAGCCATAAGATACAGTTAGTTATAAACAACACGGTCGCAAACAAAATGCTGAATGAATATTCTCAATTCAAAATCAAAACTATATTCCTCCGATTGGCATTGTAGGGTTAAACGAGTCAAACTTTCTAGTGCATCTCTCTATACCGACACCTAACTCTTATTGCTTTGTAACAAAATCTAGATTTCTTTAACGCTTTTCGTCGTGTTTCGTGTAAATTTTCAGTAGGTGTTATGCAAATATGTTGCTTATCTTCGAGGGTGAAAGTTTAGGATTGTTTGTGAGGTGTATATTTCAAGGGCCGAAGCTACTAAATGGTATTAAGGTGCACTTTCTGCGCATGCGCGGGTCACGGGATGAGCTCAACCTTTCACGCGTGGTTGGTTCCACAGTGGGCGCGGTTCGCTTTAAGATTACGATTGTTTTCGGTGAAATTCAAAGGGTGGATTTGGATAATAAATTATTATGGTATGTATTGAATGGTTAAGTATCATGCCCTTATAGTAACAGAATTTCAATATTTGATATTACTATTCGATTTGATCATGACAACACGTCACTAATCAATTGTAATAATAATATTTTACCAAAAGATTGATGATACAAACATACATACAAAGTGATATTTAATATTAATAATAGATTTCATTGCTTAAAAGTATAGCGAATATAATTAAGAAATATAAAAAGACATATTATTACTATGTTTAATTACTAACTGGAAATCCACTCTGATAAAGCTAAAACTCCCACTCAGCATATAACTGTTGAACAAACAATGTACCTTCAATACTTCATTCATTCATTCATTCATTCATAATTTATGAGCTACGCTGCCTTCAATACTATACCGTTGTAAATATTATGAGTTATTTATGTATTTTAATCGATTTATAAAAAATATATTAGAATGTTCACAGATATTTATGATTGTATACAAATAATTCGGCCATTGTAGCGACGCTAGGGCCGGCATTCACATTTCTCCACATCTCCCAAGTTTAGTGTTGCTCACATTTATTGAAATGTACTCAGTAGGATTGTATGTAAATCTTGTACAGCTACGGAACCGATGCGTTTGAATATGTCTGGCATTGGCTAAGGTCGCCAATAACTGCACTAAATCTTCTTGACGTCATAATACTCCATTTTGGTAAGCACTGTTTCACAATTGGAAAGTCATAGTACTCATTTTTGATACATTAATCTTTGCCCAGAGAATACACATATTCTCTAGTCAAATATATGTGAATACCCTATAAATACTATTCTTAAATTAGTTAAAGACAGTATATTTATAGATAAGTTAATGAATGTTAATATTAATCATGAATATTACCATGTTACTTAATTGAAAATTATCGTTGTTTGAACATTACCCAGATATGTATTTATATATGGTCTTTTTTAGAAAATCACAAGCAGAGCAGTATTGAATTGTAATTCATTGTTTATTTGTAGTAAATTTCAAAAAATCTTTGTCAATTCTTCAAATGCTTATAACAATATAAAATTATTAATACACCCATGATCCCTAGTTCTCATATATACATATATTATGTATATATATATAAAGGCTATAAAGCAACAATATAACGATGTTTCTAGCCCGCTATAATTCGCAAAATAATTGGCCGGGAGATTTACTAAACTGGCGACGACCTCGGTGCGCTGCGATCGTAAACCAGCCAAACTGAATTATACACTAAATGTAAATATGGTGTTATTTCAAAACGGATACTTAACTTGGCCGGGTGTTTTGCATATATTACCGTGCCACCTGTCTCGCTTGCACATATGACTTGAAATTATAACTGCAGTGCCGTGAACAAATTAAAACCATTCATTTTGTCTACATTATTGAGCTCCATTATTTATAGTCTCAAATTAAAAAAGAATAGCTATTTACGTAATTTAATTAAAATAAAGTTGACGATAAAATTATTCAATAATAATCAATAGTCGCTGACAAAATTCAATGAATTTAAAAAACATTCCAAAAATATTCATCTTAATTCGACATTAAGAATAATTCAATTTATAAATTGATGTGGTGCGATATGTATTAATAAATTTATATTTATTGTACAGTTGTTTTTTTTATAAATATATTTTATAGTATTTTATTTATTACAAAATCATAAGAAATACTTCCGTAAGATTATAAGATTTTATTTTGTATACATTAATGTACATGCATTGAAGTTGAATAAATATATTGAAGAATTATAATCGACATGAATACAGTTTTATATTTGTAATTAATTGTATTTAAATATACTTCACCAAAGAACCAAATTAATTAATTAATATTATTTCGCTTGGGATTCCAAGCGAAATAATAAATGAAACTATATATACAATACATATATGCATATTTTTATTTCAATAGATAAACTTTAATTTTTTTTATATAATTTTATAATAATATAATTACTATTAATGTATACCTTAATGTTATTTAAAGATTAACATTCAAGTTAGGACGAACCCTTTCATATATGATATCATAAAATATGAACACCATTACATGTCAAATTTTATATCCTTATCAAATAGGATAGTATAGATTCTAGAGCAAATATCATGTACGCCAATTAGTAGCAAGTGCCACAGAGTGTATGATATGTTGGTTGGGCCTTAATTACACGGTTATGAACCCTCAAAGTTATGGCACGCGTAAATATCGCTATAATATCTTTATTTACTCGTGTTAATACAGAAAATGGGGTCTTAAAACTGATTTACTTTTGCAATTTATTACAAAATAATATTTATATTTGTGGGAACCGATTAGGTCGAAGGCAATAACTATATTAATTCTCATGTAACGGTAATGTGAGAATTGAAATAATTATCTGTAAATTTGTGCGAGAATTGTTAAAAAGACTTGTTAAAAAGTGTTGATCGTTGACGATGATTATGTAGGTACCTATTGCTTTAACTAACAGTTAATTTTCAACCTACTTCAAAAAGTATGAAATGTGATAATTTTACAATGCCTTTACCGATTGAGATGTATTTTTTTTGGAAATGCTGAAGCTTCAATATCGATGTAATGAAAAATTATACATACTGAAGGAGCTAGTATAACACTAGCTACATAAAATCTCTAGACCAGTGAATTCGTTAACAAATATTCAATTTTTTTTCTTTCATTGTGGCACAAAACAGTAAATACATTTATGTATCAAATGATGAATAGAAAAGAGCAAATAGTGCTGAAACTTAAACTTTACTATTTAAATTTATTATTAAATTAATTAGTTATTAAATATTTTAGACATTATCTAAATTAGACCGAGTTAAATATTAATGTGAAATACGAGTAAAGTCAATTAATTGAGAATGACATTTTATATAAATTAATTACCGATATATTATGATCCGTAGATAGCAAAGGTTGCTACGTGAGGGGTGACAGGTTCTAGTCTCATGACCCGAAAACATTTAAGAATTGCTCACATTAATACGCTGTTAGTATTAAGTAGTTAAGATACTAAGTAAGATATGGGTTTAAAAATGTTGTTTATGAAGAAATCCTAATAAAATGACTCTATAATATAATTATCCTGGTTTTTGTAAAAACACACGTGTCAAATGTACAGTAAATTTATAAAATGAGGTCTTTTGCCAACATATGGCTAGGTGTAAAATAAAAAAAAGAACCAGTTCTATTTTTAAATTCTAATTTGAGTGCGCGGCACAGATACACCATAAATGTGATTTTATCCAAAAGAAGAGAAAAAGAAATGTGATTTTAGGCGGAAAAGTCCGAGATCTGTTTAAGTAAGACTTTGGCTAGGAGGCGTATATAAAAAACACGTGTCAAAAACACAGTAAATTTATAATATGTGGTCTTTCGCCAACATGTGGCAAGACGTAGAAGAAAAATATGACCAGTTCCATTTTCAAATTGTAATTTGAGTGCGCTGCACAGATAATAAATGTGATTTTAGCCGGAAAAGTTGGGATCTGTCGAATTTCTCTTTTTGGCGGGAAAATCTTATGTCATAAATAGCTTAGAAATATATTATTTTATATTCTGTAAATTTTGATTGCTGACTACTTATTGTTACTACTTCGTTGTTTAATGATTTACTGGTATCACTACCCGAAGTTCAATGGGGCATTTCTTTCTAAATTCCATTTGGCGCTACAATCGTTTTACGCCTTACAATTAACCCTGGCAACACCGTGTAGTAACACTGAGATTTTTCATTCCCTCGTGAGTTGAAATCAAAAGCGATAAACCGAGTACTGCCGTGTGGAACTTCCTTACAACGTCGGCGACTTTTACGCTAAGTAATGGCTAACTAAAGTGTCAATCTGGTGACATACGAATGTCCGATTTATGGCTACTAACGCTGCGGTGCGAGTGATAGTGGATTCATAAGCGGTCGCGGAAGCGGGAAGAGGAATATATTGCTTAATGTGTTATTGGTTGATTCTGTATTACTGTTTATCGTTGTATGTCAACTTAAAATCTATTAATCATTATCATAAATTCTACGTCAAATATATCATACTCGTATCTGTTAAATGGCGCTATTAAACAGTTGCTAAATGATAATATGTCCAGTTAATAATATTTTTATTATTAACTGGACATATTACCATCATATTGTATCATCATTATTGTTATCATACTGTTTTTTCCAAATAAAGTTTTATTTGCAAAAAATTGTTTTATTTGTTTTTTTTAATTTAAAATATTAACTTCTACTGGAAAATACTCTACCAGTTAATAGTTGAGACTGAAATCAAGATCTACATTATAGCACTAGATGAACATGAATGTCATGATGACATGAATATCAGTAATTTTCTAATTTAAAATCGCGCAATATAGTCGTTTGTAATTTCAATCGCATATATAATAGTTGATGTTCTTTTTGATAAATGTACTGTTGTGATAAATAGAAATCGTTACTCGCTTATGACTTACACCACGTCTTATCTGTCGGCGGTCTAGTGTTGAAATTTTAGATTTCTTCAACCAATCGCACCTCGGCGATAGATTGTGAGAGTAATTGGAACTACAGGGTGTCAGGGTTTAAAGGTAGCAGTTAACATGATAGCCTATTCGGTAACGAACAGGTTACACGTTCGAATCCAAAAAAGGAACGCCGACTGAGGTAATCGATATTTTTACATCGCTAATAAATGCAAACAGTAAAAATAGTTTCTTCATTTAAATAATGTGCAAAAAACAACTAGACAACGAACGTGAACTCTGAATGAGTTTTTTTTTTATTAAGTCCATAATAAAAAAAAAGACTCAGTTACCATGAAATGGTGCGTTTAAAAAAAAGGTACAAATCCACGAACCCGCATTGTACACTAATTCTTAACGATCCACACATCAATTGTTTATTTTTATTTATTTCAAATTTCATCGCGATATTATTAAGTTTATTGCGATTACGATCTCGAGAATTCATTTTTGACATTTTTATTCGAATTTATGCGGTTCCACACATGTCTACCACTACAGTTCATTGTATAAAAAATCCGCTTTTGATCTTTAAAGTCTTTATATTAAGGTACGTTATCGTATATATTTTAATATGTTACAGGTAAAATTAATACTGGCCGCTTTGAGTCCGTGTGACCCGTTCTAAGATTTTATTATTTTAAAAAATTGATATTTTTATTTTTCGAATTGGTCCGCTGACGCTCTCAGCGGGTGGTTACGAGTCTTTCACCAGGTCTAAATTGTATCTTATTACTTTGGTATTACGATTTATTTTGGAATACCAATTTAGTTAAAACCATAGTATCTTCAAAGAATTGCGTTTCGTTACCTATGTTTTGTTTTCAGCCTCTCAGTTGGATATGTGATATTATCTGTAGTAATGTTTTATGCTATTACTATAATATCTGTGGTTTAGGATAATGATATATACCTACCTAAAAATACTTTTTTTTTAATATTCGTCTTGTAATTTGAGATATCTATGTAAACAAAAATTAATTGCCAAATGTATCTATGCAAGTGAATTACTTCAGAACAAATGTCTCTAATTGGCTAATTATTTGATGAAAGAAAAATATTGGAATAGACAGATAGAAAAATAATAGATATATTATAAAAAAAATATATAAAAAATATATATTTCATCGCAGCCAGTCATAAATTAACTTACAATTTTTTTGTATCTCCCAACTTCGAACTCACGCTTCTAAGCAATACAGTCGGGATAGTTAACTACTGAGCCACAACGCCTGCTAGTTAGTTTATAATTTGAAAATAATAACCAGTTGAATATCAAATTAAATTCCCGTCAGTCGTTATTACACATTGTTAAGTAATGTTAATATATTATTGAAAACACCGAGTAATATCTTCAAGGCTAGTCATTTAGGTAGTCGGCAGGACTAGTCACGTTCATAATAAACACGACGTATCACGAGAGGAATAATATATTTTATGATATCACTCAATTAATAATGTGAATTGAATTTATAAGACGTATATCGCTATATGAAGATGCATGACCTTTGCAATGAGTGATAACTGGAATTAAATTATCGGATTTAGTTTTAAAAATATTTTGTAAATTTATAGCAATACTACCTTTTGCCCGCGGCTACTCTCGCGTTAATTTAACCCTTAGGGGTGGAATTTATCAAAGTCCTTTCTTAGCGGATGCCTACGTCATAGTAGCTTTATGCATGCAAAGTCTCAGCCCGATCGGTTTAAAATCGACAAAGTTTCATACAAACTTTCATCCCCTATTTTATCCCGTTGGGGGTAGAATTAATCAAAATCCTTTCTTAGCGGATGCGTACGTCATAACATCTACCTGCATGCCAATAGATCACTATGTCAGTCACCTTTGAGTTATATATATTTCGATTATCAACGCAAAACTATACCTATCTGTCTGTTTATTCTTTTATTACCGGTATAAAATATAGCTGTTTAAAAGTGTTTAAAATGAAAAAAAATCAGTATTATGGGCAGGGCACATAGCTCGTAGGGCAGATGGCCGTTGGGGCAATAAAGTCCTCGAGTGGCGACCGCGGACCGGAAGACGCAGCGTGGGAAGGCCTCCAGCAAGGTGGCTTCCGCTGGAAGGCATTGGATGCGAGCAGCGCAGAACCGATCGTCGTGGAGATCTTTGGGTGAGGCCTATGTCCAGCAGTGGACGTCTTCCGGGCTGAAATGGCTGGACCGATTTTGACGGGACTTTTTTGGCAGATAGCTGATGTAATAAGGAGTAACTTAGTATACTTTTATTTTAGAAAAATAATATATATTTCACGCGGACGCAGTTGCGGGCTACTAACTAACAGCTAGTTAAAACTATAATTACATGAAGTCAAAGTTCGTATGTCAAATAATCGTTTATACTGTATAAGTGATTTACAATCAGCCACTCATATAACCTTGCCTTAAAATGCTTTATATAACATTGTATTATACTTAATGACATTTGTAATCATTACATAGTATAAAACAAAGTCGCTGTCGCTGTCTGTCCGTCCATATGTATGTTTAAATCTTTAAAACTACGCAACGGACTTTGAAGCGGTTTTCTTTAATAAATAGAGTGACTCAAGAGGAAGGTTTATATGTATAATACATGTACCCTCGGGCGAAGCCGGGGCGAGTAGCTAGTAAGTGATAAATTGAATTAAATTGTCAGTCTGTATGTTTAAAAATATTTTGTAAGTTTTTATTAGTATTAGAAATGTGAGATTACAAGAGATTTTCGTTTTACATCGCAGTTAGACTATAATTACATTTTTTTTATATGTACGTTTGCTATTTTTTTACGAATAAATGGTTGTATGTATCATAATGACAAATCGCAGCCAGATGATAATTAAGGTGCTATTTTTAATCTGTATGTATGTATAAACATATTTTTTGGGACTAAACTGTACGTATTTTAATGATATTTGGTATGATGATAGAGTAAATTACGAGGACGAACATAGCCTATTTTATATCTCAAAAATATCTGGAAGGGTTGAAAAAGGGATGAAAAGAGGATCAAAAGGGGATGAAATATTGTGCAGATGAAGATTGTAGATAATTGTGCATTATTAAACATAGCTTATTCTATATTTAAAATAATCTGGAAGGGGTTGAAAAGAGGATCAAAAGGGGATGAAATATTGTGCAAATGAAGATTGTAGGTAATTGTGCATTATTATTACATAGTATAAAACAAAGTCGCGGTCGCTATCGGTCCGTCCCTATGTATGCTTAAATCGTTAAAACTACTCAACGGATTTTGAAGCTGTTTTTTTAATAGATAGAGTGATTCTGGAGGAAGGTTTATATGTATGTATGAGCACCATAGCGAGGATGGTCTAAAACCATTTAATGCATACCTTGATCTTCACTTTGTCTTATGAAAAAGTTTGTCTTATGAAAGACTTTGTTTTGGTACAGTCGTTAGTAAAAATATGTGTTAAAAAATATTTTTTTAATTAATGAACAATATGGCTTATAAAATAGAGTCATTTAGTTTAGAAGGTTATAAAAAGGTAAAAATAAACTTATCCTTTAGTTATAAAAGTATGTGGCCAGTACGTCAGCAACAATACCTGTACACCTGGGCGAAGCCGGGGAGAGTAGCTAGTTATAAACTATATAATAAAATAAATTGGTAGGGTGAATTAGCAATAAATGAGTTTCAATTAACAGCATGTTGCAATTAGTCTTACATATCAAATAAATATCTGTTTCATCATCATCATCATCATCGCAGCCCGGAAGACGTCCACTGCTGGACATAGGCCTCCCCCAAAGATCTCCACGACGATCGGTCCTGCGCTGCTCGCATCTGTTTATTTGTATTCAATTCATTGCTAATGATTTCATCTTAAAATTGGACACAGTGTAAAAAAATTGAAGTTCCTAAGCGGCTAAAATGTCCTACATGAATAAATGATTTTTGAATTTGAATTTGTATTTGTATTTGTAAACTCTGATCACTATGACTGATTTCCTCTTATTAATTGTTTAACCAGTTGTTGTGTATTCAATATTTTTTCTATTTCATTATTTAATTGAATTAGTGCTAATTGGTAGTTTGTATTCACACACTTAAACTTAAATTGTAAAGTAAGAATAAAATTATTAAAAAGAGCTACACACAAGTTTCTTGCTCGTTCTTCTTGTGATGAGACAGCTTTCCGAATGAGCGGTAGATTAAAAAAAATGTGATGACTATTCAAAAGTGCTTCAGTGTAAGTTTATATGAATAAATGATTTTCTATTCTATTCTATTCTATTTGAATTTGATTTTGAATGCAGTAGTATAATTTAGTTTGCAGTGAATCATAAAGTCATACAAAATTAGTACCGGACTTATAGGTCCTAGATGATATCGGTACAACTTTTTATACGCTGTAAGCCAGAGGTTCTCAAACTTTTTTTGTGTCGTAGACCCCTTGCCATAATTTTCGGTTTTGGGTAGACTCTCCATTCTTACCTGGTATTGATTATTTGTAAATTTCTAACTGTAGTAAAGTTTAGTGTTAAAAACAACAAGATGACCGCTGTCGTAGACCCCTTGCAGTTTGTCATAGACCTCTGGGGGTCGATATAGAACACTTTGGGAACCACTGCTGTGAACTATAAAATTAAATATGCGATAAGATCGGGTACCATCCACCGTCGCGACCGTCGGGAGATCGAATAATATTATATGTTTATGTGGTGATCACATCTTTATAACAGTTTTCTATGCGATGCAGATGAATGTAAGTTACGATCCTGGTGTGTAATGGTTTGACTACTTTGTGGTCGCCGGTTCGATTCCCGTACAATACAAGTAGACAGCGTCGGTGGTCTTGCGACTTCGGATTGTTTTGTTTGATTGTCTGAGTGTTTTATATGTATACGTTTGCAAAAATCATGTAGTCAATAATAGTAATATCTCAGGACATTCACACAGCGCCAGCTGGTTCCAAGCTAAGCAGAGCTTATGTTATAGGTATTAGAAAACTGATATAAATACTTATATACATTTTTTTTCGTAAATTCATACACAATATACATAGAAAATACCCGAAGCGATACAAACATACTCATAAATACAAATGTACCGAGCAAGGAATCGAACCCGCGACCATCGGAAGTAAGGCGGTTTGCTAAACCACCGGCTTGTTAGTCCACCGAGGCCGAGGTCTATCAGTTTTCTAGTACCCATAGTACGAGGTTTCCTCTAGAGTCCAGCTGAGGTATTTCATACGATTAAGTTTTTTTTAGTCAAGTTGTCACTATCCTGTTTTCAGATCTGTGATGATCAGGTGTCTAGAACCTACGATAACCATGTACCATCAGGTGGGCCGTATGCTTGATTACCACCAATGTCGTATAAAAATAGAATGCTATTTAGAAAATCAAACCAAATCAATCAGTCAATATTCAATACAATTCAATCGCAATACCGTGACACAGACAAACAGACAACAATGGTAGCAAATTGAACGGTATTAGCGTTAAGTTCGACTTCAGTACTAATGTACGTATGCAACAGTGAAACATTAAAAACGGGCAATTCACCAAATACCTGGGAAAGTCGCGCCGCGCGCCGTCGCCGCTGCGAGCGATACGTGCGCCGCGTAATAGTACACGACGCGAATTCTCTTAAGGGATACTGCACACTCGCACAAACATACACTACTTTTTTTTTCGGACTACTCTAATGCTGTTGGCCGCAGCTGGCCTTTACAGCTTCACCGGACGTTAGGGGGCGAGTGCAGATGGCACTCCAAACCCGAAGGACTTATGGAGCGGCTGAAGGCCAACTCCTGCCTGACGGATACGACTTTAGTCTGTGGGCACCACTAGGGGTTCGAACCTCGGCTCAGGCCGTCGTAATTTCGATCCCCATTTGAATTGGACGGGGGATCGATCGGAGGCGCAAAATATGTGTGCACGTACATTTATTTACATTTTTTTAGGTAAAAAAATGTACAGAAATAGTAGGTATTATTTAATATAGAAAAGTTACTACTACTATATGTGTGCACGATGATCTTTACATTTTTTTTTACCTATTATTTAATATAGAAAATATATATGTCATTGTCATTTTTCTTCTGTTAACTATTTTACTTTTGTACGTACAATTATGTCATTTGTTCCTAAAAATCGACTTTATATTTATATTTACCAAAATATATACAGTCCGTCGCTCACTATATAATAATAATAATAATATTTCAGGACAATTCACACAGCGCCATCTAGTCCCAAGCTAAGCAGAGCTTGTGTTATGGGTACTAGATAACTGATATAAATACATGTATACATTTTTTCAGAAAAAATTATAATATAATACATTTGACGTTCATAAGCGGCTAAAATGTCTTATATGAATAAATGATTTTTGAATTTTGAATTGATGATGTCTGCAATACTATACAGATCTCCTTAACGGATACAACAGAGTCGTCAGCCAATAAGAGTCATACATCTGTCATCATCATTTAAAATTTAATTTTCAAACAAACATGCATAAATCAACATACACCTATACCTTTTTACTATAAATCTTTGCACTTTACTTTTATATTAGATGTACTTTACTGTCTGTATTAAACAGATAGTTTCAAAAGAGTTAGTGATTGCACTAATAAAAGCTTACGTAACAATAACAAACTGATTTTACCTAAATGTCGTTTGGCTAAAGTTAGTAATTCGTTTTATGGCAATTGCGTAAGGTTTTACAATAAAATACCAGAGTCTGTTATAAATCTGCCAGAAAAAAGATTTAAATGTCAAATAAAACAGTTCCTTTGCAAAAAAGCTTACTATAAAATTGAAGAATTCGTTAACTATAATAATGTTTTTATAGAAAAACTTTAAATCTATAGCACTGACAATATTATCTGATTACACTAATAATGAGTGCGTAGCGACTTCTATGTTGATTATCGCATGCCTCTTACTTGTTATACTGTAATTATTTATATAATAAAATATCTATTAAAAAGAGCAACACACAAGTTTCTTGCTCATTCTTCTTGTGATGAATCTGCATTCCGAATGAGTGGTAGAATCAAAATATGACTATTCAAAAGTGCTTGTAATGAGTTTATTTGAATAAAGATTATTTCTATTTCTATTTCTACTTTAGGTATATTTTCATTAATTATGATTTCTATAATACGTGTGTGATGTTCTTAACATCTAAATGAAGTAAAATAAATAAATAAATAAATATATTTTAATTAATTTTGATTTCAATGTTACGTGTGCGATGTCCTTAATATGACAGTGTATGGGAAACTAAAGCGACGTAATAGGAACTTCTGGAAATACTTAGTTTATGGTGTTGACTCACAATAACAGTTGTATGTAGCCTAAAGACGTGTTTGGGCCACTGACCACCATAGCGAGGATGGTCTAGAACCATTTAATGCATACCTTGATCTTCACTTTGTCTTATGAAAAAGTTAGACTTTGTTTTGGTACAGTCGTTAGTGAAAATATGTGTTAAAAATAATTAATGAACAATATGACTTATAAAATAGAGTCATTTAGTTTGGAAGGTTCTAAAAAGGTACAAAGAAGTTATTCTTTTAGTTATATGGTATCTAATGCTTTCTTTTATATTGATTATGAATTTAATTACTCAATATAAAATATTACTGTATTTTATTTTAATTTTGATCATATATCTTCATTGTATAATTCCAACAATGTTGACTTAATACTCGATTTATTAAATTACAGCTAAAAACTAAAATTCTACATTTAAGTTGATGTTGATTAAACTTGAATTACGATGCTTAATATGTGATCATTGAAATGAACACAGATTACTGCATCCCACAGATGATATACCGAATTTGGACATTTAAACGTCAATGACCATTTTGTTCGGATCGTATATAAATTATATAAAATAACTCGTAAAAACTACATCAAATGACATAATTATAACCAAGATGTAAATGTCAATACAGACGGTAGCACAAACAAAAAAAAATGCAAACGCATAAATTACACGCTGAATTAATTTCACATTGCGTGGGCACGGTCTATATAATAGTATAAACTTAACGCCGCCTTTTGAACTGTAATAGACGTATAGACAGATTGTATTTCAAGATAAAACCTATAAACATTCAAATAGCTCGGTTAGGGTTTGTTCACACTACATCGATGTGGGACGGGACAAAGTCGCGCGAAAGGAGTACGCACTTAGATTCTTGATTACACTGTTTTTTTTTTAATTTATATTTCATGCGATGTGTTTTCTAATACTGCATAGATTTGTACAACCTGTGAGGTTAATTTGTACTAATAAGAGAGGGAGAGCGAAGGTCTGTCTTACAACACATAAATGCTGTGCTATCGCCGACGGAGTTAGAGTTAGTTAGAATAGATTCTCACTACCATAGTAAAACTTTAAATAAGTCAAATTATTTATAAAAAAAATAACATTAGAAATACACAGACTCAAATGTTTACTCTTTACAACAATAGTATAAATATTAAAAAAACGGAAGTCACTCAGTCACATACTAATTGATAAAACTGATCTTATGAAGATTCCTATCTTCATAAGACGTGAACCCAAAACTGTCTAATTGACACACAAACAAAATGATCCACTCCGATACTGGAATCAAACAGGTTACTTTACAATTAGCGGCTCCACGAGTTACAGTTACACCATTATTAGATGAACGGAGTAGTTATGGATAGTCTACAATATGGTTTAGCAGGTTTAGTAGCTTGAAATATGTTTTTATACTCACGACAATTGAATAAATAATATTATTTTTGTAAATATGCATACCCATATTATTTACATAGTTTTTGAGGGCTTCATTGGAGTGTAACCAAATATCCTTATACATATAAAGAAAATTAAAGTGGAGTTTAATATAACTAGAATTGCAAAAAAACCTTACGGTCTATAATATTACGACGTCCTGAGCCGAGATTCAAACCCTTGCGGTACGATGAGGATCCGTATCCGTAATGCAAGAGTTGGCTTTCAGCAGATTCATAAGTCTTTCCGCGGATTTGGGGAACCATCTGCACTCGCCCCCTATCGTTCTAAGAAACTGTAAAGGCCAGCTGCGGCTAACAGTATTAGACAAATAAAATAAAATGCTAAAAATACCATTCTGCAGAATATGTTATGCCTCCGTACTCCGTAATCTAATTACCACTTTACATCGTTCAACCAAATCAATGAAAAAAGCAAACACAGATACTAAATTTACGTCTTTGTATATAGTCTCTCTGATCTATTAAAAGATCTTTGGACATTTCAATCATCAGGAAAAAATGAATTATAATATAATTCAAACATGTCCCGTTCCGTTCGGATTATGTTAGTCTGACCACACCTTTAGCGAGACAAGTTTGTTACTGTCAGTAATTAAAAATGTCCACGGTATAACATAGTCTCGTTCTGTCCCTACACTTGTATTTGTATTTCATATTTTTAGATCTAACAGATGATAATGTAGATAAATTTGTTTGTTTATTGAACTAATGATAATCGCATATGTAGCGAAGGAATGCTGAATATTAATTTGTTTATTGTTTACTGTAATAAATATCGAGTTAATGTTTTCTATAAAGATGATACGGTCGTTAATACCAACTACGATATATGCCATGCATTAATGAATTAATATAATATTTGGAACTATAATAAACAAAATTTGAATAATAAACAAATATAAATTTTGTACATTATAATATTTTCAAATTAACTAATAAACGACTGAACCGATTTTGATGACATTTCTACGAGTCTAACCTGAAAGAATATCCTTTCGAAGCAAAAAATGAGTATACCAATGTTGTTATTTAAATTACATAAACAAGCTTATTTTTTTTTATCCGGCCCGAAGGACCAGATGTTGCATGATGATGGCTTCAGCAGATTGTAGATATGATACAATATGCTTACAATTCTTCTCCATTTGCATACGCTACGTCGGTGTTGCGTTTTGTTTCTACTTACTATACGACGATATGATAAATAATAATAACCCTGTACAACTCAAACAGCGCCATTTAGTGCCGATGAATTATTTTATCATTAATACTTAAAACTCACTACGTAACTAATATAGGATAGTGGAGAACATACAACGTTCCCACGGATCACCCACGCCATTCTACGCCCGCCTGGCATGGTTTTATTTATGTATTTAGTTTTAACAATAACTCAATACACACACAGATTGAGATATTTGACTTTTTTATGTATTAGCATTCAAATAATCGATTATATGAAGAAGGATTTTAATTTCGTTTCATTATTTTACGATTTAATATGTCTAGCAGTTTAGCGCGCTGCTTTATTTCCGATTACGGGTTCAATTCCTCGCACTCGTATTTGTCTGGGTGTTTTCTATGTATATTACGTGTGTATTTACAAAAGAATCTATTAAAAATCAAATTCAAATTCAAATTCAAAAATTATTTCTTCATGTAGGACATTTTAGCCGCTTATGAACGTCAAGTTTTTACATTATAATTTTTTTTCCCTACCGTCCACTGATATAAATCTAAGTATTTATATCAGTTGTCTAGTACTCATAACACAAGCTCAGCTTACCGTTGAACTAGATGGCGCTGTGTGAATTGTCCAGGGTTATTTATTATTTATTATTATGTCTAATTGAGGACTCAAGTTTACGGAGCTGGTGATATTTTATGACACGAGTCATGAATGTGAATGAAGAAAGAGTTGTGTGTAAGGACCGCTTTATTGGAGAAGATGGCTTCACATTACATCGTAACGGGTACGTGTATATCCTAGAGTAATGAATTATGGAGAAGATGGGTTCGCACTACATCATAACTGGTATGTCCCAGAGTAATTAATCGGTAATTTCTGTTAATAAATCTATAGTTAGAACGTAATTAAAACAAACCAAACATTAAAGTGAATTAACTGCCGAGGTATGGTGTACCATTTCGTTAATCTGCAATTAAAACTCGACCGTAATCGTCGGTTAATCGAGATCAAACAAAGACATTACGAGTCGCCTGCAGCTATGGTTATTACATGAAACTAAAATTTCTGTATGGAATGATTTCTATAAATATATAAAATTGAAGTGTTTGTTTGTAAATTCAAATTAACAGCTATTCACTCAATGCATACGAACATATATACAGTACTGACATCAAATAATTATTTGTAAAAAAATTTGTCTGTCTGATTGCTCTTGCTATTCTCTGAAATGGCTCGACCGATTTAGACGATACTTTTACGCACAGATAGCTAATATTATGAGCAACATTTAAGCTACATTTATTTTGAAAATTAAAAATATTAAAAATACATATTTTAGACAATTTTCATGCCGCAGGTAATTGCTATAATTTTGTAATTTGAAATGATGATGAATTTCAGAACCACTCTCAAAGTTTCAGATAATATAATTAAAATCAGATAAATCAAATCAATAAAAGTCTTAAAACGCGAATTATTCTTCAAATCGCGACAGTGGATTCGAGAGTTTATCATTACATAGTATAAAATTCAAATTCAAATTCAAATTCAAAAATCATTTATTCATGTAGGACATTTTAGCCGCTTATGAACGTCAAATTTTTACATTATAATTTTATTTTTTTCCCTACCGTCCAAAACAAAGTCGCTGTCGCTGTCTGTTCCTATGTACCTATGCTTAAATCTTTAAAACTGCGCAACGGATTCTGAAGAGGTTCTTTAAATAGATATTCTGATTCAAGAGGAAGGTTTATATATATAATACATGTACACCCGTGTGAAGCCGGGGCGAGTAGCTTGTAAGGTTATAAAATACAAAATATATTATTATTATATATTTCATTGTCAATACTCTTTGTTCTAATTTACTTCATTTGCATTTACAAACAGATAACTAAACAAAATTAAAATAATATATAAACATGTAAAACAAAAAATACATGTACACCCGTGAGAAGCCGGGGCGAGTAGCCAGTTTTCTTTACAATAAAAGCTACTCTATCTCTTTATAATATTAGTATAAATACCCACAGATAATTAACAGATTAAAAAAAGTACCAGTTAGTAAAAATGTTAGAGGTTGTGTCTATGGCTCGCTACAGTACAGTTTAGTACAAGTTTGTTTGTAATAATCCAGAGATATTAAATTACGAGCAGCCCCGGGTCAAAAGCGATTCTATACAATTACATCTTGATTACAGTTTAACCTTCAGTTAATTACGAGACTGTTTGTAGTGCTTTTTTTTTAATTTATCATCGCGCAAATTTGAAATACAACCTCGGGTAGTTTATAATAGCGTTAGTTACACCTATTATTATATTTTTAGACACGTATGAAGAGTATTACAAAATCTTAGAAGATGTAGGTATTTCACCAGGTTGTAAGGGGAGATGTAAGGTTGTACGGAAGTATCATCATTTTTAAAGCTAGAAGTTTGAAACTTATTTTTTAGGCTGTTGATTGAGTTGCATAGAATTCTATATGGAAATTTTCATTTTTTAAACTAGAACGATGAAACTTTAATTGGGTTAGATTGCTAAATATTTTTTCATTGTTTAGTCAATATTTTATGCCGACGAAGTCACTGGTACAGCTAGTATATTCATATTTTAGAAAAAAAAACTAATCGTGTAATATTTATTTATTTATTGATTTATTCTTTTGCATACAAAATTATATACGTGGCGGACTTAATGCCTGATGGCATTCTCTACCAGTCAACAGTCGCATTGATAGTATGCCGGTGCAATTTTACAGGTATTCAATAGTTTAATACAGAATATACATATATATACGTACAAATATACTTCATAAATTATATACTGTAATACTGGTAGAGCTCACTGTATCATCGGAAACAAATATACCAAAAGACCATACAATATAAACAAACAAATACTACGAACTAATTAACAAATTAACTGAAAATAGGTATGTGGTTAATTCATATGCGGTCGAAATGCGAGCGATAGGAATATCAGTAAAATCTCTCTAGAATCTTCTAAAAGATCGATAGCCTGTCTAGAACTTTGTACTAGTAGGCTCCTACCAGATTTGGCTGGGCAGACAGAAATACGAGAGGTGAAGGTAAAAGTCAGTAAGGGGATCTACATTTGTCTAGAACTGCAATAAGTTATATACTAGAACTAGCTTCTGCCCGCGGCTTCGCTCGCGTTAATTTATCCCCTTAGGGATGAAATTTATCAAAATACTTTCTTAGGGGATGCCTACGTCATAGCTTTATGCATGCAAATTCTCAGCCCGATCGGTTTAATATTGACCAAGTTCCATACAAACTTTCATCCCCTAATTTATGCCCTTGGGTAAATCAAAATCCTTTCTTAGCGGATGCCTACGTCATAACATCTGCATGCCAAATTTCAGCCCGATCCGTCGTGTGGTTTGGGCTGCGCGTTGATAGATCGCTATGTCAGTAACCTTTGAGTTATATATATTTAGATGTATATAAAGCAGCGCTAGTAGATCCCTACCAGATTTGGCTGGACAGGGAGAGAAATACGAGCGGTGATGGTGAGTGTAGATGTACGTCGGCAACGAGACCTACACTCGGGTCACAAGTCGCGGGAACTGCTCGGAGTTCCTCTCTTTGCCACACGATGGACCCGGCACTCATACGGTGAATCTAAGGAGTTTATTTTATTGGGTTGTTTGGGATATTGTCAGGTGCTTGGACCTGTAGCACTGCGACATACATAGATCTATTATGCTCGCCCTTTTTCAGAGTTCGCTACCATTTTAAACCCGTCAGAGATAAGAATTGAAGGATATTCTTACGAGCGATGTTTTTTATCTCCTCAGATCTATGAAATCCGTCTCATCTCGTCTCTAATAACCGTCAATAAAGTATTATTGGATGACGTAACGGGAATCTAAGTAAAAACGTGTCCACATCCCGTCACACCGCATTACCGGCTCATAAATCGATCGTTAAATCGGACAATCGATTAAAAATACTCGATACGTCTCGATCGAACAATATCTCATTTTGAGAAAAGAATAGCGGGCTGGAGCGAAAGTAAAACAATTGAAGCATAATTCTATCGGAGTCTATGTGACCCCGGTGCCCCGGAGCGCTCTGGCCGCGACCGCCCACCCCTATTAGCTATCGGCGAGATAATAACTGTTTTCAAAGGCTTTTACCAGAGAAATTAGTTCGGTCTAGCTTTTGAATACACGCCATACTAATTAATACACACATTTTGTAGTGTAACGATAGTAATGGAATGTTCACTTTATATTAAGAACTATGATTTTTAAAATTCTAGCTCAATGAGTTTGTATATTATGTGCGGTCCTATATCACGCATTTTTTGTCAATCTTTCACGATTTTGTAACATTATGTTGTTGATCTAAAGAACTATGATTTTTAAACCAGAAGTTCAACTTAGTACATTTTCGTGTATCCTACATCACGCATTTTTAGCCAAACCTACATGGTTCTGTAACATTACGTTGCAAATTGTGTTTATCATATTAATAAAGAACTTATATAATATTAATGATTATTATATTTAACATAATTGAATTTTGGGTGTTTTGAGAATACATAATTCAATTTTTGTATTCAAGGTTACTTTTTAAATTCACCACCCTATTAGTAACAATAATAATCCACTATAATCATGAATTTGTAATCACATACCTTAAAAATACCGCAATAAAAATAACTCGAACATTCATCAACACAACCACTAGTAAAAATAACATATAAATGCTATTAATAAAAAAAAATCGACCACAAATAAAAAATCACTCACCGCACATTGAATAGACCAATCAACTGTAGTTCTTACCTGAAATAAAGACGTATTTACTTAAACAAAGGCCATACAAAGCGGTTGAAATTATATTATAATCTGCGCATATTATAACCGAGTCTCAAACAATTGTGGCGAACAACAATAGTGAAGTTACATTATCTGTGCATTTAACAGGAATACGATAGATTTATGACACTGCGGAACTCTTTTGTTTTTTTTAAACCGTAAGGTAGCAATGACGGCTTTGGGACGACGGCGTTTTATAATTTCCTAGGATTTGCATAGAGTTGTTACTCATTATTTATATAACAATGCGGTAGGATTATGTCCCGAAAACAACACGGAACTAGCCTGGGGAATACGTAGTCTAAATATTGTTAAATAGTATGAATGGTTTAAAGTCAACGGTATAGTGAAGTTGTCTATTTTTTTTTATATTATTTGAGAACTTGTGTGAAACAGAAAACCTTGTGATAAAATTAGCGTGGAACGAACATGACATTAAAAAGAAAGAAAGTGATGATGAAAAACTGATTAAATTAATTTTAACTTCTGCTACGTTGGGAATAAATTTTATTTTAATTAGTTTCCTTTTGTATTGAATAGAATATTTATTCATATACATTTTATTCTACAGTTTATTCGAAATGTTGATTTTTAAATCATATTGAAAGTAAAAATTAAAACTGGGTTGAAATCTGTAGATACTCATATTATAAACTAGCTGAATTCTGATCAGAAATCATACAAATGAAACAAACTTCAAATTTGAAGAAACCTATATAATATGAAATACATATCATCAGTGAAATAGCAAACGTATAGACAATATAAATCGTTGTATTGATTTCTGTTATATACACAAAGGTTTATAAGATTAGTTGTTAGCCGCTACATCGTCCGCATAGAACTTCACTTTATTATTAGTTATATTTTTTCCGAAATACAAGTAGCAAGTTAGTCTTTATAATATTAGTGAACTGTGAGTGAAAGTCCAGTCAAAATCGAAAGAACAAACAAACAAACATTTTTTATAATTAATTGATAATTTACTAGTTTAAAGTTTTTAATGAAAAACCATTCATTTGAAAATACGGACAGACTTTTCATTTTTATTTATTTATTTATAATTGCACATGCATATACATAAATTTACATATGTATGATAAATTAACAATACACATGGACTCTGTTTAAAGAGTATGGCAATTTCGTAGATGACTCATTCCCATAATGAAATTTAAAATTTAGATCTGTTGTAGTGTCCAGTTAGCTCCTATAGTACGTCTGTTAAAAATTCTTTTACTGTATAGTAAGCTTTGTCGGTCAGTAGTTAGTAGTAATTATATACCGCTTAGCTAACTTAGTGAGTAAATAGCGCCGTGTAAATTCTCCAGGGATAATATTATTTTTTTACCCAAAAAAAGTAGATGAAGTCGCGGTTTACAACTAGTGAATCATAGTGCAATGTGTTGGTCCAAACATTCTCCATATATTGGCTCGGAACACCCACACCACAAAAGGCTCTAACACTTTAAGTGCTGTGTTAATACACTAATATACGCTTACAATGGTCGAACGCATTCAAATACGGTTAGCATAAAAATCATAGTACAAAAGACGTTTCCGAGTTACGACCGCGTTAATAGAGCAGGCGTGCGGTGGCATGTGATGGTAATGGGTGGTATATGGTAGAAATGGTACTTTTTTTTTGTTAAATGAACACAGCGTTGAGTCGTGGTCGAAACAGGTGTGAAGTTGAAGATCTTTCTGATTCTCATTTGAGAATGTTCATAATCTACTCGAGTATTTAAATAATACACCTATACAGGTAATATCCTAAATGGGATGATCAAAGGCATAACATTTCTTTCTTTCTTCCTTTCTTTCTTTCTTTCAAATTGTTAGACTAATGAGAACTGATGAAATAGAAATAGAAATAATCTTTATTTAAATAAACTATATATACACAGTTTTGAATAGTTCTATTTCTTGCCAGTTCTTCTCAATTGATTCTATATACTGAACTGGTCGGTAGGAAAAAAATATAAATACAAAAAAAAATGACGTTCATAAGCGGCTAAAATGTCTTACATGAATAAATGATTTGATTAGATTAGATTTGATTTAATTAGACGTCGTTGGTAGTGCGCTATTGAAGTTGCCCATATTTCGCCGTGTATATATTTGTATTTGAAGTGGCATAGCAAAAGCTTATTATTTGTCTGTATTTTTTTTATTTATTCCACAAGTCCTCCCATATGTCAAATTCCAGGCTTTTTTCTTATACCTACTTAATTACACACACACACATTTTTATTTCCGATCGATCCCCCGTTCAATTCAAACGGGGATCGATATTATCGGCCTGAGCCGAGGTTCGAAACCCTAGTGGTGCCCTCAGACTAAAGTCGTATCCGTCAGACGGGAGTTGGCCTTCAGCCGCTCCATAAGTCCTTCCGCAGGTTTGGAGTGCCATCTGCACTCGCCCCCTAACGTCCGGTGAAGCTGTAAAGGCCAGCTGCGGCCAACAGTATTAGAGTAGTCCGAAAAAAAAAACTTTTATCTTAACCTAGTTCTAATACTTTAGGGATATATTTACGGGGTTTTTTGTCTACCACAATTTTATTACTATGACTTTTATCCTCAGAGTTGTGTTTCATTTGAAGGTTGAGATATGCCAGTGAAATTGCAGTATTTGACGGCACAACATCTTAGTCCTGCAGCAAGGCTTTCCAATTACTTTCATAGACTCGGAAGTCTAGCGGTTTAGGACACCGCATGTACACCTGATGATCGTAGGTTTGATTAGTTGCACGGTACAAATATTTGTATTCATACGTATGATTATTGTCATACATACCTTGAGTACGTAACTTGAGAACTTGAGATTTTTTTTTATTAAACTGTATTATGTATATATACACTATACACTATATAGATGTACACGGCGTACCGTTGATAATGATCGCTCAAACAGTCTCGGGCGAAAGTCGCCGAGTTTCCAAATTAGCACGTACACCAGTTGCTTTGATAGCGGACGAATTAGCAGCTTTTGTTGGTCACACCGCCAGATTGCCACTCTGCCACACGCCGCACGCGTTTAAGGTTGCTACATACAACATCATTTTTTGCCAATTTTTTGTTTACTAATATATATATTATACAGATTCAACTCAAAGAAGTACGACGTCATTTTTTTAACAACTTTTTGTGTATTTTAATTATATGTACAGATACTGATTCAACCGAGTAGAACTGGCAAGAATCGCAACTGAATTTCTTTTTTTAAAGCCAGTTAAAGACATAGAGACAGAATGTAAAAACACACTCTGTCTCTATGTTTACCATTAAATGAAAAATAACAAAATATGAAACTAAATCTTTCTCAGATACAAATATTTGCATCGCGCGAGGCATTGAATCTACGACCATCGGAATTAAAGTATAAACTAAACCGCTAGACAACCGAGTTCGCCAAAATGTTTTATATCTGTATAAAATATTTTTTTTAGAATTTTAGGTTATATCAGAATAAAGAAATTCTACAAAGTCTTTTAAATTGAATAAAATGAATTTATTTAAATTCAATCAAATCATTTTTTAATTATTAATAGAAATAAACTTAATTCATTGCCATACACTGACAACAAGTATGGTGTGAAATATAATATTATTACCATCAATTTACGACAAAGAATTTTAGTATGAGCTAATATTCTAATAATCAGAGAGAACGTGACAAAATTATGTTAAAATTATTCGGTAGGTGTTATATGAATCTTTATAATCCGTTATAATAAACGATAAGATGTATTTTATTTTATAAATTCATATTTTTACTGCTACGGGTACTGACAAATTGAGCCTTATCTGATGACATAGCCGGCTCACTGGCAACAGATATTTCAAATTTTATATTCAATTATAAGATTTATGAATTACCAGCTACTATTTATATTGAAATATATCATGTATATTGAAGTATAAATATATAATATATGATTCCCAATCGTATAAAGTCCATATATCAGATGCTATTACATTTTTCATTAAGTTATTGGTGACGGGTAACACGAATGGGTAGCATACCGGACTTTCTTGTCGGTATGAAGTTATATTTTATGCAAATAAGTGAATTATACATTATTATATAAAATAAAGAATTAATAATCACCAATATATTATGAATACATTTGCGTCATTATAACTTTTACTTTACAAACGTCATTGTTGTCCAGTTTTATACTCGCTGGTGTATAATTAATTATTTTTTATAATTCATACAAAATATGATATTCTATAAAATTTTACATTTTGTTTGTTACTTTTTTATGCAAAAAAAGTAATGGAGTATACTTTTTTTTTAATTATATAAATTTTGAAGTCAGTGGAAATGGATTTTTTTATGCCGATAAAGTACATAATGGATGATTGAATTTGTTTTTAAATATACAATTTTTGAAGTAGTAGTAGAATAGGTTTTTTTTTAATTAGAAATATTGCAATCAGTCACGTGGACTATAAGCAGATCTGGTGTTCCGTATATAGCAGGTAGAGTGTCGCTCTCAGTATAGCAGCTCCTCGTTCTTAAAAAGTCAGTCCACTCACTGTTTCGGTCAAATATATCACGCCTTTTCTTTAATGGACGCATGTTTTCGGGTATTGTAAGTTGCCCAGCGAATTTATTTGGGTGCCTGTGTAGTCGTAATTTGTTAAAAAGTAGACATGGTCATTCTTTTATGTCGATAAAGTACATAATGGCTGTTTTTTTTTTAAATATACAAATTTTTAAGTCAAAAGAAATGGTATTTTTTTACGCCGATAAAGTACATAACGTTTTTTTTTAAATATGCATGTTTTGAAGTCAGTAGAAATGATATTTTTTTTTTATAATGGCTGCTTTTTTTTTAATATTCAATTAGTGGCAGCCCTATAACCATTTAGCAGTCGCTATTACAAGGTGTTCCGGTCCGAATGCGTTAACACCCACTTTTCCGGGGCCGATCTGTGGACACATTCGTAACTATATTATTTTTGTTTGCTCTGTCAATATGTATGTTGAGCTGTTTGGCGGGCACACTCTCTTTTTAGTTTAGCAATAATTATCAATGTAATTCGGCCAGTGGGAGATTCTTTAGCAGGCTCTGTTCCGGCTTAAGATGCATTGAAACTCCTTCTCTTAATATAAGCATTTTTGAATAGTCATAATTTTTATTTCACCACTCGTTTGGAACGCAAACTCATCACAAGAAGAATAATGATATATTTATTGACACCTATTTACGTAGTTACAGTTATTCTTTTTATCATCATCATCATCATCATCATCAGCCCATTTTGGGTTGGGTATTTGATGCCCCATTATAAAAAAAGTGTCCCAAAGATAAATGTTAGGGGTCGACAGCCCCTATCACTTAGGGGTATGAAAAATAGATAATAGCCGATTCTCAGACCTATTGAATATGTATATAAAATTCATAAAAATCGGTCAAGCCGTTTCGGAGGAGTATGGTAACTAACATTGTGACACGTGAATTTTTTATATAAAATATTATGTCCGGCCAGAAAAATGAGATGCTGTCAAAAAATGCGAACATTGACCCCAATCAGACAAAGTTATTAAGAGTCTTTCTCACTGTCGGTTTCATCGTGAAGAGACTGATGAAATAATAAAGTTGGGCAATCGATAAATAATATTTATTACACTATCAGATTAATCGGCATATGACTTAACGCGAGACCACTGGGTCAAACAGTAACGAACAATGTCCATAAAAAGTTATCTGTAATCTCAATGCTATGATATTGGATTAATTCTTAAAGGCTTAATAATAAGTAAATAGATTTTGTAAAATATTAGAATAGTTAAAAAAAGAAAAATAAGTTTGTGTTCATATCTCTGTTTCACAAATTTTTAGCCAAACTTTGCTTAGTAACGCTTTTTTATGCAATGACGATGGCAAACATATGACTCATCTGATGGTAAAAGGTTAGCATAAACTATGGAAGCCTGAAACAAGGGTGTCACGTGAGCGTTACCGACCCTTAAGACACCCTGATATACAAAACCCTTCTACAAAAACCGCCATGTTGTAGCTCTAGAGACAACCGTGTACGCAGGAAAAAGTTATACTCTAAATTACCCTAGCGTCAATCTTTTACGCCATGTAACAATAATAATAGGAGCTTGTATTATGGGTACTAGACAACTGATACAAATACATAAATACAATACAATCATACTCATGAATATAAGTCTTTGTACCGTCTGAGGAATCGAACCCGCGACTATCAGAAGGCTATCTATACCGCTAGACCTTCGAGACCGTCTATGTCTATATTGTGGTTACATAGTAATTAATATAAATATGTAGGTGACCAAATTGTAACCCTATGTCGTCATTAACAAGGTATATATTCGTTATCCCATCACAATTGTTTAATTTTAAAATGTATACATTCAAAAATAAACTTTAAATCGTTGTAATTAAGGTCCAAATAAGAAGAGTGTGAACAGCGCCTCTAGTTGCCACAATCTTGCGATGGTATTTCACACAATTTTTTCTAAAGTGGTTATTGTTTTTAGATTAATTTGACGATAAACCATCCGAGGCGATTCATAGCAAGTTGATCGGTTATGTAAATATGTTTTATTATATAATTAAAGATTTACTAACAAAAGGTTATAGTGGAGATGTTTGGAGGTGGTATCCAACGGTGTAATTTGACACCCGACCTGTGTACTGATCATTTCTATGATAAATGGAGGACTAATACAATTAATATTAAATATAAAGATATTTTCACAAAATTTGTTATTATATGTTAATCAATATATAGTCTACAGCAGAGCTTCCCAAACTTTTTTGTGTAGTAGACCCCTTACCATATTTTTCGGTTTTGGCTAGACCCCCCATTCTTACCTGGTATTTATTTTTTGGAAATTTCTAACTGTTGTAAACTTTAAAGTAACACAACAAGATGACCGCAATCGTAGACCCCTTGCAGTTTGTCATAGACCCCTGGAGATCGATATAGACCACTTTGGGAATCACTGGTCTACAGAATGATTATAAAAACATCCACCAATGTGTATGTCTTGCAATAATTTTTAATACGCCACCTATGTATAAAAAATGTAAGTATTTATAAAAGTCGAGTTGTATCCATAACACAAGATTCGATGACCTCTGTGATCTAGCAGTTAACTTCGATTCCTTGCATGCATTGCTTTGCAAATATTAGTATTACATAATTGTTTGTATCGCTTTATGTGCTTACTGTGTTATATTTTGTGTATATTTGTGTATATTAATGCCCAGTATCCATATAACAAGTTCAGTTTATCTTAGGATTAGGGGCGCTACGTAAATTTTTTTAAGTCTATTATAATTATAATAAACTTAAAAAATATATACTCTATGCCTAGCTGTATAATTTATTAGAAATTCCATTAATTAAAACATCAAAGCATCATAGCCATAACTCACGAAAATATTAATTTCAAAAGGTATTGAAAGTTATTTATTATGTATCTCGCGCGTATGCCTCCACCCATTTGCGTAAGTCTCCACCGGCACGTGACCCGGGGGTCAGTTTGCCACAAAATTGGTAATAATGTGCCACAAAACTGTGGTAATAAGGTGCCACATTAATATAAGCTGGTATCAACCCGTGGGAATGCTATAAACCGTTTTACGCTTTATGTAGAACGATCTGTAATTGCAATGTACAGACAACAAATAACAATAAAATATATATAAATATTGTGGTGGACCGACGTTCTGGTCAAGATCGCTGGAAGGCATTGGATGCGAGCAGCGCAGGACCGATCGTCGTGGAGATCTTTGGGGGAGGCCTATGTCCAGCAGTGGACGTCTTCCGGGCTGCGATGATGATGATGATGATATATAAATATTAATTTTTATATTTATGGAATTTTATAGTCTATGGATGGTAGTCTTACTGAGTAAATTCTATAAATAAATAAAATTGAAATGTCTGTTTGTAATTTCATATTAATAGCTTTTCATTAAATGCATTTGTAAGTATATACGGATTTTACATTTTATTTGTTGTCTGTCTATTTGTTCTTCCTAATCTCGGAAACGTTTGGACCTATTTTGTCGGGTCTTTCACTCACAGATAGATGATGTTATAAGGAGTAACTTAATGTACTTTTATTTTAGAAGTATTAATTATGTTAATAAAAAAAGAAAGTTGAATTACACTCGCACGAAGTAGAAGTATCTGCTTTTTGAGTTTATTGGTATTTTATATATGGGTATATCTTTATATACAAGTGTCATTTCTGTATATCATATAAGGATCGTCAATCCGCACTTGAAACCCCTAGTAATATTTCAGGCGTTCATGGGCTACAGTATCCGTTGACCATCAGACGGACCGTATGCTTGTTTGTATCTATCTACTATACTATATTATATATACTACACTATCGTAGAATAAAAAAAATCTAAACAGTCCGACATGTTCACACACTTATCACTTTCAACTCAATGGACAATACATTTAATAGCTTCATTTAACTCTTAACTACATGTGTGTTTTTTGTGCTCGGCTCCGTATATTTATAGATCAATTATTGAAAACAAAAGATAGTAACACCCATGACATTTACGGACGTACGATCTCTTTTGAAAGCAATTTACTCGCATCGACACATCAATTGTGAATCAAATCGATCAATTAAAAAAACTCACAGCGATTATGAAACGTAACGTTGAAATTTATAATAAAAATTATTTGCGTTTATAATAAATTTGTACGATTTTATGCTGTCGGTACACGCGATTGCGTTTTGATATCGAATCATCACGGTAAGGGTTAAATTGATGTAGGAATTTGTTTGTGATTGCTCGAAGATTTTTATTTGATTTAACCCATATTTATACTATGTTTTAGTATATATTTTTTTAACGGCTTTCGATATCGCTAGTAATGAGAATTACTGTGTTAATGACGTATGATGTCAGATAGATGCCCCCCTCAAGATCCATTAATTAAACGATGCCCTCTGCGGTATAGTGGTTCAGCAGTGCTTTACTTCCGATGGTCGCGGGTTCGATTCCTCGCACGGTATAAACATGTATTCATGAGTGTAATTGTTTGTATTGGTTTGGGTGTTTTCTATGTACGTTGAGGATGTATTTAGAAAATAAAATATCTAAGTATATATAGATATGTACTAATAAGCCCATTGATAGTAATGTTCCATGTAAGGTTGACCTCCACGCGGTTCCCCCTGGAAACCATTGTGATGAGTACTTGGCGAAGATGTCCCGACGGGCTAACTGACCTGACCTCAGGCTCAAATTATCATGCTAAACCATTCCATTATCATCAATTAAAAAAAAACCCGCTACAATCCTGTACATTAAGATAACTCTATACCCCGTAATTACACTACCCTTTGCTTCTCAAATTACATTGAAACATTATCATCCTACCTCTTAACACTATCCTAAACCTATTATGAACTGTAAGTGTGAAATACCTCTTATGAGGTCAGTAATCACTGCGATAACCGACACTAATTAAAGGTGCGTACACGATTGGTTATGTTATTAGTATGGAACAATTTTGACGGTCTCGGTGGTCCAACGGTTTAGCCACACCGGCTTATAACCGTCGCGGGTTTGATTCTTCGCACGGTACAAATTTTTGTATTCATGAGTATGATTTATTGTATAGGTTCGGGTATTTCTAGTTTATATATATTATTTACTAGCTGACCCGCGCGACTTCGTCTGCTTCACGCTTATCATTATATATCGCCCAATTTACATAATATCTTTTTAAATTTTACCTTGACTTACTAATGTAAATAAAGAAAAAAAAACTACTATAATATCTTATTTTTATTTAAATGTAACTAATGTAATATAAATAAAGATAAATGTAATATACTTTTTTTTATTTAACTATATACAAATCATTGGATGGCGTAATTCATCCGTCATCATTCAATCCAGCCAATGATACTAATCATTACATATTATAAAACCAAGTCTTGGTCGCTGTCTGCCTATTATATCTCTATTTATGCCTAAATCTTTAAAACTATGAAACAGATTTTGAAGCGGTTTTTTAATAGATAGAGTGATTCAAGAGGAAGGTTTATATATATAATACATGTATACCCGTGCGAAGCCGGGGCGAGTAGCTAGTATCAACTATATTCATACTTAATTAAACAAACCTGATTTAATTAAATGATTCTAGTGGACACGTTGCAATCATTAGCTTGTGTTACGGACAGGTTCATTTGTCATTGCACGAATTAAGTTGACAACCAATTATAGTTTAAATGATAAAAGATATTAAGTTCATATTACAGTGTAATGTATTAAAATGTACAATTATTTCGCTATCAGTGGGAACTTGTATAGATATTAGGAAATAGAAATAGAAATAATCTTTATTCAAATAAACTCATTACAAGCACTTTTGAATAGTTGTATTTTGATTCTACCACTCATTCGGAATGCAGATTCATCACAAGAAGAATGAGCAAGAAACTTGTGTGTTGCTCTTTTTAATAGATGTTTTTTTTATATAAATAATTACAGTATAACAAGTAAAAGGCATGCGATAATCAACATAGAAGTCGCTACGCACTCATTATTAATATAATCAGATAATATTGTCAGTGCTATAGATTTAACGTTTTTCTATAAAAACATTATTATCGTTAACGAATTCTTCAATTATCAGTTTGCGCTGTCGGGGTACCAGTGGAGGATGATAAGATGAGTATGAGATTAGATCAATAGCTCATGGTGACAAATTCATTAGAAATTTATCCCGATGGCTTCCAGTAGGAACCACGTGGAGGTCAACCTACCATGGTACATTGCTGCAATGCTATTTGCCACCATCGCAGTATAAAAAAACAGGTGGGTTACCTCAACAAGCTCATTTAACTCCGCGAGCTCTAACAATACGTCTAAACAATATGAAAGCAAACATTTCGAAATAACTCAATGCCCATATCGCACCTAAGCACAAACAGACAGACATAATCTAACTATTAGTAACGCAAATACAGACCCGTTTTATGTACAATACGCTAAATACATCGAAAACAGAGTAATATCAGAAATTAAGGTCTCTATTTGATGTTGAATTTCGACACTGGCTTGTTAACGTGGTTATATGTGATGGTGGTGGATCTTACAATTGAATAATATTTTGAAATCGACACAAATGTTTACGATTTATCTAGAAATTTGTCTATGGAACGTAATTTTTTTATTAATTACAATGCTTAGTTCATAAATTACGTGAGATGTTTAAGGGGGGGAGGAGGTCGAGCCAAATCTCATCTAATCTTATCTTGGAGAGAGGGGTCTCGGCAAGTATCACGCAATTTTTTTTCTGATTGAAACAAAAAAAAAATTATACTATTTTGGTCTATTCGATCCAGATTGTACATGCTTTACACTTATATCTCTCAGCAATATTGATTACTAGTCTTAACTAGTCGTAAATAAAATCACGAAGCAAATTTTTCTGTTTACAATAACAATCCAACGCGTTTACGTAAGAAACCCACATTTTGAAAAATCTCACGTGACATTGGGGGATGGGAGAGGGGGTTAAAATCTCACGACATCTCACCGAGGGGGGCGGGAGGTACAGAAAGTTAAAAAAAAATAGCTCACGTAATTTATCGAATCCCCCTTATAAATTACTTTAGATGTTAATGATGCAGATTTTTACGACTTCGTTTGTTTAGCGGTTTAGCACACCGCTTAACCTCAGATGGTCGATTCGATTCCTCGCACGGTACAAGCAATTTTATCACGAGTATGTATAGAATATACATAGGTACGGACAGACAGCGACAGCGCCTTTGTTTTATACTATGTAATGATTTTTTGTATAAAATTACCTATACATTTCATAGTATCATAATATAGAATATATTTTTGTGAATCAATAGGAGCACAACGAAATATGTCCATGTCATTTGCAACGATATCGAACAACTCAAATGAAAACAAATTTATAGATGGTACTGTACAGAATAATATTACGAATAACACTCCAAAGACAGACGTGTCGCGTGTTATTTTGTGCGCTTGTTTCTTGTAAAGTTCATTTGTGTTTTGACATTAGGTACGCTTGTACTGTTTCCATTGTAATCATTGTAATAGAAGTAACTCGCGATAATTTTAATATCATTTCATTATAACCTCGGTGGTCTAGCGATTTGGCACACTGCTTTACTTCCAATGGTCGCGGGTTCGATTCATCGCACGGCACAAACATTTATATTCATGAGTATGATTGTTTGTATCGGTCTGTTTTCTATGTAATATGTATGTATTTACGAAAAAAAATATCTATGTATTTGTATCATGTCTAGTACCCATAACAAAAGCTTTAGCTTAACTTGGGTCTAGATGGCGCTGTGTGAATTGTCCTGAGATTATTATTATTATTATTATCTCATTATAACATTGTTTTTAAATATATCTGCTATATTAAATGCGATTAAAAAGGTATTTATGGTTAATCGTAATGATAAGTAGATTTAGTATCTTAATAAAAATCTATTATAAAATTTATCAAGATATATCAATATGTCAATCATAGAAATGAAATCCGAAACCTTGTATTAAATATTAAGACATCGTTTTTGTTTTCTCTAAATTGAGAAAAAAATAGACTCTTTCTAGATGTGCGTCCTCAACTACATAATTGAGACTCGGTAGATGTATGCAATACAGAGCCACACCTAACCTATAGCCAATAAATGAATTTAACAAAAGTATATTTATCGATGTACAATAAATCGATCAAATTATGCTTAATTTTCATTTATTTGTAAATATGTGTATTATGGATCTGTTTTGATAATTAGGGGAATAATATCAGTATTAAAACAATTTACTACCAGGCTTTTTTTTTTTATTGGGTTGTTTGGGCTATTGTCAGATGTGTAGCACCTGTAGCACTGCGACCTACATAGATCTATTGTGCTCGCCCTTTTCAGAGTTCGCTACCTAGACCCGTCAGGGACAAGAATTGAAGGATATTCTTAGGAGCGATCGTTTTTATCTCCTCGGGAAAGAGTGTAAACTTTCCAAAGGAGATATTTCGTTTATGCATGAGTGGGCTACAACCACATAGGATGTGAAGCGGCGTTTCCTCTTCAGTTTGGCAGAATCTGCAGATACTTGTCGTGCATAGGCCTAGCTTAGCCATATGCTTGTTCAATTTGCAGTGTCCTGTGAGGGCCCTAGTCATCATGCATATGTTGCTTTTACTCAATAGCAGTAATCTATTGGAGTATTTGGTCGAGAAGCCCGATATTAGGTCTTTTGAATACCAGGCTTACGCAGTAATCAAATCGAAATCATATCTAAGTCGCAAATTGATAACATTTCGATTACTCGTTAAACCTTTAATGATATCTTATATAAAGTATATTTATATTTTGTTAATTATTTGAATTTGGAACAGTTATGTTCTAGAATATTCAAATATTTTTAATTACGTTCTTTTATCTTTGGCAAATGCACCAACGTGCCAAGCCAGTAAAATAAAAAAAAACAACATTCGATTGCGTTCGAAAGTAAGTCCGTTAATATAATTATATCGGAACGTTTGCAACAATGGAAACTGTATCCGTTTGAAGTTACAGTATTATTTCGTAACACAGCGAGGTGAAGATGTGCACGTTATGACATTATTATAATTAGATCACGCGATACCAATGATTAGTGTTACGTGATAAGTCAGCGGTAGTGCAACATAGTCTGGATTCATATTTATAATAGGGCTAATGGAGACCCGATTGGCCTCATTTTGACGGCATCGATGGTCACTAGACCATTTTTGCATACCGCCCTAATTTCGGTTGCGGGTTCGATTCCTCGTACGGTATAGATAACCTGATTGTTTATATTGGTTTGTGTTTTCTATGTATATTATGCATGAATTTATGATTAGCCACAACAAACAGACATACAGAAATTGTAAAAAATATTATTTTGGTGTATGTACGGTATTTATATTCATATACATGTAGAAAAAAATTTCCATATTACAAACAGACACTCTAATTTTATTTATACGTATATATTAGTATGACATAAAACAGATCCGGTGTGCTCGCAATGACTGCTTCATAATTACAAAGCCGTTTTTTAAACTCGTCAACATATTACAACGGAAATAAACTAAAACAGAACTGACCGCAATGCAATCCATTAGTAGAAACCTATTTCTACCGTAACTAATGCGTCATAAATCTACCATGGTAGACTTTGTACAAAGTCGTATGCGTAAAAAAAATTATGTATCAGTTGTCTAGTACCCATAACACAAGCTCTTAGCTTAGCTTGGAACTAGATGACGTTGTGTGAATTGTCCAATGATTAGTTTTCTCAGCCTTTAAAAGATAGAATAGAAAAGAAAATAATTTCTTCAAATAAACTTAATTTAAGCACTTTTGAATAGTCATAACAATATTACAAACAGACACACCAATTTTATTTATATGTATAGATTATGGATGTTTTTCTATACACTCGTATTATGTTTAACTACAAAAGTATATCTAGCTAACAGTTGTTTAATACCCCTAGTACACATATGCACACACAAACATTCGAGTGATGGCTCTGTGTATGCAGTTTTTAAAATAATTTGAACTACCATTTACAGCTACCCACAATCTTCCTTTATTGCATTTATTTAGTTTATTTATCTAACTCTTTCGTGTTAGACGCATGCTTACTCTACCGTGAATACACAGATAAAAGTGAAAAAAGACTTCGGCCCAGTTCACACGAGCGGCGGTGTAGCGTGCACGCAGTCAATACAGCGGCAATTGAAGAGAGGTAGCGGGGAGCGGAGCGGGTTACAATCGCTTACTATTGTCGAATAAATTAAAAAATTCTAAATCCATTATAGTAATTACTATTTCAAATATTCGTATACAATCTTTTGTTATATTACGCCAGCTTATATATTAATATTTAATTTCAAATTAAAAAATCATTAATTCATGTAGGACATTTTAGCCGCTTATGAACGTAAAATTTTTTATATTGTAATTTAATGTCTTCCCTACCGTTAATAGAATATCGTTATGTTATTATCGATGTTCTCTCTATCCTGAGATGACAACAAATTTATTGCTAAAACAGTAAGTAATAAACTCGACTAAATTTTAGACAGTAATTTGTACCATTTTTTAGGTTTTAGCGGTACACGTTTATTTGCCTTTTGAAATCCTATCAACTCATTAAAATTCTACCTTTTTACTACTAATAATATGTATACTATAAAAGATAAATAAGAATAAAAATATTTTTCTAAATGAAATGTACATATACTAGCTACTCGCCCCGGCTTCGCACGGGTGTACATGTATTATATATATAAACCTTCTTCAAGTATCACTTTATGTCTTAAAAAAACCGTTTCAAAATCCATAGCGTAGTTTTGAAGATTTAAGCATACATAGGAACAGACAACGACAGCTACTTTATTTTATACTATGTAATGATGATTACGTAGTTAGTAAACTGGGAAACAAATGGTTAATTAATTAAAAATGCGCACTGTTTTGATAAAATTTCCAATTAACTGTTTTAGTTAAATAGGTTTTTTTCACCGCACCTAGTCTCATTATTGAATAATTGTGACCAATAATTAAGTATTCATAACAGTCATTTACAAAAACCGAACTATAATTATAAGACAAAATTAATTAATTTAATTAATAACAAATCATCAAAGAATTACATCTATTCACATAAAAAATAATCATTAGAATCGACTCGCAATCAGTGTATCCAAGACACTGGCAATGCCTCTTTGAATACCCAATCTTACCCTCTAGGTAAAATAGCTATTAGTTCTCAGGTCACAAGTAACTTCGACGAGGAGTTTCATCGCTGAAATACATTATTATTTCAGTCTAAATTGTAAATGATAGCGGTTACAAATATAATTATGTATTTATAACCGCTATCGCTTATAATTTGGACAATAAATACGGTAGCAGCCTTGATCTTGCTCGCGTAATTAAGTGCGCCAGTTTACGCGCGATGGCGCACGCGCAGGTGACGTCACGCCGCCATTGTTGTTTAATTGGTGCAGCTGAATGCGTTGCGGTGCCTTCATGTCATCTTGATTGATACAGCACTTTGTTAATGTTCATTTAATTAGTATTTCCTTTGGTATTATTCATATTTAGAATTTAAAAATGTTGAACATTAGAAAAATAATTCATTCATTCATAATTTAAGATCGACGTTCTTGTAGCTGGAGCTCTTCACTTCTTCTTCTAGCCACATTCCACGATTTAAACGTTGATACGTCATGACTCCAATTTGGTCTTTAATTTACTTGATGTAGCTGTGTCTATGTGTCTAATGTTATAAATGTTGTAGGACACCAGTGGAACATGATAGGAGAAGTCAGGTCAGTTAATCCATCGTGGTGAAATTTCCAGGAGTTAAGTTGAACTTGCCTTATATTATTAGTAATGAATAGAATGACTATGTAGTTAGTTCATTTATGCATAATAAGTCATCTCAAAGAAAACATAACAAAGTTTTTAGCATAGGTCAGATTCCAACCCCCGACCTTTTGATCAAAGTTAATCACTAAGCCACTACTCTCTAATGTATTTCGCAATTAATAAATAGAACTCATCGGCCGGAGATGGTGTACGTAATAAAATGAACGGACTGACAGTACAATGCCGTCAAAAGTTATTTGTGAAAATCAATCATGGCGCGGACGACACGGCGCGGTTGTAAAATTGAAATTCAATAGTAAATGTCACTCGACTTATTGCTACTTATTCCGGCGGAATGCGTTTTAGATGTGCGGGACGAGTGCGAGACGGGTACGATACGATGTAGATACGATACGATGCAATTACGATTAGATGATTTGCAGTTTATTTAGACATTTTCTGCTACATTAAAGTCGGTTGAAAATTTTGACCCACTGAATTCTTAGCACCGCATACTGTATTGGGTTAACTGGAAAAGATCTTTAGAGTTAAGTCCTTTTACATTAACATTATTATTAGCTTTTTAGCGATAAGGCCGCCAATTGTTACCTCTATGTCTTGTTTATTGATGTTTTTTTTTAATAATTTTATACGTAATTGTATTTTCTGTGAGAGGAACAATAAAGAGTTTCATTCATTCATTCATTATTTCTAACTAGCTAGTTACTAGTTACTACATAGTTACCGATGACTTTAACCTCGTGAATTTAACATTTGTTTTATTAAATTAAGTAAAATGTCTATTATTAAAGTAGCCTAAGTGTCTTTTCTGTAATGTGATGTAACAATTAGTCCAGCCATTTCAAAGTATAGACAGAACAAACAGACAAAAGTTATTTAAATTATTTTTTTATGTAAGTACAGTATAAGCTTTTATAGGAATAATCCAAGAAACGATCTCCACCATTATTCTATTTTTTTTTTCGTATTAGTTATGAATTTACTTTGATATTAATTAAAGTATTTTTAATACGAGTCCTCTAATTGTAGAAATTCCACCAAAGTTAATTTATAAGGTTGAACATTATTACAAAACCTTAATAATTTTCAAAGACTATACTTCGCGTGTGTGTTTCAAATACATGGTAATGTATGTAATATTTTTTCTATTGATATAATATATTTTTTACACACAATTTTTTAAAAAGAATTAGCATTCTGCCCTCATCTTTCTAATATTATAACGCGAAAGTTTGTGAGTATAGATGTTTGTTACTCTTTCACGCAAAAACTACTGAACGGATTTTGATGAAACTTTACAGTAATATAGTTTATACATTAGAATAACACAGGCTATAAATGTTATGCAGGCGAAGCCGCGGCACAGCTAGTTCTCTATATAAACTATAAGTGTGCGAAGTTCCATACTCTTGCGTCCGCGCAATTTCCGTTAAAAAATTTTTGCTTAACGTATTAATATTAATGATTAATTAAAACGAAATCAATTAATTTGTATGATATTCATTAAAACAACACGTCCTGTTTAACACAATAACATGTAAAACCATCTTTCACCACTCCACATCAAGCTTTCGACAAATAAAAAAAAAAACGAAACGTAATAACGAGGTTGTCATTGATAACATTGACAAATTAAATATCAACACATCACATACAACCTGATTTCGTTTGTAACAGCAATTGTAGACCTTATTTTGTTGGTTGTAGAGTGCTTTTCTTTGTGTGTGAGAGGCGTGGAGATATGTGTATGATGCGTATGAGTAGTGCAGATGGGCGATGTCAAATTTTCGCTAAGGCATAATTAGAGATGGTGCGGTGAGGCAAGGGGTCATGCGAACGGAGCGATAGAAATCATCTTTTATGCTGTTGTAATGGGTGGCGCGAATCAAGAGATGTTGGCGATTAAAGATTAGCTAATTTTCTAGTTATTTTTAATCATATTAAAAAGATCTGTTGCGAGAAAGAAATAGAAATAGAAATAATCTTTATTCAAATAAACTTATTACAAGCACTTTTGAATAGCCATATTTTGATTCTACCACTCATTCGGAATGCAGATTCATAACAAGGAGAATGAGCAAGAAACTTGTGTGTTGCTCTTTTTAATAGATGTTTTTTTATATAAATAATTACAGTATAACAAGTAAGAGGCATGCGACAATCAACATAGAAGTCGCTACGCACTCATTATTAATGTAATCAGATAATATTGTCAGTGCTATAGATTTAAAGTTTTTCTATAAAAACATTATTATCGTTAACGAATTCTTCAATTTTATAGTAAGCTTTTTTGCAAAGGAACTGTTTTATTTGACATTTAAATCTTCGAAAAAGGGGCGGAAGTGTTTAATAACTAAAATATGTGTCAATTTATAATTTATTTGTAGTTTTTATTTTACGCAAGCGTAGATGAATCTATTTTTTGCATTTCATAAATTTACTATATAGGCGCCAAGTTCATGGCGTAATAGGGAGAGAAACTCCAAGTAGATCTTAGACTTATAACACGATGGTGTAAGTGATAATATGTATTATAATCGAGTAAAAATACCTCCCAATTTGAAAGTCAACGTAACAGGGAGAGACACTCCGAGGGGATAACAGACTTGTAACACGTTGGTGTGATATTTTTTTTCACACAGCGCCATCTAGTCCCAAGTTAAGCTAGCTGAAAATTGTGTACGGGTACTAGATAACTGATACAAGTACAAAGTAAAGTAAATACATACATATAATACATAGGAAACACCCAGACAGATACAAACAATCATACTCATGAATACAAATATTTGTGCCGTGCGAGGAATCGAACCCGCGACCATCGGACGTAAAGCGGGCTAGACCGCTAGACCACCGAGGTCGTGGAGGTATTATTATAATTAAGTAAAAATATTTAGTAAGAAATTGTTCCCAATTACATTTTAAATATTAAAATTTGATGTAAGGAAACTTAAAAGAAAACGAGAAGATCTCAAACTTATAACACGATGGTGTAAATGATAATATGTATTCTAAACACACAGATTGATACTAACAAATACTTCCCAACTTCAAAGTCAGAAATTATTCGCAATTTCTTAATATTCATCATTGCCTTGCCTTTATCCCATTATTTGGGGTCGGCGCAGTATGTCATTCTCTTCCACTGCTCCCTATCAGTCATCATATATAAACATACTCTTCTTTTATTCATATCATCTTTCACACAATCCATCCATCTTTTCTTAGGGCGTCCCCTCCCTTTATATCCATCCACATTATATTATATATTCATATTTCATATTAAATTTGAATCAGGAAGGATCAACTTCAGTTTTATTCAATGTCCGGACTGAAATTTATTCTTATTTAAATTGCACATAACTTAATATTAATCGCTACCGTTTACAACTTAGACTATACAATAATAAGCTTCGTTTGTAGTTAATTAAAATTAATAGTCGTAAACTGATCGATGGAATTGTTGTTAATGATTTATAAAACTTCTCGGCTACTTGGGGTGAGCAGATGTAATGGAATAACAATGAACCGACTGACCGGTACATACGACGCTATAGAGAAAACTGTATTGTCTTATATTATATATATATTTATAGCAGGGATGTTATGGATATGAAATTTCAGATACGGATAGGTTTCGGATATAGGAATGATTATTATACCGGATACGGATATGAAATTATTTCGGATTATCCGTTAGTTTCGGTTACGGATATTAATTTTTTAAGGAATTTCAAAAGTAAAATACAAATAGCTAATAAAATGGTTACATAACGTGTCTCAATTAGACTCCGCCTCTATCCGATATTATCCGAAACTTTTATTTCGGATTCGGTTACGTTTACGGATATTTTATTATATCGGATATCCGATAGTTTCGGGTACGGTTACGGAGCTCCCTAGCATCTCTGATTTATAGTATAACTAATTGTTTTTACGATCAAAAATAGCAAACAAGATGATGACCCACTCGATGGAAAGTGGTACATGAACAGCGGCACGGAACTCAATACTCAATATTGTTCATTCCATAATGTTTACAGTTACATATGTTTATAATTACAATTTAATATGGCCGTAATATTCAGGAATATCGAAGTATTAAACGTTATATTTTTGACTAAAATTTGTAATTATTATTTTTATATATAATTAAATTCATTAAATTGTTATAAATAAATTCAAAACATCTGTTAAATCATATTTACTGAGCATGGCCTATTACTCACTAAACGATTACTTGAATGACGAGCGTGCATGGCAATAGTTTTTATGTACGGGATTTTCATTTAATGTTAGACATATACACCTATATAAATATCTATGCATTGTAAATAAACTGGCTTTTAAAAAAAATATTCAATTGAGTTTCTATATACCGATTCAGTTGGATCTATATACCGAACTGGACGGTAGGGAAAAAAATTATAATGTAAAAACTTGCTAAGATGTCCTACATGAATAAATGATTTTAGAATTTTTGATTTTTATATATATGAATGTGGTTAAAAGAATTGGATGGACTGTGTGAAAGATGATATGGCAAGAAAGTGAGTGAATAGCGAAATGACTGCGAAAGGGAGGAATGGAAGAAAAAAACATTACGCTGACCATAAATGAATGGGAAAAGAAGCACATGATTAAATTGTATTTGTAACGTCTAAAAGTTGGTTTTCTTTGTATTAGTCTGGACCTACCTTTAAACTAGTGGAAGAATTTCTTAAACCGGAGTTTACATTCCTCAAAACAAAATCAGTTTACCCGTGATCATGGTGGTTGAAACGCTGCCGAAATATCGGGAACTCAGCAAATAAATATAAAAAGTGTTAAGATCCCGTGATTTTTTACTAATTATACGTCTAAAATCCGTTCTCTCTCTTTATAATATAAGTATAGATATTGTAATAGATATAATTGTTATAAAACAAAAACGTCTAACAATTTATGTAATTTAAATTAAACAACATATTTAAATTTCGAATTAGAGAATTTTACTTTTTTTTTATAAGACTCGACGATGGCAAAGGCGCGATAGTACAAATGACATAAAACATTTCAGTCATTCAACAAATCGATACACGATTTGTTCGTTGTTGGCGGTGTCGGCCGCGACGTCACGAGGGCGCCGTGCCTTATAAACAACGCCGACGGATGTTCGAGGCGACGGTCGACTTGTATGAGAGCACGATTTGATACTACGTACCTACTACTTATTCGGTGTTGCCAGGATGGAGATTTTCTCCCGTAATTTGGAGGATTTTGTGGTGATCGGGGGAAATATGATGAAAATTTCTGAGGAATTCATGGGGAAAAGTTCAGGTTTTTATGAAAATAGTTAATAAGTGTAGTAATATGTACAGTGGTATCAATATTATAGAAGAAAATCTGAGATAATAATAATACTATTTATTTTATTTATTCCATTCTATTAATATTTACAGAGCTAATGTGAGAGAATGGAACGGGATCCGTGCTAGGAAAATATGTGTTATTTTGAGAAAAGCAGAAGGAAAACAAGACAGCCAGCTGGCAACACCATTCTTATTATTAGGTGATACTTGTGAAGTTGTGTTTGTAAATGTTGGTGCCCTTTATGGTTTTTTATTTTTGAATACATAATGATTATTAAGACTACACTAGAAGAGTATTTTGGAAATTGGAATATTATACGCGTGCAAGTTAAAACAATCTATGTAATGTTGAATTTTAGTATTAGTTAGTATACTATTAGTTACTTAGTATTCTAAATGTAAAATAAGAAATAGTATTCTAATTTCGGCCATGTGTTTATGCGCACATACTGTATCATATACGGCCTTGTGTGCACATAAAGCCATCCTGTTGAGCTGTATAGCACTGGGTAACATAATTTTAATTGTCAAACATTGTATATACTTTTAATAAGTAAATCATGGGATCTTAACTTGTTTTATTTTTATTGAGTTCCCGATAATTCGGCAGTGTTTCAACCGCCATGATCACGGGTGAACTGAAGAGCAGCGGGTAGATGGCAAATAAATCTTTTACGGGCAGACATATTCGTCTACCTTCATACGTCTTCGTTTGTTGCTACTATTGGAACTCGCTCGATATACATCTCGGCAAATTTGAGTGTCTGTTCATAATATAGAAATAACCGTTTTTTACTATATGCATATGAATATAAATACGGTACATACACCAAAATAACATTTTTTATAATTTTTGTCTATCTGTCTGTCGGTCTGTTTGTTCCGGCTAATCTCTGAAATGGCTGGACCGATTTTGACGGGACTTTTTCTGGCAGGTAGCTGATGGAAAAAGCAGTAACTTAGGCTGCTTTCATTTTAGAAAAATAAAGTAAAATTCCACGCGGATGAAATCGCGAGTACAGCTAGTTTGCCATAAAATTATTTACGTTAAAACCCTGTTAATAATATAAATAATTATTTATAATATTAATTATATTATAAATAATTTGAACTATTAAAAAAAAAAATAGGTCTTATATTTTGTTTCATGATTACAATATTTTACATTTATTTTTTTTGGATGGATTTTTTTTTAGTTTCGGATATTTTTTACGAACACATACAGAGTTATGGGAGTGCTTGGAGAAACATGAAGCGTCTGAGAATTGGACCAGCTCCCCGAAGCACTGGCTTTCTACGTAGAAAGGGATTCTTACAATGCTTTCTTATAGATGGTGAATCATATATTGCACATTAAAAAAGAAGTGTTATCTAAGAGAAACTTCTCCATTGCAGAAGATTGTAATATGAAACAGAAAGTACACACGCGATGTATGTCTGTCATAACGGACCATTCACAATAACATTAAAGAATGTACCAGTTGAGTTTTCTCAAATGAAGTAGCTTGCTGAACTGGACTATAGAGATAGTCATAAAAAATACTATTTAAAGGAAAGGTACTATTTAAATAAAATACTAAATATATAATTCTACTTATATTATAAGCGTGTAAGTTTGTAATTATTAATGTGTGATTAATAATTAATGATGATGCGGGAACACGCAATACAAGATTAGTAATAAAAAAAAAAATTGTAATAAATGTGCGGGAATATGGACATTTATTACAATTATTTTTTTTTTTCAAAAGGGCTCACAGAGAAGAGGGTAATAAAAACAGTCAAAAGACACATATACAAACAGATATCAATAACACAAAGCTTATAAATGGAATGGTAGACAAGCTGCCATCAACAAAAGAATATTTCTTACTTTTTTTTTTAATGTATTGACTAATAAACTGATTCCAATAGAATATATAATTATATTTGCGATGGAATATATATTTTTTCGTAAATACGTATATATTATGCATAGAAAACTCTCAGAGCGATACAAACAATGATGATACTCATGAATACAAATTTTTGTGCCGGAGGAATCGAACCCGCGACCATACGAAGTAAGGTGGTGTGCTAAACCGCTAGTCCAGTAGCTTCTACTAAACTTATTCATTTAGATTGTAGGGTAGGTTACTAGTGAATTACTGATTTTATTCATCGAATAACAAACCGACTAGACGAATAAAAATGACATTTAATGATGAATTAAAAAACATACCTACATATGTATATAGATTTTATTAATGAAAATGCAACCCAACCAGTAATTATGACTTATAATTTATAGTTTCAACTAATAAAATGATTCAGTTTAACATAAAATAACACTAAAAGTATCGCTCTAAATATATATATATATATGTAAACCGTAAGATATTTTCATTTACTTTCAAAACATTTGTAACTGTCCGTTTGGATTTTTTTATATTCCAAAGTGATCATTTGTGATGAATTGAAACCCGTTTCTGGTATATTTTTATAGATATTTTAGAATGATATTTGACACGCAAACTCTTGAACTCGATGTATGCTTTCGCATCAATCTTTTCGATTCGATTATAGTTGTTCAAATATATATCTTTCACGAGTTCTGGTTGAGAAATTTATTCTTTAACGAAAATTAACTTTGTGTATATGTACATAAATAAGGATATGTTTTGCAATTTATTAATGTAATAGAATAATCAATGGATCGTTGAAATAAAATTTGAAATTCTGTGTTATTACCTGTTGCTATGTTTAGATATTTTCATGTTATTGTTCACGGTATGACAAATAATTTTAAGATATTTTTGAGATATTTCGATATTTATGTTTTTTGAAAACTTTGAGATATTTATATTCTTATGTATTTCGAAATAATTGTTAAATATAATACATCATCGTCATCTAGTCCCAAGCTATAAAAAGCTTGTGCTATGAGTACTAGATATCTGACATAAATACATAACATATTTTTTTTTGTAAATACATAGACAACACTTAGACGAATCCAAACAATATTCATGAATACAAATGTTTGTATCGTGCGAGGAATCGAACGCATTACCAAAAAACTCAAGTAAGGCTGTGCGCTAAACCGACAAATCACAAAGGCTGTCAGATATAAATTATTTAATGCTAGCAACAATATACATGAAACTAGTCTGCTTAAAAATATATTATCACTAGCTGTACCCGCGGTTTCACCCGCGCAAAAAATATAACCTATGTATTATTCTGTATTACTGTAAAGTTTCATCAAAATCCATTCAGTAGTTTTTGCGTGAAAGAGTAACATTCATACTTACATACTTTCGCGTTTATAATATTATTATGCGGTAGAGTGATCGGAAAGTGTATACGCTCCTCAACATTACGATTATGATGTCATTACCGACACGTGGGAACTGGACTGCGGGTAGGGAGGTCGCAGGTTCACCCAGTATAACTATGTTTAGGCCTCACGTCACGATGCACCTACATGCACAGTTATAAATAACCAGAAACGCCTCAGTCTATACCTATACTAATATTATAAATATAGAAGTATTTCTTGTATGTTTGTTTGTTTAGTAAGTTAAAAATTACATTGTTTTAAAAAATTCACGGTTTATAAAGCTTAGTTATTTCTGTAGTAATTCAACTAAAACAACAATTTTGTTGATAAATTTTTAAGTATACCTATTGTATATATTAAAAGAAATCTTGATTAATTTTAGAAATTTATTTATCTATACAATGCTATATTAACTGGGAGTAATAAGAGCTCACTGTCACGCGGTTAGATCCGGGAGATATTACTAGTACTATGATGCAAAGCAAAAATAGTTCAATGATTATAAAAAATATTTTCCTTTTTAACACTATACCAAGGAGGAGTAACATAGGTTAATTGCCACATTGGCAGATCCACGAGATTCAACCAGTACTACGGCAAACAAGAGACCATTTCCTTTTCTTCGGGTTTCCCAACCAGAAATATTAACTTGCGACAGTTAAAAATCGCAAACAAACGACAGTTAAATGTCGCAACCAACTAATTTGTTAGCAATTAGCGATTGAACTGAAAAGAGTCGGCTCGGCGGACCGTTAACGCGAGACGTTTTCGAAACGTAAACGTAACAAGTTGAGGTTAAGTTAAGTTGCTCCCACGAAATTGTTTAGTCAACTCCGGGTTAATGATTTGGAGTGAATTCTTTTTGAAAATGACTACCGAGACAATCGTCAGTGGCAGCTTTTGTTTAGTAATCGTAGGGTATTGTTTTGTAAAAAATGACTACAATTCGATGGTCGTGGTTCATTATTTATCGTTTAACTCACCCCCTTACGGTCTATTTATTTTATTTCTAGACATCGACTTACTTTTTGCTATAGATTTAAAGTTGTCAACTTTTATTTAAAACAGTAATACGCGAGTTTCTTTCTCGTTCTTCTCGTAACGAGTCTGCGTTTCGAATGAGTGGTAGAATGAAAAATGTATTACTATTGAAAAGTGCTTATATCAAGTATATATATATAAATGAAGTTTTGAAATGTACAGTAGGGAAAGTGGTATAATAATCGTCGTATTTGTTGTCGTATATGATCAAAAATGTTACTTATGATTATTAAAGATGGCTACTCGCCCCGGCTTCCCATATAAACCTTCCTCTTGAATCACTCTATCTGTTAAAAATAAACCGCTTCAAATCCGTTGCATCTTAAAGATTTAAGTATATAGACGGACAGACAGCGACAGCGACTTTGTTTTATATTATGTGTGCACGACGATTTTAGACTTTTATTGTATTTTTTTATATACATTTAAAGTCCATTTTCTATTGTTCTATTATTTGTCACTTTTGAAATATATATCTTTACCTTCAGCGACAGTAGTTTCTCTTATAACTAAAATTAAAATATAATAGTATACAGTCCTGTAGAAACCATTCACTACCATTAATTAAAAATATGTAATGATACAATTTATTTTTATAACAATCAAATATAGTACCACTGGAGGAATCTACTCATGAGAGGATGTATAGAAGATTTAGCATAGACAAATAGATTGGTATAGGATTTATTTCGATTTTTCCTCTTATATTTATTCCTTTTTATACCGGTTTGTCTATATTTTGTTACTTTAATCTTCATATAACATGGGGGTGAAAAGAAAACTATTTACAAATTATATGAAAATTAAAATGATATATTTACTTTATTATCCCTGTTGCTGGCAGCTTGTCTACCATTCTTTTTATAAACTTGTATTTTTGATATCTGTTTTTTATATATCATTCATTATTTGATTATGTTTTTTGACTGTAATTACTTTTAGGTACGAGCCCTTCTGGGAAATACACACATTTATAATCACTTTTAATAAAATAGTCGTTGTGTTGCCAATCCAGTCGCAATCCCACTAAAAATACAATTATTTTACACAGTTTAAAAAGAAAATAATTCAGTCGTATTGATGATTAATTCGGTGTGAATGACCCAGGTTGTTTATCATATAAAAAATTGTATGATAAAGACACAGCTAGTAATACTAAGTATCGGTTTAAATCCATAATGGTTGAACTGGTGTCAATAGCGTAATTAGTAGTGTAATTTATAATTACTAACACGCGAACAGTAGAAACAATTATAAACGTAGCTAATGATGAATCATTACAATAACTTGCTAATAGAAATAATGAAATGAAAATTGTAAATAAAAAAAATACATTAATATCGAAATATAAATATGTATAACTCAAAGGTGACTGACATAGTGATCTATCATCGCACAGCCCAAACCACTAGACGGATCGGGCTGAAATTTGGCATGCAGGAGATATTATGACGTAGGTATCCACTAAGGATTTTGATTAATTATACCCTCAAGGGGATAAAATAGGTGATGAAAGTTTGTTGAAACTTTGTCAATTTTAAACCGATCGGGCTGAGACTTTGCATACATAAAGCTACTATGACGTAGGCATCCCCTAAGAAAGGATGTTGATAAATTCCACCCCTAAGGGTACAAATTAACGCGAGCGAAGCCGCGCGCAAAAGCTAGTTACTTATAATGATAAAACTATAATATTCATGAATACAAAATTTTTGCACTGTATGAAGAATCAAACCTGCGACTATTGGAAGTAATGCGGTGTAACCGGTAGACCGCCGAGGGTTACAAATATTGTTAGGTTACATTGGTTTATTCCTTATATGAGTTATGAATAACACGGGTTAAATCCTACTGTATTATTGACTGTAAAACTTCATAGAATTCGTAACATACATACAAAATAAATCCAAATTGAACAGTTATAATCCAACTTCCTTATTTTTGATCTATGTTGATAATATATTGCAACATTACTTAAGTCCGCGACACCAATTAAACGGCCACCTATATTTATTTAACTGCCTAACATTCTAGATCGGGAAATTAAAAAAAAAATACGCATTTAAAGCGAGCACTGCACTGGTATGAGCAATCGTCTCAAACAGTCCCATAAATGGTTCACAAAGCATTAATTAAAGCATAGTTGGCGGGAAAAACTGGCAGTATTCACTTCGATCTCAATTAAATATGCAAATAAACTATCTAAGGGATTCTGGTACTTTGTACTGACTTCTGCAAATTCATTATTATATAAAACCCGTTGGTGGTTACGCACTCGGTGGTTTACGGGAAAATATTGTTTTTTTTATATTCCTTATATACTATACTAGTTTTTGCTCGCGGTTTCGCTCGCGTTAATTTATCCCTTTAGGGGTGGAATTCTTCAAAATCCTTTTTTAGGCTACATCATAGTAGCTTCATGCATGCAAAGTCTCAGCCCGATCGGTTTAAAATTGACGAAGTTTCATACAAACTTTCATCCCCTATTTTATCCTCTTGGGGGTAGATTTAATCAAAATCCTTTCTTAGCGGATGTCTACGTCATAACATCTACCTGCATGCCAAATTTCAGCCCGATTCAGCCAGGGGTTTGGGCTGTGAGTTGATAGATCACTATATTAGTCACCTTTGAGTTATATATATTTAGATTAATAAAAGAACTTTGTACTCCTTTTAACTAATATTGCGCGGTCTGAAGTGTATGAAATTTCGCACACTTTTATTTAATATAGAGTGCAGAATGATAATATCATTACATAGTATAAAACAAAGTCGCTGTCGCTGTCAGTCCGTCCCTATGTGCTTAAATTTTTAAAATTACCCAACGGATTTTGTAGTTGTGTTTTAATAGATAGAGTGATTCAAGAGGAAGGTTTATATACTATATATAATACATGTACACCCGCGCGAGGTCGGGGCTAGTAGCTAGTAAATTAATAAAAGAAACACACACTACCATTTAACATACACACGCATAGAATAGAATAGAAAAGAAAATCATTTATTCAAATAAACTTAATTTAATCACTTTTGAATAGTCATAACAATTTTTTTTTAATCTACCGCTCATTCGGAAAGCTATCTCGTCATAAGAACAACGAGCAAAGAACATTGTGTGTTGTACTTTTAAATAATCCTACAAGGATTTTACAAGTCGAAACGTGTGAATGCAAACTACCAACCAGCACTAATTTATTAGGGTCAAAATAAATATACAATAAGATTAAATCAGATGTAATATCAAATGTAAGTACATATAGACTTTGACAATACAGACTTCATATTATTAAAACCTATTGGAAGTGTTGGGACGACCAGTACTTATTATTATATAAAATAAATATCAAATTTTCAAATAATTACCAACTATAGCTATGTACTGGTGTGCCTGCGATACCGATATGTTTAATCGAAAACTTTTATTTTAACATATCAGTTTTAAAAATTTATATGTCATTTCCAACACAATTTTAAAATTACGTACATATACTAGTACTTACAATATTGGAAACGTCAAATTTCACTCCGGGATTAAAAAAAACAAACTATAGTTTACTTACAAACCAATTTATTAGGAGTTACCTCGATTGGGTTCAGTGTAAACAATGGTATTGTTGAATAAACTTATAAATTTACATCTTTTTATTCATTTATGGTATTTTATAACATTTATCTACTAAATAGGATTGTTAATTTGCATTCATATTGTTATTGCACTATTCAATAATCCGTTACATTCTTTTAGTGTTAATAAATTTCAAAAATACTTTTAACATATATTTATTAAAAGTAATATAAAAAACATATTAGCATTTTGCATTCCTCTCATCTATATAAACTATAAGTGTGCGAAATTTTGATACTAGGTCCGCGCAATTTCCGTAAAAAGAAGAAGAAAAATAAGTAATTCTCTTATCCTGCAAATTCACTCTCTAATCTCATCTTTAACCGACACAGCAAGTTGCTTTATATATGTAATTAGATATTTAGGAAATTTGATTTTAATAAACTTTTGATTACATTTGATAGGATGTAACCAATAAATTATATTTGATTTGATATAACGTATATCAAATGAAATTAAATCAAAAATAATTTATTTCTTTAGGATATTTTTGCTGATTATGAAAATCAAGTTTTTCTAAGTCTTAGTATATTAAGTATAGTAGTGATGAAAAATATTTACACACCATACACAAATTTAAAATATTATTTTCGTAGAAAAGATGAAAGGTAGAATAAAAAGAATAAATAAAAGATTATAAAAATAAACAAAAAAGGGCATGGACATAATGGTCTATGGAAAGTAAGAGCGTAATAATAAAAAAAAAAGTATAGTAGTGGTATAATAATAAATAATTCTGGACAATTAACACAGCGCCATCTAGTCCTGCGATAAGCAGCATATAATGGGCACTAGACAACTGATTATTATAAATACTTACATACTTTTTTTTATAAATACATAGAACACACCAATACCGATACCAACAATAATACACTCTATTTTGCACCGTGCGGAATCAAATCCACAATCATCAGAAGTAAAGTGCTACCGCTAAATCACCGAGGCCGTCGTAGTATGGCTAAGCATGTGGTGGCGTTTAAGCGCACTGTCCGAGTTAAGTTTATTAAACAATTGTTATTGTTCATTGTCATTGAGATAATGTTACGTGTACAGAGCGGTGTTTGTTGGTTTTTTCTCGCACACGCCGTGAGACTCGTTCGCATGCCCACCATATTGTCTCCTCAGTAATGTCATGTTTTTGTTGCTGTTTTTAATAATCTCTATAAAATCAACATAATGGCGGATTGTTCGATAGTTTCGATCCAAAATGGGGTCAACTACGATTTGTTTGTTTTAATGTATAATTGTATTGTTTTTTTGACGAATATGCATATGAATTGATTTAAACGTACGTTTTAATTAACTATAGGTGTTGGGTAATTTTTATGTGTAATAATAAATTATGTTATATATAGAAACATAGAAACATGATAATATCTTCATTAGATGATAGGGGTATAGATCTGGCTGTTTTCTACTTATATTATGTCTGTGTTGACTTTTTCATAAAAATCGGTCAAGCCATTTCGGAGCAGAATAATAATCATTATCGAACCCTTTCGTTGCATAGACACATGGCGATGTCTTCAATAGATGATAGTGTGTAGATATTAAAGATTTCACTTGAACTTCTTAGATTTATTTTTTAAAACTTTTAAATAGATGTTTATTAAACTTTCACGCAAAAGCTACAGAACGGATTTTGATAAAACTTTATAGTGATTTCAGGCTAGTGAATCTGCGACCACAGCTAGTCTAATAGTATATGTGGTAGAACTTCGCTGTTTATACCAATAATAGTCATAATTAACTGATTGTTACTAACCATAGTTAGATTTTCCGTAAATACATTGGTGTCAGTGAAAGTGTAACTAACTAGATTACCACCAAATCTATCCTGAACACTATTGTAACTAAACTAATATGATAAAATGATTAGTTAATGAAGATTAAAAAAATATTGTTCGTATAATAGATTGAGTATTCTTACGACAGAAACGTTATAAATAATATATACTTAATGTTCTTATAAATCATGCGGTTTACGATTTTGCCTATATTAGAAGAGATAACATCTCAAAACATTTCGAGTGGAATTTTAGAACACGGCAAAGGTTGTGTGTTCGAGTTTCGATTTTTTTCTGTATGTTAATTCAATTCATATTTGTAATATTAATGTGAAGTAGTAATAAATAATACAATAAAAATAGGCATAATGATAAAAATAATTATTATATATAATAATTTTTTTTTTCTTGTGTAATTAGTGTATGTATTAGTAACTAGTGTTTTATAAGTGTGTATATACATATATACAATCTTCCTAAGTGGGCATATTGGGAAACTGTAAAGCTCACTTAGTGTGACGTAAATAAATAAATAAATAAATAATCATAGGACAATTCACATAGCGGCATCTAGACCCAAGTTAAGCTAGCTAAAGCATGTGTTATGGGTACTAGATAACTGATACAAATAAATAGATTTCCTTTCGTAAATACATATATGTTGTACATAGAAAACACCCAGACCTATATAAACAATCACACTCATGAAGACAAATGTGTCGTGCGAGGAATCGAACCCGCGACCATCGGTATTAAGGCCATGTAATAATCTATTATTATTTTACATCTATGTGTGTGTATAAAATATTTATGTTTATTCAAAAGTATTATATCTGTACTAAGGCAGACTATGTAAAAAGTTATCTGCATGGGTCATCTTTCTACCTCAGTCTATATTAACCACGAAGCAGCTTGTATATTGTATTTCTATTGAAAGATCGAGACGAGGCACTGATATTACGGTATACGATACCTGGAAGCGAAGCCTATTACAATATATTAGTGAAAACCACATCTAAAAACGTTAAAACCGTTTCAGAAATTAGCGTGAGAAATTACTATCAATTTTTGTTTTTCACAAATACACGTATACACTCACTCTTACATACATTCAGTTTACACAAATACTTTCCTCTTTTTTTATTGTTCTTTTTATATATTACTAACTACACGCGCTTCGTATGGGCGTATATGTATTATACATATAAACCTTCTTGAATCACTCTATCTATTGTTAAAAACTGCATTACAATCACTTTACATGAATTATACATATGTACCTTCTTCTTGAATCACTCTATCTATTGCTAAAAATAGCATTAAAATCCGTTACGTATTTTTAAAGATATAAGTGAACAGCCTACTTCATTTTATATTAAGTAAAGATTTTCAGAGGTAATGTATGTTACTTTTGTTCTTAGTTGGACTGAAGCTTGTATTAAGTTAAAATATCTGATTATTATTACAGAAGCCTCGAGTTTAGTGCAGAGATTGTTGTTAAATAATTTTAACTGTATTTAAAATTAAATTGTAAAAGTATATAAGTAATATTAACATTTAGCCCTTGTTTTTAAAATAGGTTAATCTTTAACTTTCACTACAGAGGTAAGGATTGTCTTAGATATTGTTGATAAGGATTGACTTGGAGTACTTTTATTTTAAAAATGTTATTTATTGTAATTTAAAAGAAAAGTAAAATACCACACGAACTGCAATTCTATACATATAAATAAAATTGGAGTGTCTGTTTGTAAAATTGAAATAACCGTTTTTTACTACATGCATTAATATTCATATATATAATAAAAATATACTGAAATAACATATTTTGTCTGTATGTCTGTTTGTTCCAGTTAATCTCCGATTTTGGCGGGACTCTGTTTAGTATGTAATAAGGAGTAACTTAGGCTTCTATTTTAGAAAAATAAAGTTAAATTCCACGCGGACGATATCGTGGTTACAGCTAGTTCAAAATAAAAATAGCGTAGTTGCTTTAAATTGTGTTGATGTAAGCAGAATGAATAAGGCATTACGTTTTTAGCGACAATTTATATTGACATGGAATTCTGTTGAAAACGTGAAACGTCCAATTGTCACATAGGTGTTTATTGACCCGCTTTATATTATAACGCGTGCCGTTTGAAGTGAAACTGAGTATTTGAAATAGATTACGAATTCACACATTTATTAATAGAAGAAAATATTTATTAGATGTTTATTTTTGTCTTTATTCATTACGACTATTTTATTTTTGGAAGCATCTTCTAGATTTTTTATAAGCTAACTGTGCCCGCGGTTTTATCCGCATAATTTTTATAGCCTGTGTGTTAGTCTAATCTATAAGCTATATTACTGTAAAGTTTTATCAAAATCCGTTCAGTAGTTTTTGCGTGAAATAGTAACAAACATCCATCCATACTTACAAACTTACTCTAAGATAAATAGATTACAATTTTTTAATAATAGATATATATCAATGTTTATATAAAATATTACTTTGACTTGTGTACGATCTTTGAGAATTTAATTTTCTTTCTATATAAATGTGGTTTTGAAGTATTTAGTGTATTAGGTAAATTTTTAATTACGTTAATACATCCATCATTTTAGTTGCCTAGAATGTTAATAATAATTTCTAGAAGATTCTGAATTACTTCGTTTTAAAAAATATTTCATCTTAATCTTTCTATTAAAACTCAAGAAAGACAAACGTAGATTTATGATTAAAATATTTAATGATTATTAGTAGGTTTATTTTTGAGTTTAGTTTTATTGTATTTAAAATAAAATGTATTACCTAAGTTTGGTTTGTCAATAAAATATATCGATGTCACAAATATACTAACTAGAACTAGCAGACTCTATTTAGTACAAATTGTAGTATAGTATAAATTATAATATTTGATTACTATCCACTTTTACTCTTCGTTTTTTATATATAATTACAACAATTGCATTTTATGTTGCCAATTTTTTAAACGTTTAGGTATCGTAGCGCGTTGATGTCTTTTATAAGGATAACTCCCGGTATCCCGAGCACGCAATTTACGATATATTTTTTTAGCTGTTTTAGTTATAAACTTTTATTTTGTTTTATAAAATTAGACATTATATTGATCAATAACTTAGAAAATAAACTTTAACAAATAATAATGAAATTATAACACCACTTACCTTTATTTCTTTGGTGTGAATTTTGAATGTAAAACAGCTGACAGTGCGCTATGTAATCCCACATGCACTTCACAATGTATATGTTAATTTTCAAAATTTCGCTAAGTCAATAAATTTCACTAGGCGACACGCATGCGCACTGCCTCAATTACGAATACTATCGTTTTCAAATGTCACAGCAGAGTCACTTTCGATGAAAACAAACAAGAGTGTCGTCGCGACCAATTTACAGGGCTCGTCTAACTGAAAACGCAAACTGAAATCTGCCGATACGCTAAACAATCACACTGCTAAGTTTATTGTCTTTTCTACAACTATTTACACACCGTTCAACAGTCTACGAATGTTATAATTAAAAAAAAATCTAAAACAAAAATAATAGTTAACAAGTCCGAACACTGGCCATTTTCTATTTGAATTGCATTCGCGGTTACGATTCCATTTTTCGAAAATTTGAAATTCGAACACGGGTCGCGTGTTGCTGGCCCGGCGCGCGCGCACGAATGCCCGTGGAGGAGGACTCGGAGCTTCGAATGCTGAGGGGGCGTGGCTAACTTCTAACGCAACGTCTATCCGTATCGCTGTCTCTATCACTCGCACGAGCTCGCCGCACCTATCTCTGTCTCTAACTCTCGGTGCGTTACCGGTCTAGGTGCCGTGGTGGGATAGCGTGAACTTTGCCACTGCGCCTGCGCCTGCGTTCGAAGCGCGATTAATAAAACGATACGCGCGACGTTATAGATCGCGACGCGATTATCGTAACTCTATAGTTTAATGCGTCTTGGAGGTTTTCTTTTTCATATAATGCCCTGTTGTAGGTAATTATTAAAATGTCGGATCGATAGAAAGTTGGCTTATGTGAATCAACGATGGTATTTGTGTAATATGATATAAAAAATGTAATAAAATAATCCATACTGATATTATAAATTCCAAAGTGTGTCTGTCTATCTGATCTATTTTAAAACTAAATGGCTGAACGTAGTTTTATAAAATTTGAAGTCGAACTTAGGATTACAAATGTTTGTATCGTGTGAGCAAACAAACTTCGATTCCTGCGCTAAGTTTTATCTCAAACAAAACAGAAGATGACCCATATAAATACATATATATTCATGACTATAATCTCATATATAATAGGCATTATCAGTTATCTATCTATGACCGATGGACCTTAAATTGTTAATTTACCAAGATGGGCTAACTGATCTGACGTCATACTTATCTCATCATCCTCCACTGGTATTCCGCCAGCGTAAACCGTTAGGGCAGACGGGTGCATCATTCCATTATCATTCATAAGACAGAAAAACACAAGCCACTATTATATGCTACATACAGCTGGTATATGGTCGTAAAAATAACGATTTTCCCTGAGATCGATCTCCGGTCTAATTCAAACGGGGATCGATATTACGACGGCCTGAACCCCTTCGAACCCCCTGTTCGAATCCCTAGCGGCACTCAGACTAAAGTCGTATCCGTCAGGCGTGAGTTGGCCTTCAGCCGCTCCATAAGTCCTTCCGCGGGTTTGGAGTGCCATCTGCACTCGCCCCCTATCGTCCGGTGAAGTTGTAAAGGCCAGCTGCGGCCAACAGCATTAGAGAAGTTCGAAAAAAGAAAAAAAAAACGGCCGATTGCCATAGAAGAAAGTAGAAGAAGATCCGACACACGACTTTTACTTTCAATGTAATAAAATATCTTCACAAATCGCCTATTGATGATCGAGATTAGATAAAATCGTATGTATGAGTTATTGTTCTATTTAAATGACTAATTCGATTAGATATCACTCGATTACAAATCGCAAATCGGTGTGTCGTGTTAACAAATCGCAAGAACAAGAACAATGGAGGTCGTTGTTTGAACAATAGTAATTTTGGCAGAGCCTTTTGTATTATAAAAAATAACAAAACTGTTTTACTGTTACAATAACTTTTAAATGAGGATTTAAATGGTATATTTTGATATTGAAAATAATTTTAAGTACTTAAATACTTTATTCTGCTTAAAATTATTTTTGTCTTCATTTCGATTTGGTTGCACTAGCTGTGTTCACGCCCTGTAACAGTTTAATATCGTATCAAAATATTTATATACATCTATCTATCTATTTAACTACTCTTACGTACTTATACAGATAGACAGAGAGAACCAAGTACCATTGCTTCTTTCGTAACATAATTTTTTACCTCATTAAGCGTCGGTGGTCTAGCGGTTTAGTAGACTTACTTCCGATGGTCGCAGGTTCGATTCCTCGCACGGTATCAACCTATCTCTATTCTTACGTAAAAATCCTTATATAGATAGACAGAGAGAACCAAGTACCATTGCTTCTGTTGTAACATAATTTTTACCCTCATTAGTCGCAGGTTCGATTCCTCGCACGGCACCATTTGTATTCATGAGTTAGATCTTGCTCTGGTGTTAATCTTACATTTGTATTCTCTATGCTTTTTCTGTATGTGTTTACAAAAAAAATCAATGTATTTGTATCAGTTGTCTAGTACCCATAACACCAGCTCTGCTTAGCACGTGTCTAGATGACACTATGTGAATTGTACTGAGATATAGTATTCACATTTTTTTTATTTAATTAACATAATATAAACTTACAGCTAATTATACGTTTATATTTTAAAAATATGTATACTACTTAAACTATACAATGATAAAAATAATCTCATTTTATTAATTATGGAAAGCAAGGCTTCTGTATATACATCAGCATCTTGGACCTTACCTAACAATAAATTTAATAATTGCAATGTAGTTATATAAAAATGCAAGAGGTCATAAAATGAATTAGAGTGCATTTGCAAACTTAACCAGCTTATAAATAGGGAAACTGGTAAGTTCTAAGTAAACATAAGCTAAGTGGCCGTTTATGGTGATTCCGTAAACGCCCGGCTGGTACAATACTTACTTGCTTATATGAATGCATGCATTAAGTTACGAGGTATTTGTCTCAGTAAATTATGCGCGCATTTGCATAATAGGGTCCTGGCACTTTGTCATATATACATATAAATAAAATTGGAGTGTCTGTTTGTAATATTGAAATAACCGTTTTTTACTACAGGCATATGAATATAAATACGATACATACACCAAAATAACATTTTTTACAATTTTTAACTGTCTGTCTGTTTGTGTCTGCTAATCTCTGAAATGGCTGGACCGATCATGACGGGACTTTTTGTGGCAGGTAGCTGATGTAATAAGGAGGAACTTAGGCTACTTTTATTTTAGAAAAACAAAGTTAAATTCCACGCGGACAAAGTCGCGGGTACAGCTATTATACAAATATATCCTCTAATAATTAGAATAGAATAGAATAAAATATAACAGAAAATTGTTTATTTATTTAAATAAACTTAATTTAAGCACTTTTGAATAGTCATATCAATTTGTTTTTTATCTACCAATTTCAAATCAATCTTCAAAACTAACGCAAACAAGACAAAAATCAACCGGTAGTAAGTCAACAATCCCATAAAAAAGGATCACACAAAAAAACGTGACGTCACGGGAACCGTATAACGGACGGACGGACCCTAAAACACCGTTTAACTATAACGGTCACTGAACACCAATAAAACAATTAACTGAACGTATCCTTGTAACGAGAGAAAAGATTGTGCAAAATTTCTTTTCTACGAATCACGATCTCGTTCTGTGAATTGTTTCGCTATTTTTTTTTATCTCAACAGCGGGTTCGTTTGGGCATTTTTACTTTTTTATTGTTTAATAATTTTAGGGTTGCAATTACTAAATATTCGGGTAGCTTTTTTAATTGCTATTGTCGAGTAAAAGTTGCAAATGTTTATTAGGTTGCTCTATTTGTTTGTTAATGTACATTCATTTTTTTTATATTTAGCAGATGTACCCTACATAGTCATTGTAACAAAGTATTGTAGAATTGCATGAGTACACCACTTTACTTTCGGTGGTCACCGCTTCGATTCCTCGCACGATACAATATACAATTACAATATATACATATAATAATATATATACAAACATTACAATATAAGCGTATTACAATATTAAACCATCCTCGGACAGTACACCCAACGCCATCTAGTCTCAAGCTAACTAGAGCTTGTATTATGGTTACTAGCTAAATGATAAAAAAATACTTACATAAAATTTTTAGTATATTAAAACAAAAACATATAGACAAATAATCATACTCATGAATTCGAATGTTTGTAACGTGCTCGTAATCGAACTCACCACCGTCGGTAGTGAAGCGATGTGATAAACCACTAGACTACCGAGGTTGTCTATTAAAACAGATGAAAAACACTATCTTTCAAAGAAGAAAGAAGAATTGCCAAATTTTAAGACGTCAATTGGAACAGATGTAAAGCAATACAATTTATATAAGGAAGGATCATCATAATTAATTCACCTTGAAAATAGCTAACACACACACAGACAGTAAGAGACATGTATTGTCATTTAAAACGGTTCACAATTGATAAACATATATCGTAAACACACATAAAAAATATAGTCTAATTATATTCTCTTTTAAAGTAGGCTAACTAAACTAATAAGGGAACAAAAAACGAGAAACTTTCTAATACACTTACAATGACCGTCCACTCGTACCGCCACCGAGTGCCTTTACCCAGACGACACATTTTCCAACCGAAATAAATCTAATTCCACTTATAAATCTCCACAGGTAGATTAGATCTCGTTCATACATCTCAATTTTACAATAAATTTATTGGGCCCAGTGTACCGCGGCCGATGTCTTGTATTTATTGCTGCCTGTACCTAAATACGTCGTTATTTCAGATAATAGTTACTGAACGTATTGAATAACGGATCTTTTTGGATATTTATTGGTAAAGGTCTGTGGGTAAGTGTGGACTGTAGTTTTTATATGTGGTTCCCGATATATATTCCTTTTTGACAATTAACACAGCGCCATCTAGTCCCACGGTAAGCAGAGCTTGTGTTATGGGTACTAGACAACTCAAATAAATACTTACATTCTCTTTTTCTTTGTAAATACATACATAATATACGTAGAAAATATCCAGTCCGATATAAACTTATCTATATTTGCACAGTGCGAGGAATCGAACCCGCGACCATCGGAAGAAAAGCGTTGTGTTAAACCGCTAGACCACCGAGGCCATCAATATTGTTTAACTAACTGTTACTCGCGACTTAAAATAAAATTTTATTACAAAAAAGCCTCAGTTTTCTTATTAGAATATTAGCGAGTGAAAATTCTGTTAAAATCTCCCAGCCGTTGTTGTCCTGACCTTGGTGGTTTAGGTTCACACTGCCTTAATTCTGACGGTACCTGGTTCAATTCCTGCCACCGTGCGGACATTTTTATTCATGAGAATGTTTGTTGAGAAGAACCAGAGTGACCGACATGGCCCGAAGAATTGCGACTCTGAAGTGGCAATGGGCAGGGCACATAGCTCGTAGGACAGATGGCCGTTGGGCAGTAAAGTCATCGAGTGGCGACCACGGACCGGAAGACGCAGTGTGGGAAGGCCTCCAGCAAGGTGGACCGACGATCTGGTCAAGATCGCTGGAAGGCATTGGATGAGAGCAGCGCAGGACCGATTGTCGTGGAGATCTTTGGGGGAGGCTTATGTCCAGCAGTGGACGTCTTCCGGGCTGCGATGATGATGATGATATTTTAAAAGAGCAACTCAAGATGTTTGCTCTTTCTTCTTGTAATGAGACTGTATTCCGAATTATTGATAGAATCATAAAATATTACTGTTCTAAAGTGCATATTAACTTTATTTATATAAAGTTTTTTTTTTAACTTTGTAACTATTCCAAATATTAAGTTTATTGAAAAAAGGATTGTTACAATTTCTTTTTTTTTATTTATTTTGATAACCAACAGGGAAATAAAATAATAAGAAGTAATATGTACTTAAAAATAAGGCCAATTAAAGGTTTTCTCACAATTGCAATATTCAGTAATACAACACTAAAGGTACTTTTTCTAAATTTTTGTCTGTATGGATCCCTAATATACAGAATTAACACGTTCCACTCGAATACACATAGCACGTTTAGGGTCTGTTAATCCGATATCTCGATAGTTTGGAAGCCGCGCGATTTATTAATACGAGCTCATTTGATTAATGGCATATGGGACCACGGTGCCGCATGGGAATGTTCGAGATAGAATATTTGTGACCAGCAGTAGTTGGGTTACAATATCTCTATACATTAATTATTATATCCCACAATAACACAGCGCCATCTAGTTTCAAACTAAGCAGTTATTATGGTTATTAGAAAGACACATATGTATTTGTATCTGTTTGTGTGTATTGTAGCAAAATCCGTTAGCGCAGGCAAAATACTATTCCATTATCATTCATAAAAATATATAATAATAATCTCAAAATAATTCACATAGCGCCATCTAGACCCAAGTTAAGTTAACTAAAGCTTGTGTTATGGGTACTAGACAACTGACACAAATACATAGATATTTTTTTTGTAAATACATACATATTGTACATAGAAAACACCCCATGCGAACAATCAAATACAAATGTTTGTGAGAGATATACAAAGATACATTTTTGTTAATTGTTGAGAAACTCTTTTGATATATTTAAAGTTTTTTTGTATTCTCTAATCAAAATTATAAAAACAGAATTATATAATTGTCACTTCACTCTCTACCATCTTACCATTAAATACATTTTTCCAGTCATAAATAGTTTTACTACATATTTCTACAACATTAATACATAGAAAATAGAAAACACCCGGACCGATACAAACAATCATATTCAAGGATACAAATGTTTGTACCTTGCGAGGAATCGAAACCAATACTCTCCTAAACTGGTCTAACTATTCACTCAATCAGATGCGACTAACTATAAAAGAAATGAAATTGATTATAATATAAAAGACTGATGGATACTATGAATGATGAAAACACGTAGTTTGCAATAATATTATATTAATATGTACAATTGCGAACTATATGAAAGACAATGATAGAATAATAAAATAAATTGAAGTATATCAAATAACATGACATATAAAAAGAACTCTTCAAAAATATAAATTTAAAAACAATAAAAATATCAAAAGAGTTCGGCGGTCGGTCGCCAACATACCGGGCCCCCAGTGGAACACTAACTACCGGTGGTGACCGGCCGCGCTTCTATTGTAATTAAAAGTAACCTAGCTATAAGCACCACATCGCCCTCTATTGCAGTCGACGACGTCACTTTGTGTAGTCCTCTTGGGCGAGATATCGGAAAGTATTTGTGCGGCTACCGTGCCCAGAAGTCAGCTAAGTCAGCCAGCCGGGCGCAACACCCTTGTTTGGTCGTGTACCAGCCAGTCGCAACAACCTCCTCTGGTCTCGTACTGAGGTAATGTTGATGTACGGTGATAGCAATAGCATCAACGTAACTGAGTTATACGTGTGTTGCCTTTTGCTGTGATCAAGTTGTAGGGCTAGGTCGCTGGTCTTTGGCTTGATAAACCCGCCTTTCCATCGTCGGCGCTGTATAATTGTGTCACACGTTGACACTGGTTACTGCGTAGACTAAGGGCAGTGCAGTGTGAGTAATGGTGTATTTGTAATAATTTACTTGTGATAGCCCGCTTTCCTCTAGTACTGGTGCGTGTTGTAATTTAACTGTTGCTGGGCACGGGCTGCGACTTTCAGCTCTTCAGGATAGGTGTCTATTCCAGCTCGTTGAAGCAGCATCTTCTCGGCTTCTGTGACGTCTCTTGCACAAAGTCGTGAGGGAAATGTGGTGCCATCTAAAAACAATTTAGAATTTAGGGCTATTGGCCGAGACAATTTAAGCCGAAATAGACCTACACCTTGGAGAACGCGGAGCCATGGAGGATCGGGTAAGGGGACGCAGGAGAACAACCCCACTAGTTCCGGTTTTAATCCTAGCGCGGTCTCCTCTGCGTTGCTGGCGTTTTCAGTCAACCCAAAAAGTGATGGTACTAAAAAGAATAGTGCGCCAGCCAACCATCTCAATTGAGGTATAAAATGTGGTTGTTGTAGTGCGATGCATACCTCAGTACTTACAAGGGAGGTACAGTCAAAACCATAGTCATAAGTCATAAGCAACGCAGGTTTGTAATTTGTAACCAATGCTTGTATAATTTGTAACCAACGCGGAATTATACTGGCACGCAGAATGTTGGAGGCACTCGGTGATTGAGTGAACCAGTTCTCTTTGTTCTCAAAATTATAATTATGAGATATCTTAGAAGAGTCCCTGTAAATACTTATTTTACACATTTTCTGCAATACAATACGACCCGAAATGACAATTAGCTTTAATAAGCCATATGGGTCATATAGTTTTAAGGCATTGAAATATAAGTATTTTGTCCAATGCATGCTATCTTTGTGGCAATAAAGCTCATGGGTTAGTCTGACAGTACTGAGAGACTTAATAAGGTAATCTTGTACAACATTATAAAGTAGTTGCTTGTTTTCATTTAGTAATGATAGTTGAGATAGCAACTTTATTTTTGTCACAGATTGAAAATTACGTGATTCAGGAGAACTTAACTCAGGGGTTTTGCGTAACTTCCCGATCACGTGGGTGGTGATATATTGTGATCGGACGTATGCCTGCTCCAGTGCGCTCATGACGACCCAAGGCTCTCGGGAGGTCCGCAGGAGTGACGCCACGATCTCGTACGCCGGTCCCCGAAAAGCGTTGTATAAACGTGTTAAGTTTTCGGCTGTGGAATAATTACGTTTAATTGTCTCGTAACTATTCTGGTTGGGCTTTTTTGAGTAGTTAGAACTACTACTGATTTTGGGAGTAAGCTGTGGTGCCGGGTTCGCTAGTGGAAGCTCAACTGATGGAAGTCGCACTAAGGTTGCGCAGTTATCATCTTCAATGATACGTGTAGGTTTCAGTTCGTTTGCATGGTTGACATGTGGTACATGTGACGGGACCGTGTTGGAAAGGATGGCCGGCTGTAATGGGGTGCCTTGGAAATCATCCAAGGTGACAGTCGGTTCCTTACCAGGTATGTTCACATGCGTTACCATGGTCATGGTTGCATTGTGTTCCGAAACCCATGTCGCAGTACGTTTTTTAGTATCGCGAATAGAAGGACGAGAACTACGATGTGCAGACTTATCTTTGGCATCCAGTGCGGCGAGCTTCGCTTCCAACTCTCTCTGCTCAGCCTCGAACTCCAAACGAGCTAGTTTCTGCTCGCGTTCTGCCTGTAGACGTACGAGTTCACGTTGCCGTGCCACTCTGCATCGCAGGAGTTCTGCTTCGACGGCGAGCTTCTGAGCGCGGACAATCGCGGACGACCGCGAAGATAGCGATCGCTCGTTTCTGTAACAGCTTTTTGTCTTATGAGAGAGAGATATATCGGCATCGACTCGACATGAGCTAGTGGTGTCGCTAGAACGCTTGGTACAGCAAGAAGATGCTTGTACCGAGATGGAGGCGTCCGCCGTATGTGCAACTGTTCTAGCCAATGATGCCGAAACATCCTCAACTGTGGTTGTAGAAGCCGGCCATACGCGGCGCGATTGTTCGGAACGATCGTAATACGGCCGTCCGACTTCTACAGCCATTAGGTTCGCAACTGAATTGGTTTTGGAAAATTATGACGGAAAATAGAAATGATAAATGATAAAATGTAATGCAATATGAAAATGAAAATGAAAATTTGGAAAATAATTTAGGTCGATAAATTTCAACTTACGGCAGCGAAAACAACCAAAAGTATGAAATTTCAGTATTCCGGCGACGAAAGGACCAAAATATATGAATGATGAAAACACGTAGTTTGCAATAATATTATATTAATATGTACAATTGCGAACTATATGAAAGACAATGATAGAATAATAAAATAAATTGAAGTATATCAAATAACATGACATATAAAAAGAACTCTTCAAAAATATAAATTTAAAAACAATAAAAATATCAAAAGAGTTCGGCGGTCGGTCGCCAACAGATACCTAGAAATATACTCGTGTAAACAATTGTTTGCAATATGCAAGAACTGAACTTACGACCAACTGAAGAAAGGGCATTAAACTCGCTGAAGGACCATGGTTACTTATTACTAGCTGTTAGCTGTTGCTAATCTCTCTGTAGCTAATTAAACTTTATTTTTCTAAAATAAAAGTATCTAAGTTACTCCTTGCTACATCAGTTACCTGCCAAAAAAAGTGCCGTCAAAATTGGTCCAGTCATTTAGAGATTAGCCGGAACAAACAGACAGACAGACAGACAAAAATTGTAAAAAATGTTAGTTTCGAGTATGTATTTATATTCATATGCATGTAGTAAAAAACGGTTATTTCAATATTACAAACAGACACTCCAATATTATTTATATGTATAGATTAGAAGTTTTCATTTTGCGATTTATTCAACTATTTCTTATCATCTTTTACGTGGAAATCCTAAGTTATTCCCATGGAAGTCTACTGCAGAATTACTTCACTCGAGCATACGGCCTGCCTGATGGTAAACAGTCATTACTGTGAATACTAAAATATTAATTGTCATAAAACTGTACTGTAATGTTGTATTTATGACTCACAACTCGTAAATCAAGTTATTATTAAAACGCTAATGATCATCATCATATTAAACATTTGTTGAAGTGGTAAAATGTTGTGGTAACATTTTGTGGCATAATTTTAATGTAATTATAATATTTCTATTGTTTAGTTGAATATTTATGATCAATATTAAACACGAGTCAAATAGGTTTAGATGGCAGTAAAGTGTATTTTTTAAATTTAAGTAAGACATTTTTTTCTAAATTTAATGGTATGGTCCTCGAGTGGCGACCACGGACCGGAAGACGCAGCGAGGGAAGGCCTCCAGCAAGGTGGACCGACGATCTGGTCAAGATTGCTGGAAGGCTTTGGATGCGAGCAGCGCAGGACTGATCGTCGTGAAGATCTTTGGGGAGGCCTATATCCAGCAGTGGACGTCTTCCGGGCTGCGATGATGATGATGATAATGATGGTTTACCAGTCTACGCTAACGGTTTATTCTGGGGTGGCGCCAGTGGAAGATTATACGATGAGCATGAGGTCAGATCAGTTAGCCCATCGTGGCATAATCACCAGGAATTTGTCATGATGGTTTCCAGAGGGAACTGCGTGGGATAACCTGACATGGTACATTAGTAGCAATGGAATTAACAGTCCATATTTATTAACAATTCGCTTACCTTACCTTAAGAAAGATATATTTTTAGTGGATGATGATGGCGGGTCACCAGTGAAGGATCATAAGATGAGCATAAGGTCAGGTCAGTTAGCCCATCTTGACAAATTCCAAGATTTTATCACGATGGTTTCCATGGGAAACCGCGTGGAAGTTAATCTGAATAGCATACCCTTTCCCATGGATGACAAATGGTATTCTTGTCTCATAGGATAAACACAAATTCAGGTCAGGTCCTCTAAGGTCATCAAGTCTTCAGGAATTGTCCAGAAAGTGTCAAACACTGATTTTCGTTTTTAGCCAGATTTGAACTCTATGTCGTCCAACAGGAAGTAAGTGGCAACCTTCTCTTCACAAAGAGCTCCAATGATATCACGTCATCACGTGATGTCCGTAATAACATTACGGACACAATTACAATAGTGCAAAATATTAGTATTGTAAATAATACTAATATTTTGCACTATTGTAAAGGATTTGATAATTTATTTATTTATATAGATTTACATTTACATATTATTACAATACAATTTTTTATAGATTTCTATTATCTGTAGTCTCCAAACTAGGTCAGACCTGTATCTTGGGGGCTGGGAGCGCGGATACCAAAAATATGCAGTACCTATGTGTACACTACAGGTCACTATTTTACCTTTGTATTTTATCCAATGATTCAGTTAAGAATGACATATTTAAAATTCGAGAGTTCCATGTTCTTTTTTAAAATGCCTAATCCTTGTTACTGTAAATCCACTTAAAATAAGATTTATCTAAAAGAGCAACACATAAGTTTATATTATGGCTGGCTAGTAGTCAAAATTTTTTTAAATCTACCGCTTATTCGGAAAGCTGTCTCATCACAAGAAGAATAAGCAAGAAACTTGTGTGTTGCTCTTCCTTGTAAGTTCACATTTTACAAGTCGAAACGTGTGAATACAAACTACCAACCAGCACTAATTTATTTAGGCTCAAATATAAAAACACAATAAGATTTAATCAGTCGTAGTGATAAGAGCAGACCAGTCCCTACAAGCAGTATTAAATTATAAAAAAGGCAGTTAGTCTTTATTTTAGTAAAAAATAAAAAACGTATTTTGATACAACAACCATATATTTATGAATACCTATCTATCCTATTGTATTAATTCTATACCTATTATTGATAACTAATATTAATTTCCGATACATGCCACAACCCTATTTAAAAATGGAACAAAATCGGAAATGTCCGTCATACTCGTGAATGAGTGCTCATTCACGAGTATGACGGATGAGCCAGCCATCACTGCGCTCGACCATATTTTAGAGCCCAATGACCCGGCTCACCACGTCGCCACATGTCTGGACATTTTAGTGAGCATGACTACTCATCATGAGGGCACCGCTACGGGTTCTAACGTCGGCTCAGGCCGTCGTAATTTCGATCGCCAGTTGAATTGGATAGGGGATTGACTGGAGGGGCTATAAAGTCTACCTCTGGTGCCTGAATATAGACTCTAGAACATTCAGAAAAGTGACTCAGTTCATATTATAATTATGCGATAATGGCCTTTTGAGAATATTGCGAGGACAATAATGACCACAATCTCTCCAAATCATTGTGTGGTCAATCAAATCATCTTTCATTATGTGGTTTACTTATTCAATACATTTTTCTAGGAAACCAATTCTGTTATTTTGTTTACTGTCATAAATGTCGCTTTATTTTTCAAATTGATTTATTAATGCTCTATTTAGTTCTAAAACACGATGAATAAGTCATAAAGCTTCAAAGGCACCGATACGTTTTGCTAATAAAGAGGATGTACTTAACACAAGTACAAAATGAAGTTAACTAATTGAACGATGATGCACACTGTGTAAAAGCAATGAAAGCATTCTCTAAAATAGAATATTATTTTACAAAAAATTTACCATGGACCAGATTCGATCTCACGACCTATAAGGTTATAGACCTTAACCTGTCGATGTACTAAACCACTAAGCCATGACGTACTTATGACAAAACGACTTATATGGTAAAATTACAGAATAAACCAATCGTAACTTATTAAATTCATACATTCTCATACTTTAGTATATCCAACTGCATCTCATATTTATAAGCTATAATCTAACCCGAGACCTTGCATTCAAATCTTCACTAAGTTCCCATCTAAATATTGATAATCCAGAGTTATTGTTATGCCATGATTAAGAGTGCAAATCTTCTTCCCACATTTGCTAAATTATTCATTTAGATAATGGAATCCGTTACTTTCATTGAATTTCATGCGAGCCGGTGGCAGTACGGTACAGACCGGCGTTTGTTTTCTTACATCTTAATTATCATCATCATCATCATCATCATTATCATCTGCTTCTTCCTTATACCATTTGGTGTCGGCGTAATATGTTTTTCTCTTCCTTTCATCACTTTTCTTAGATTTTAATGTTATGTAATAAAAGTTTAAAATGGTCAATTAACTAAAGCATCATTTTACTTAATTTGAGTAAACTTGAGGCAATATTTTTGCAAAATAACTAAAATATAACAAAATTCTTTGGTTTTGTTTATTTATTTGTTACCATAATATTTCATTAGAGGTTTATAGGACTCCTTAAAACGTAGTTAAAATCTAGTATAAATAACATTATAATACTAGAAAATTACTATTTATTAAGAAAAAATATTATATTATAAATAAGACAAGCAACTCTTGTGTTAATGAATAGAAAATACGAAAACTCTGGTAAGCCCTGAAGTTAATATTAAAATTCTTTACAATAATACGAAATTATAAAAACTTTATTGTTCCATTGTTGCATGTAAAGCAGGAATTAATAATATTTTGTTAGATTGCTACAAAATACTTAATAGAGAAATAATAAAATCGGTTTTTAATAGACAATATTATTATATACTTACAAAAAAATCATAAGTATTTCAATTACTCTCTTATTGAAGTCAATTAAAATACATAAAAAATGTTCCCTACATTTTATTTATTGTAACATAAAAAACAATTTATTCTGATTATCATAACCGCCGCATTCCAAACGCCAGTCTGCAACGTCCCAGCCTAGGTGTCCCGCAAGGCACAACTCTAATCCCCCATTACGGACTTGACACTTATCCTGAAGATAGACTAAAATATTTTGATACAATCGACCATAGATAAATGTAGTCGATTTATCAAAGGGTTGTACGCTCCCGGCTCTCATCCGATCGTTCTCTGATAATTCGTTTGCCACTATTTATCTTAGATTATCTGTGACGTCTCAATTTCGATATGATTTTTATAACTTTTTGTTAATTTCGGTGCTATTAACCGTCATCCGGTTCTAATGTGCTGCAATTAATATACGTCCGTTGGATAAACCAGTTATTGTGGCGTTCCATTCAGTGTTATTTATTTATATATCTGCTTTGAATAGGTTATATAGTAGTAGTATATACATAATAGTTATGTATATTTATATATTTTTTTGTTGCTTTTGTTTGCATTAAAATTGTCCAGGATTTCATGTTAGTAAATAAATAGATTATACTTCATTTGTGACATACAGTAAAGAAAAGGCATAAACAATATATTAAAGGACACATGTATAGTTACAATAAGGCGTAAATTTAAACACAGAGTATACAAAAATAAAAAGATATAATATTAATAATAATAATAACAAAATTATAATTTATATTTTCAGTTTTGTATTATCTGTGTCTGTGTTTTTATTATTACATGATGATGGAAGGTTGGAAAGGTGAGATATGTCATCCATCAGATCAGAAACGTTAGATCTCATCACTGAACATCATGTCGACCTGACATGATGTTCAGTTCATGGTCTCCAGTACCTATTGGAAATAATGTTATCATACATAGATTACCCAATTTTTCTAAATTTTGAGCCTGCATATTTTTGTCTAACTTTGACATGGGACGAAGGTACCGTCATCTCTCGCATCTTTTTGATTTGTTAGCGGTGTTTACATCGCCGGAGAATTACTCACAATAATGGAAGTAGTAAAGTTTTTTCTTTTCTTTTAGATTTTCTGATTTAAACTCACGACCTTGCGGTGTGAGTCGGTGTAGAAAATCTCTCTGGACTATGACGCTCTGTTACAATTATATTAATCTTGTTATTTGTCATTTATATGGATATTGGATATCTACTAATTTTCTTATCTTTTTACAATATATAAATTTAATTGATTATAGATTTTATTTGTGTTAATTTAAAGCTCATTGTCAGTATATCAATTTGATTGGCATCATTAGTAGCTAGTCCAGTTATACACACGAAACGTTTGGCTATTATTATCAGCACTGAACCAGCTTTGATCTCGCCGCTCATTTCATTTCTCATAATTAAATTATTAATTATTAATATCGTGATGCGATTATAAGGTAATTGACTGCTGTTTTATAGTGATCGTTTGATTTTATTATGACTAATTAATACATCTGGTTTTTCTTTATATTAATAACTCAAGTTCGACAGTAGGATAGTGAAATTACTGGATATCAGGTATGGTATCTGAGCCCTCTGGAGTGACAACGCATGAACCAACTATTCCAGACAATAAGAATATAAAACTATTATAAATATTTTTTAACATATAACGACGACCTCGGTGGTCTAGCGGTCTAGCACACCGCTTTACGTCCGATGGTCGCGGGTTCGATTCCTCGCACGGCACAAACATTTGTATTTATGAGTGTGATTGTTTGTATCGGCCTGGGTGTTTTCTATGTATAATATGTATGTATTTACGAAAAGAAAATATCTATGTACTTATATCAGTTACCTAGTACCTGTAACACAAGCTTTAGATAGCTTAATTTGGGACTAGATGGCGCTGTGTGAATTGTCCTGAGATTATATAATACCTAATGATCAGAGATAATAAGGCGGTGTAGTATATAATAATAATCGTGCTCTCAACTACAGGTGTCTTATCAAAACAGATAGGCATCAATCAATAAATATCCTGAACTTGCCGCCTAGTATATACTGCAAACTACAGAAGCCTGTAATACTAAATACATGCCGCATAGTCAGAAAATTTCTTCAAACAGATCAGGCTGATATTCATAGTACTATATTCACGTAAAATATAAGCTTGTTGCACTTGGCTTAGGCCCGTACATTGGAAAAATACCGGTGAAAGCTGAGGAGAAAAAAAAAAAACATTAATAATTCATTCATCCCAAAAACGCTGTATTACTAAACACGTGTAGAAATATCCGCAAATCTTTGTTTTTCATTTAAAAAATGTTTATCATCATCATATCTTTTATAATCGTCATTGTTTGCTGATATTCACCACCAAAGACAAGTTCTTCACCTCATAAAAGGGAAATATATAAATAAAGAACAATAATAATAATAATCTCAGGACAATTTATACAGCGCCCTCTAGACCTAAGTTAAGCTAGCTAAAGCTTGTATTATGGGTACTAGACAACTGATACAAATACATAGATATATTTTTTTTTCGTAAATATATACATATTATACATAGAAAACACCCAGACCGACACAAACAATCATACTCATGAATACAAATGTTTGTACCGTGCGAGGAATCGAACCCGCGACCATCGGACGTAAAGCGGTGTGCTAAACCACTAGACCACCGAGGTCGTCAAATATATATATAAATAAAGAACAATAATAATAATAATAATCTCAGGACAATTTATACAGCGCCCTAGACCCAAGTTAAGCTAGCTAAAGCTTGTGTTATGAGTACTAGATGACTGATAGAAAAATACATACCAAAAATTTGTTTAAAAAATATGTGCTATTCAATAGTGCTTGTACTGAGTTTATTTGAATAAAGATTATTTCTATTTCTATATCATAGATATATTTTTATTCAGGGGATAAAAGTTTGTGTACAGGTTTAATATACAACGTTAAGGTACAGTCTATTTATGAATTAAGTAGACGGCCTACCGTTTCATTACCGTCAATTATAAAACAAAACAGGCCTAATCATATCTGTGTACAGTCGCCAATAAAAAGTCGCACACAATAGTGCTGGCAGTGCTTTGTCGCCAATTGTTCACAGTGTGAATCGGGGCGCGCCTTGACCGCGCGCACAATCGCACTGTGCCTTGAGATTACGTTCAGCACTTTACTAGGATATCCGCGGTGTATTTTTTTTTATGTATTTGGAATAATAATACTAGCTGATCCCGTAAACGATGTTGCCATATAAATTAAAATCGCTATTAAAAAATAGGAGTTGATGGAAAATTTTGGGTTATATGTATTCCTTTCGTAATTCATCCTTACGTCGTGGAAATTCGCACCGAGCGGTTTGTGTCCTCATTTTTAATACAGACTGCTAAAGACTGGAATACACTTGCAACTTTTGTATTTCCGGATAGATAGAGAAATAATCTTTATTCTATATTTAAAAGAGCAACACACAAGTTTCTTGCTTGTTCTTCTTGTGATGAGACAGCATTCCGAATGAGCGGTAGATTAAAAAAAAAAAATGTTATGACTATTCAAAAGTGCTTCAATGTAAGTTTATTTGAATAAATGATTTTCTATTCTATTCTATTCTATTCAAATAAACTTAATATAAGCACTTTTTAATAGTCAAGGTTTTTTATTCTACCGCTTATTCGGAATGCAGATTCATCACAAGAAGAATAAGCAAGAAACTTGTGTGTTGCTCTTTTAAATATATATTGATTTACTTATATTTAATTAACAACAAGGATTAGGCATGCGGCAATCAAGATAGAAACCGCTACGCACTTAATCTCTGTTCAATCAGATAACATTGTCAGCCCTATGAATTTTAAGTTAGATATTTTCTACAAAAACATTATTTTTATTTATAAATTCTTCAATTTTACATTAAGCTTTAAAACAAGCTACAGAGTAATTCTGAGCAGATTTATTTTTATTTGTAAGCTAAAGAATAGGTACTCCTGTTCTTAAATACTTGTTAATCATTATTGACTATTTACACTGTAATTAATTAGAGCAGGTTAACTACCATGTCCAAGTATCAATAACTACGTACCTATCATCAACGTATCATATAAGAGAATCGCATTAACTTAGTAAGACACAGTTGCATAGAAAGGTACTCTACCTTTGCCAGTTGAGTCCATAATACCTTACCGTAATTAATTAAATACATAAAAACATACAATATTTTACTGTCCGTCTGCTAAGTATCCGGTAACCGGTGTGATGGGCCAACTGAAAGTTCACTCGATTGCTAACTGGATTATATTTAGACGAGATGTTATCTCGTGGTCTGTGCAAACAAACCAATTTGTTACATTATTTAAAGACAATGTCGACCATAAGGTACAGCAGTTATGGTTTTCGCTAGTGTTGGGATCTTTGTAACAAGTTTTTCTGTAACTTTTTTTGTACAACTGTATTTTAGCATATTTTCTTTTGAACTATTTAGTGCTGGCCGCTGGCCTTTACAGCTTCACCGTACAAAAGGCGTAAGAGCAGATGGTACTCCAAAACCCGCGGAAGGACTTATGGAGTGCCTGAATTTCACCTAGGTCGTCTGTATTAGCTCTATTGTATGTCAATTCATTCTTATAGTTATTATTATTACAACAATATCTTAATATCTCCTTTTTTTCGTACACATATGTATGACTACATGTTGTATATGATCTAGTTAACAAACTATCATAAGACATTTTCTATGTTTGCTGGAAGAAATTTCTTTTTACTATTTTACATGCAATTTCTTATTATTTCATCAACATATAAACCTTCTCTGGTCTACAACGAATATTTAAAGACTAAAATTAGTCAAATCGGTTCAGCCGTTCTCGAGTTTTAGCGAGACTAATGAACAGCTATTTATTCTTATACATATACATAGATTAGCTACTCGCCCCGCTTCGCACGGCTGTACATGTATTATATATATAAACCTTCTTCTTGAATCACACTATCTTTTAAAAAAAACCGCGTCTAAATCCGTTGCGTAGTTTTAAAGATTTAAGCATACATAGGGACGGACAGACAGCGACAGTGACTTTGTTTTATACTATGTAATGACAATAAATGTAAAGAACACATAAATATATATATCTAAATATATACGGTATTACTCAAAGGTGACTGACATAGTGATCTATCAACGCACAGCCCAAACCACTGAACGGATCGGGCTGAAATTTGGCATGCAGGTAGATATTATGACGTAGGCATCAGCTAAGAAAGGATTTTGATTAGGGATTAAATAGGGGATGAAAGTTTGTATGAAACTTTGTCAATATTAAACTGATCGGGCTGAGATTTTTCATGCATAAAGCTACTATGATGTAGGCATCCCCTAAGAAAGGATTTTGGTAAATTCCACCCCTAAGGGGATAAATTAACGCGAGCGAAGACGCGGGCAAAAGCTAGTAAATATATATGAATGTTAGATGCAGCACAACACTAGTATAATTAATAAAGTAATTCGACCATTCGTAGCGGTGTCCGTTCGTTCGCAGATGACGGTCGATATCATCTACGTACTCGCTTCCTTCATTTACTTTGTAATAAAGGATGTTGGTACCGTCGCGTACAGTTACAAGATTACCATATGATATAAACGAGAGTAGTGTGATAACAATTAATTTATCTTATTTATTCCTAACTAGCTATTCGCCCCGGCTTCGCACAGGTGTACATGTATTATGCATATAAACATTCCTCTTGCTTCATTCTATATATTTAAAAAAAAGGCTTCAAAATCCCATGCGTAGTTTTATAGATTTAAATATACAGGACGGACAGACAGCGACAGCGACGTTGTTTTATACTATGTAATGATACATGTAGTATAGCGACCACTGTCATTCAACCGCTTTCTGTTACCTTGCCTTACCTAATGGTTAGCTGGTAATACCATATGGCATTAAGCTCGCAAATTATACATTTAAGTGCAATAAAGAATAAACAAATAAATAAATAAATATAGTTTTTTTTCATGCATTGTAATGGAATGGTGCACCCGCCTGCGCTAACGGTGTACGCTGGCGCGGCACCAGTGGAGAATGATAAGATGAACATGAGGTCAGGTCAGTTAGCCCATCGTGACAATTCACCAAGAATTTATCACGATGGTTTCCAGGGGCAACCGCGTGGAGGTCAACCCGACATGGTATATTGATTAAGATTATCAATCACACATTTCTAACAATTACTTATACTACATGAGGGGAGCGGTCCCCTGATGTAGTATAGTTTTTTTTTTAGGATGATAATGGAATGGTACACCCACCTGCGCTAACGGTTTACACTAGCGCGGCACCAGTGAAGGATGATAAGATGAACATGAGGTCAGGTCAGTTAGCCGATCGTGACAATTCACCAAGAATTTATCACGATGGTTTCCAGGGGGAACCGCGTGGAGGTCAACTTGATATGGTACATTGTTAGTAATGGGGTCATGAGTCCACATTACTAACAAGCCTCTCCCCTCTAATGTAGTATTTTTTTTTTTTCGGACTACTCTAATGCTGTTGGCCGCAGCTGGCCTTTACAGCTTCACCGGACGTTAGGGGCGAGTGCAGATGACACTCCAAACCCACGGAAGGACTTATGGAGCGGCTGAAGGCCAACTCCTGCCTGACGGATACGACTTTAGTCTGAGGCCACCACTAGGGGTTCGAACCTCGGCTCAGGCCGTCGTAATTTCGATCCCCGTTTGAATTGGACGGGGGATCGATCGGGTATAGTTTGACGGCCTCAAAATATATATCTATGTATTTGTATCAGCTATCCAGTATCCATAACTCAAGCTCGAGCTAGCTTAGATTGGGACTAGATGGTGCTGTATGCAATGTGCTGAGATATTGTTTTTACTATTAACGGAAAGTAATTTAAAAATACAATCATTAAATTCAGACTACTTCATAAAAAATATGTATAGTTAAGCGAGTATTGTCCGAGTAAACGAGTGCCATTTTTAGCATGTGTTCTTCTTCTTCATCATCATCATCAGCCCACTGGTGTCCACTGCTCGACATAGGCCTCTCCCAAGACACGCCACTGGGCACATTCTTATGCACTTTTAAATCGTCACATTATATAAGTTTACCGTGGGATTCCAAAACGTTGTTATTTTCCGCGAATAGTTCCCAAGAAACAAAACGCACAAATTCAGATTTTTTTAACGTATAATGACCACATTTGCATACTATCGTAGGAACAATGTCTTAAATTATTGATTTGCATGTCTTCAATATGGGAATTGTGGTCGTTTAAATAACATTTATAAACGCCTCAACTCAAACGATTAAAGAATTATTGCATCTCGTCAGGTCTTAGCTCAAATGCATTTTGAACTGACGGAAAATTTATTTTATTTCTACTCTTTATTGCACTAATTACATAACAAAAAAAAGTAGTAAATATTACATACATTGATACAAAAGGCGATCTTATTGTTATGCAGTCTCTTTCAGACTACCTTTGGGTGGATAGAGAAAGTAAAAATAAGAAAGGGAAAGGTGGCGTACGTAATAAACCCAAATAAATATATATATATAATAAAATAACAACATACATTAAGTATATTAATAGCGCAAATTTGGTTAGGCTGAAGGAAAATGGGATTATTAGTTAAAAGGACAATAAGAAATTAAAGGAAAACAAAATGAGATTTGACTGAGGCTTTGAAGTTGCCAAGTGTTTGAATGCTTTCGAATGTATGCTATATGTACATATCATAAGAGTCTATAATAGACTTGATTTGGTTGTTCTATATCCTTATGCGACAGCTTTCCGAACGAGTGGTTGATAAAAAATAAATTGTTATGACTATTCGAAAGTGCTTAAATTAAGTTTATTTGAATAAATGATATTCTATTCTATTCTATGGCTAGCTGTATTCTGTAACGTTGTTAGCTTGTATTCTAAGTGAATGGTATTCTATGTGTTACTCTAGGATGTGATCTGGGAACCAAATGTCATTCGTCTATTGTAATTGTCTAGTAAAGTGGTCTAGCGGTTTAGTATACCGCTTACTTCCGATAGTCGCGGGTTCAATGCTGCACACGCTACGAATATTGTAGTTATGAGTATAATTATTATATTATAATAAGATTTTTTTTATCTAACTCAGTGTTTACTAAAAAAAATCTTATTATAATCGTAGGGGAAGTGGGGGGGAACAATTATGGGGCATATCTATGGCCCCATATTAGCCTTTCTTATAATGGCATAAAAAAGTCATGGCATGGCAGAAAAAAGGTCGGGGAACACTGAGTTAGATAAAAAAAGCATTATAAGCTTTTTAATCGTATGCCTTGTGTGCATGATGGTACACGTACGTCATATTCGCGTGTTATAATGACGACTGGTCTGTCCAAGATCCTAACATCGTGTCAGGTTACATATACTAAACTCTATGACGACGTTTAAATCGATTATTTATTCGGAATAGTCGGCAATCGATGCCCACTAACTACATTACACCCACTCGCCTAGATCTTAGAATAGATCCCCAACACATCCCGCTTTGATTTCTCTCCGTTCTATTTATAAATTGATTTTATTACTGATTTTTTTTTGTTTTACATGTTTATATATTATTTTAATTTTGTTTAGTTATCTGTTTGTAAATGCAAATTAAGTAAATTAGAACAAAGAGTATTGACAATGAAATATATAATAATAATAACATTTTTTATTTTATAACCTTACAAGCTACTCGCCCCGGCTTCACACGGGTGTGCATGTATTATATACATAAACCTTCCTCTTGAATTACTCTAAAAAAACCGCTTCAAAATCCGTTGCGTAGTTTTAAAGAATTAAGTATACATAGGGACGGACAGACGGCGATAGCGACTTTGTTTTATACTATGTAATGATTTTTTTTTAGGGGGCGAATGCAGGTGGCATATCAAACCCGCGGAAGGATTTTTGGAGCGGCTGAAGGCCAACTCCTGCTTGATGGATATGACTTTAGTCTGAGGGCACCGTTAACGATTTGAGCCTCGTCTCAGGCCGTAGTAATTTCGATTCCCGTCTGAATTGGAGATAATTGATCGGAGTGTCTCCAAATATTGATTATAATAAAAACTGTTCTTGTAGTACAAGTAAATGAGTAACGTTTACTGGGTAGAATGTACAAAACAATTTAATATATCTAATAAAATAAGGAAAAATAATAATAGCGTTTTAAAGAGAGGATAAACTAATTGTTACTGAACAAAATAATGCCTACTGATGTGTATACGATAAAAAGTCATTGACACAGCAGTCGCTATATAAAACTGCGATGATATAATCTTAAAAATGAAACTTATGCAATTGCAATAGAGTTGTAAGTAGTATAATGTTGGCATAGATTTATCTTATGCCTTTGACAATGTTGACCTTGATGTGCCATAGTTCACACAGTCCCTTCACTGGGAAAATGTGGAAAAAACATGACAATAGCTCGGCCCTCATGCATATCTCTGGACAAGACAATCGATTACAGTTGTTCGTATGCACTTTATTGATTATTGTCAACCGTAGATTCAATTGGGAAATAGGCATTCCCCAAGGCTCCAACATAGGGCCGCTATTGTTTCATTTTTTCTTTTTTAATTCTCTATAGAATACAATTGCACGCTGTTAGCCTATTTAAAATAAAAGTAATTAAGTGTTTTTCGTAAGCCAATAATTATTAGTGTTTGGAGTATAAATATTTTATAGAATTGATTATTGTAAATTAGCATTAAGTTTACTTGCAATAAAGACTAAAATGAAATAAACTCAAAATTAGTAATTATTAATATACCTTCACGACTATTTAACCAGACGGTGTAGTTAGGATTATTGTCAATGGTCGACGTCATAGTGAACGCAACACTCAATATAGCCATATTTCGTTAGGTGTATTTACATAAGTGGTAATAATAATAAATTATTTTATTCTATAGATTATATGGAATAAAATAATTATACGTTATAACAGCACAGCGCCTTACTTTCTGCGTTCGCGGTTCAGTAATCTAGTAATCATGACACAAGCTCTGAGTAGCTTAAGTCTAAATGGCGCTGTGTGAATTGTCCTTTATATTGAGCAGCAAACAGTAAACAAATTCTACGGTTATAAACTATATGCAATCATGGTAGTCATCTTCCAATATCTACCACATTTTGCAAATGCAAAACAAAAGCGTCGCAGCAACAATACCAAACACAATCACAATCTAACGTTACGAACAAGGAAGTCCATAATTGGTGTTAAATCAAACACAGACTAAAATTCTGCGTGAAAGGAATCTAAGGATCAGAGATGACCGCAGGTTCCGCCCGGTGCAGATGCTATCGGACACCTAGCTCTCGCCATAGATTAGAGACTCTTGCGCAATGGATGCGCAATACGGAATGCAATCGATTCGGATTTTATGCGATTAAATGTGACATTTAAATATTGCTACAGAGGATATAAATGTTTGTTTTGATAAAGGCTAATAATATGGTATTAGGTTAATAAATGCAAAAATAGATTTACTTGTTTGTTCTTATTATATTTAGTTATCGGGTAGGACAAAGGGTACTTTCATCCCAGTTAATCTTGGAAAGTCGTGTGTAGGTAAGTTGCGTTCATAAAACAAATTAAAAAAAAAATCGTTTTTTTTTTCGGCGAGTTGTGTTGTCATTAGCCATTTTCTAGTTTTTTTTATAATGTTATGATTTCTTTATATGCTAGTTGAACGGACCCGAAATAGAAGGTTTTATGCGTTATTATGTTTTGTATCCGTTATACGATATTTTGTATTTTTTAGTGGCTGAAATATTAGTTTTTCTATTAACCAAACATCAGGATATTAAAATTCAATACTATGATTTCGATATATGAAATATCAGGCTCTTAAAATTTACTGATATCAATATTTAAACTAATATTTATATATATATTTGAAATCAAGGGTATCTATTAAAATTTACAGTAACATATTAGGTAATATTAAAGCTAATAATATATTTAATTTAACATACATATAGTAACATAATAACTATACACATTATATTTTCCATAACTTTTATTTTTTCCTACTAATTTTAATAGAGTTTAAAAATATTTTATTGGTACGCTCAAATGTTGACTTGGTTCCGACCTTATCATGATAGTGCCACATCCAGCATCCTTTACGAGTTCATCGGCGCGTGCGCGCGGAATTTAACGCCAAATCGCCGCGGCGCGGGCGCAGCGTAATTGCGCCTTATCTGTGCATTGTTCACGTAAGGAGCACAAGGCTGCGCGACCGTTGACGTGTGAGCGTCGAGATTGTCCATGCATTCGCTTCTAGATCTTGTTTCATGTGTGGATGTTTCTTTAGGATGCACTGTGTATCGATGGAAATTATATGTATTTTAAATAATCAGGCGTGAAAGTCAAGTGTGACTGTTCGACTTCGTGTGTGGATATTTCTAAAGATACACTATGTGTCTTTGAATTTATATATATTTTGAACTACCTTCACCCGCGTGAAATTTATAACGTATATGTTATTCTAATGTATAAGCTATATCATTGTAAAGCTTCATCAAAATCCGTTTAATAGTTTTTGCGTGAAAGAGTAACAAACATCCATCCATACTCCAAACTTTCGCGTTTAATATATTAATAAGATAATCAGTTGTGAGACTGTTCGACTTAGTGTGTGGATGTAATTTATATATTTTATAGAATTTGGTTTGGTTTTTTTAAAGTTCGTATATCAATATAAAAATTTCAGATTTCGTTATTAGAAGAAAAATCAGAGGGTAATTTACAATATAACTAATTATTTCAGCAACACAAAAATACTCGTGAATACAAAAATACCGTGCGAGGAATCGCGAACCCGCGACCATCGGTAGTAGCGGCATGTTAATCGCCAGATCACTGAGGTCGTCAATATGTGAGATAGAGGTGATATTAAAACGAATACATACAAACAAGATTGTTTGCTACTGAACTACCAGAAAGGTGTTCATTGCACTACAGCGGCAAACTGATGTTATCGGGTACCGTCCTACCCTTTGTTTCACTAACAATTATTATTATGGGAACAATTATCGCGATGGATTAATTATTATTTATAACCTTTACCCACTTAAACTGTGAACTTAAACACAATTTATATCATTCTCAATTAATAATTATTACAAATTAAATATTTGTAATAACGATTATATCCGTACCAAGAGTAACCTGACATTGAGGGTGACGCAGCTGGAGCTGAGCCACAACACGAGTTTCGACGACGAAGGCGTTTCTGGCCCGGGTACCGACATGCTGCCAACCTCCATGAAGGAGGACTACTGGCCGAAGCGTGTTGTGTATCGGCGCTACCGTGGCATATTGCCGCCATCTATGCCGTGATCACACAGACATTTTTTCAACATCATAATTTTATATTATTTCATATGTATGTTAGTCTATAAGGTATTATATAATATGGGCGTGAAATAAATAAATAACATTTAATTGAATAATTCACAAAAAATCATCTAGTCCCAAACTAGGGGAAAGGGATTGTTAACAATGTGGATTGATGACCCCATTGTTAGTAATGTGCTATATCAGGTTGACCTCCACGCGGTTCTCCCTGATAACCATCCTGATAAATTTCTAGTGAATTTGTCACAATGGGCTAACTGACCTGACCTGATGCTCATCTTATCATCCTCCACTGATGCACCACCCGCGTAAACCGTTAGCGTAGGCGGGTGCATGATTCCATTATCATCCACTAAAAAAAAGTCCTAAGCTAGGGGGTGGAATGGAATTCTTAACAATGTGGACTAATGAACCCACTGCTTGCTAGGAATCATATGTAAGGAACTAAGTCAGCTTTGTTCCATGTCAGGTTGGCCCTGGAAACCATCGTGATAACTTCCTGGTGAATTTGCTAAATGATCTGACCTCATTCGCCAGCCTAAACCGTTCGAGTAGTCGGGTGCACCATTCCATTGTTATCAAATAAAAAAAAATCCCAAGCTAAGTAGAGCTTGTGTTATGAATACAAGACAAGTGATATATTTTTTTTATAAATACATACATAATATACATAGAAAAAACCCAGACCAATAAAAATAATCATACTTATAAATGCAAATGATTGTACTGTGCGAGGAATTGAACCCGCGACTATCTGAAATAAAGCGGTTTGGTAAACCGCTAGAGCACTGAGACTATCAAAATGCCATATCTCACTCTTCAATCCGAAACACAGATAATAAAAGCTGTTTGGTGGCTGAAATTGATAATGGTCGTATCCGATATGATAGTGAAAAATTCAAGAAAAGAGTTTATTCTATATTCAAACGGTAATTGATAACAGTCGTATCCGATATGATATTGAAAAATTCAAGAAAAGAGTTTATTCTATATTCAAACGGTAATTGATAACGGTCGTATCCGATATGATAGTGAAAAATTCAAGAAAAGAGTTTATTCTATATTCAAACGGTAATTGATACCAGTCTTATCCGATATAATATTGAAAAATTCAAGAAAAGAGTTTATTCTATATTCAAACTGTAATTGATAACAGTCGTATCCGATATGATATTGAAAAATTCAAGAAAAGAGTTTATTCTATATTCAAACGGTAATTGATAACAGTCGTATCCGATATGATATTGAAAAATTCAAGAAAAGAGTTTATTCTATATTCAAACGGTAATTGATAACAGTCGTATCCGATATGATATTGAAAAATTCAAGAAAAGAGTTTATTCTATATTCAAACTGTAATTGATAACAGTCGTATCCGATATGATATTGAAAAATTCAAGAAAAGAATTTATTCTAAATTCAAACGGCAACACACTTTCAATTCTCCTGGTGTTTCTGAGTTCTTTCTGCTCATGGGCGGCTGTAATCACTTACTATCAGTAAGCTCGTTTGCTACGCTATGCTACAAATAAACATTTAACATTGCGCAAGCGCACAGTTTTCGATGTTAAACGTTTAAATACAAGTCACTTCCCTTGCAAATACAGCCTATTGTTCTTAATACGAATATACAGTTTTTTTTATTATTACTTGAATAGTTTACATGTACTTTTAAATGTTTATTAATATAGTACAGAGGAAGTACAACTTTAAGTTCACTACTTAAGGTTTTGTTTCTGTTATTGCTTTTGCAACCCTATAAGATTTGCATCTTACAATTAAATTTATTTTAGGATTCCGTAATGCAATTAATAAATCTACATATATAATGGGTACATTGATAAAATTAAATCAATTACTAAATAAAATATTAATTTTCAACTTTATTATTATAACTAGGTACTACCCCGGCTTCGGCGGAATAGGCGGGGTAAATGTTGGGGCATTTGATATGACACGACGAACTAATTAACAACATTATAGAAAGAAAAATAGATGGAAAGAGAGGAAGGGGAAGACCGAGACACAGCTATATCAAGCAAGTTAAAGAAAAAGTTGGAGTCGTGTCGTATCAACAGCTAAAAGGACTGATGGAAGATCGTGGAAGGTGGCGGGAGCTCTACCGACAAGAGCACAGCTCTTAAATTAAGAACGAATGAATGAATCTATGTAAGGAACACTGAATAATACTAAGTCAGTCTGTGCTTTACTAACGAAATTCTTATATTTAAACGTATCCATAAAGGCGATAATTGCGTGAAAGATCAAAAGAGACACGTATAAAAGGATTACAGATTAAATATAATTTGAATGGCGACTTTGTGTGCGACAACAGATGATATCTTAATATGTTTATAATAAAAAGAAGGGTGGTTCTCTAATCTGTAACTGTCTGCTGCCGTTTTGTTGGTTTTTTAAAGTCACTTTTTGACGTTTCGCACCTTTGAGGGGGTTATTGTGTTGTACGAGTATAATGCGATAAATTATCGACTGGTTACGAGGTTGACACTTGATAGGATTACGACGACAGCCGTGAAGGATCACGGTGTAGTATTGGAATATTTTATAAACGGAAGGTGTTGCTATAATTGATGGTGTAATGAAAATTGTTAAGTACGTGCCATATATTGCCTTAGTATGTATAACATAGTTTTGGAGTTGTGTCTATGTAACATATAGTTTAATTACAAATATAGACTGCCTCGGTGGTTTAGCGGTTTGTACACCGCGTTAATTCTATGGTCGCGGGTTTGATTCCTCGCAGTGTATGATTATGATTTTGCGTGTCAGTTTGTTTTTTAAGCATATTATGTATGTATTTAAAAAAAAACTGCGTTTATATCAGTTCTATAGTATCTATAACGCAAGCTCTGCATATTTTGAGACTAGATGGCGCTGTATGAATTCTCTCAATTTTTTTAAATAATAATAATACCTCTGGACAGATAACGCCATCTAGTCCCAAGCTAAGCATAGTTTGTGTTATGGATATTAGACAATTGATATAAATACATACATATATATTTTTTAATCATATAACAGACTTATAAAATACAAAATATTTATAGATTATTAAGTTCTTATTTAAGTTGAAGTATTTTAGTTAAACTTTTCATTATCTCAGGATAATTCACAGAGAGCCATCTAATCCTAAGCGAAGCAGAGCTGTAATGTGGAAATTGGGCAATTGATATATATTATTTTAATATATTTTTTTATTCATATATCAGACTCATAACATACAAATATATTTGTTCAACATTTCTCACGATTACACAATGTCGCACACGACATTCTATTATCAGAATAGTCCCCACATAACAAAACAATAATGGTTTTTGTGCGCGTTTTGATATCATATTTATGCGAGAACACGAGCCAAATGCGAGTGTGATACAGATCATATGCGGGTTCGATTCTCGATGTCTTTATGTTATTATATGAATGTAACGGTCTTTATGTATTGTTTCGTATTTAAAGGCAGCAGCCATTAAGTGTTGTAACGTTTTTATATATAAAGGATTTGTTCTTGTTGATTTTAACAGCTGATAATACTGTTATAGTAGCAGATAACTATTGTGTCTGTAATCATATCTATCTAAATATATATAACTCAAAGGCGACTGACGTAGTGATATATCAACGCACAGCCCAAACCACTGGACGGATCGGGCTGAAATTTGGCATGCAGGTAGATGTTATGACGTAGGCATCCGCTAAGAAAGGATTTTGATAAATTCCACCCCTAAGGGGATAAATTACCGCGAGCGATGCCGCGGGCAAAAGCTAGTATCTTATAAACATCATACCTTATTTTATATACTAATATTTAATAATTACACGTTTAACATATTATCATATTATTACTTTACAAAATATTTACACCATTATTAATAAAGTTGCAAAACATTACTGCGCTATAATAATGCGTACGGTAATTGCTTTGTTAATTAGTCAAGACGCTGTGCCTACAAGTGGTTATAATTTCGTTCAGTAGCCGGTGCAGTTAATTTTCCGTTGTTCATTATATTCAGTACTAGCTTTGGTCCGCTTCGCTCGCGTTAATTTATCTCCTAAGGGGTGGAATTTATCAAAATCCTTTCTTAGAGGATGCCTACGTCATAGGAGCTTTGGGGCCGTTCAAGTATTACGTAAGCACTATAGGGGGGCGGGGGGGTCTTTTCTTTGCTTATTTTGGATGACATGGGGGTGGGGGAGTCTGTATGATGATTACGTCATCGGTCGTAATTTACTTTTTTACACGAATGGCAACCCTCACATTGTCTTTGCTAAAAAAAACAATACATTAATTGAGAGATGTTTACGTAAGCATGGGTGGAGGGGGTAAGAGCTTTGCTTACTTTTGCTGACAACGGGGGATGGGGGGTAAATAATTGTGATAAATCTGCTTACGTAATACTTGAACAGCCCCTTTATGCATGCAAAGTTTCAGACCGATTGGTTTAAAATTGACAAAGTTTAATATAAACTTTCATCCACTATTTTATCAAAATCTTTTCTTAGCGGATGCCTACGTCATAACATCTACCTGCATGCCAAATTTCAGCCCGATCCGTCCAGTGGTTTGGGCTGTGCGTTGATAGATCACTATGTCAGTCACCTTTGAGTTATATATATTTAGATAATCATTATACTATATGCAGTGATCTTCTTGTATATCTTATCTTTTCATTACATAGTATAAAACAAAGTCGCTGTCGCTGTCTGTCCGTCCCTACGTATGCTTAAATCTTTATAATTATGCAACGGATTTTGAAGCGGTTTTCTTAATAGATAGAGTGATTCAAGAGGAAGGCTTATATGTGTAATACATATACACCCGGGCGAGTAGCTAGTTATATATAAAAAATACGTGTCCCGTTGTTTGTCCGCGATGTACTCCTAAACTACTGAACCGATTGTAAATTTGATTTGCACATTGTGTGCAATTTGATCCAACTTGAAAGATAGGATAGCTTACATCTTAATTTATAGTCGCAATATTGTTTTATTACAAATTATTTTTATATATAAAGAAACTGTTAGCCACAGCACGGATAATCCGAAATATCCGAAGTATCCGGTAATAATCATTTCTATATCCGAAACCTATCCGTATCCGAAATTTCATATCCGTAACATCCCTGCTCTGCAGTAAGGTGAGCGAACCAAAATATGATTCATATACGTTTTTAATAAGAACATTATTTAGAACTATTGGGCAATGCGTACGCGCATCAAACATAACGAACGAGATTACAGCTTCCGTTGTGCCTCCATTCATCGCTTATTTATTTTTGCCGCTCAATATTTCTCTATGACGTTTCAATTTTGACGGTACGCGGCCGGAGCGGCTCAAAGGCTCTAAATAATCGGTTAAGAGTGAGTCGCATGTCTGCTGATGGTTCCGCCCGTGCATTAGAGATATGAACAGATAGACATGTGACGTCATTATGGAAAATATCGAGTTTAAAAAAAAATTTTTTTACCAAGTGGAAATTAACTTTATTTTTCTAAAATAAAATAATGTTTCTAACATAAGAGTAGCTTAAGTCACTCCTTATTACGTCAGCTACCTGCCAAAAGAAGTCCCGTCAAAATTGGTCCAGCCATTTCAGAGATTAGCCGGAACAAACAGACAGACAAAAATTGTAAAAAATGTTAGCATGGTGTATGTACCGTATTTGTATTTATATGCCGTAATATTGAAATAACCGTATTTTATTACATGCATATGAACATAAATACGGTACATAACCAAAATACCATTGTTTACAATTATTGTCTGTCTGTAATAATCTCTGAAATGGCTGGACCAATTTTCACGGGACTTTTTGGCAGGTAGCTGATGTAGTAAAAAGTAACTTAGGCTACTTTTATTTTACAAAAATAAAGTTAAATTCCACGCGGACGAAGTTGCGGGAACAGCTAGTTTTTAAATAAATTATTAGTTATAAATTTACTTATGTTCATAATTTAAATTACTTAAAATTATTATTTCCTATATTTTAGAATCATAGCGGAACTCCAAAATCGAGTAATCGGTCTAACAACGACAACCAACATAAACAGATCCATCATTGTGGATCACACTGAACGTTCTCGAAAAGAATGCGCGGGTGCGGGAGACCGTTTATTTTTGGTTGTGTGTATGATGTATGGATGGGATAATTCCTATTTAATTTAAACCAATTAGTGATGCTTACGCGCGAACTTGTGACTCTGTTGGGAATATTTCAAATAGAGACGTAATGTGCTTAGTAGTAAATATACGGGAGTGTATCACTATTATTAACTACTATTAAAATTTGACGTTCATAAGCGGCTAAAATGTCCTACATGAATAAATGATTTTGAATTTGAATTTAACAGTCTATATGAATATTATTTTTTTGTATACATAAAAATATTGTAGTTCGAAATTTGGCAGTCTCCATGGGCATATGGGCATCAATTGACGAAAATCATTTCATCAATTTGTTTTTATGAATTTAACATACATTGAAAATGAACAATACAAACGATTATACTCTTGAGTACAAATATTTGTATGTAGAATAGAATAGAATAGAATAGAATAGAATAGAAATCATTTATTCAAATAAACTTAATTTAAGCACTTTTGAATACTTATAACAATCGATCGATCGATCAAAATAATACAAATACAATATGTATGGGAGAAAGAGACAGCAAACTGCTATTACGGAGAGTCTTCTGAATAGATCTTCGGATTATTCCAGCTTCAGAATTTCACCATGGCATTGCAAAATGTGCATTGGATGCGAGCAACGCAGGACCGATCGTCGTGGAGATCTTTGGGGAGGCCTATGTCCAGCAGTTGACGTCTTCCGGGCTGCGATGATGATGATGAAAATGTATAAAATACATAAAATTAATAAAAAAAAAACATTACACATATCAACATCTATTTTATACACGCATTTGATAATAGAACCTTAATAATCTTTACATAGTATGCACCAGAAACGACTTTAATTAAAGTCGCTTCTGCTGTAGCATCGTTTAGATGTTTTAAACTTCGTTGCGTAGTTTAAAACATCTAAGCGAAGCGAAGCGAAGTTAATTTTAATGAAGTTTTTAGCAATAGATAGAGTGATTCAAGAGGAACGTTTATATATATAATACATGCGTGTTACAGTATAGAACAAGCCGAGAAATTTAATGATTTGTAATGCATCCGTTTGAAGAGGGGACGAGTCGTTACTTATTTAAAAAAATGTACAATATTAAGTCACAAGAAAATACAGACGGCATTTCCACATGTCTGTTATAAATCTGCCAGAAAAAAGATTTAAATGTCATATAAAATACTTCCTTTGCAAAAAAGCTTACTATAAAATTGAAGAATTCGTTAACAACAATAATGTTTTTATAGAAAAACTTGAAATCCATAGCACTGACTATATTATCTGATTACACTAATAATGAGTGTGTAGCGATTTCTATGTCGATTATCGCAAGCCTCTTACTTGTTATACTGTAATTATTATTTAAAAAAAACATCTATTCAAAAGAACAACATATACGTTTCTTGCTCAAATGAATCTGCATTCCGAATGAGTGGTAGGATCAAAATATGACTATTCAAAAGTGCTTGTAATGAGTTTAATTGTATAAAGATTGTTTCACTATGTTTCTTTGTGTCATCATTTTCGTGTGAAACCGTGGCAGGTAGCTAGTATGTCATAATTTAAATTAATTATGATTTAAATTATTAAATGTATTGGGCGACTCTAGTATATACTATGTTATCTCTCCATACGACAGCGTTCGAAATATCGACCCGTATGTTTTCAAATGAATTTGAACTTGTTACTCGTTCGTTATACATTGAAGTATCGGTAAACTGAATCGATGTGGTCAATGCTCATACAGTCGCGGAGGAAACTCACAATCTCTAACGTGAACTGATCAATTAAGAAGCAGTGAACCAAACATTACACTCGGCATCAGTATGGGAACATATGTAATTACAGTTATTTTTTATACGATGATAATACATTTTTGTGGTAATTGGAATACGGTAATGAGTGCAGAGCATTGAGGTGTATTAGAAATTTCAGCCATATATATACATTCTGTCAAAAAAGTACCGGGAATTGTTCATTTAAAAAGTGCGCGCCACACATGTGTCAAATCTTTTTTTGCTGGAATGTTGGCACAACTGTCCTTCATAGTGACGCAAAGTTTGGGCGCCAACTTTCAATTACTTTATTTTTTGCATTCAATTACATCAGTTAACCTCAGTTAGTATGTGGCGAATCTACTATCATCGTGCGGCAACACCGTTGCCTAGTTACGATGGGGCTAATAACAAGCTTGTCAGTCGAGACCGAATCACCTTCTTTTATATATATCAATTGTAAATATTTTATTAATATACATAATGTAAATAGCTGCTACATTACAAACACAAACATAAATAATAGCCGCTAAATATATGTATATTTAATAATATGTTTAGAAGATAGCTAACATTATTAACGTAAAACTGAAACTATAAATAAGTTGAACTAAATTTAATATATATAGTCAACCTATATCTGTCTAATATACCTATAGGTGTTCAAGGTACAGGCTATGACTTAGTTTGGGCTCCAGATTTCCCACAAATTACATTTGTGATTTTTATTTGTCAGCATTTATATAATAAAACTAGAATTATGTAATTTGTGGAGATGAAATAAAATTTATTTATTTATTATATATTGAACAAATATTAAAAAAAAATGTATATAGGTATATATATGTTAAATTATTTTGGTATATATATGTTAATAATTTTTGACAATTACCACAGCGCCATCTAGTCTCACGGTAAGCAGAGCTTGTGTTATGGGTACTATGCATCTGATATAAATACTTAGATATTTTTATTGTAAATACGTTATACTCATTAATACAAATGTTTGCAACGTGCGAGGAATCGAACCCGCTAACATCGGAAGTAAAGCGGTGTGCTAAACCACTAGATCACCGAGGTTGTTTCTCTGTTACAGATAATTTTTGTGATGTCTATATTATCTGTCAAATTAGTAATTTCAATTTAACAAATTTTAAAACAAAGATATGTCTGTCAGTCTGTCTGTGCTTGATAATCTCTGATACGGCTGTATTGATTTTGTTAGGACTTCACTCGCAGATAGATAATGTTATAACAAGTAACTTAAGCTACATTTAAGTAAGAAAGTATTTACAAGCTACCCACCCCGGTTTCGTACGGGTGTACATGATTTATACACATAAACCTTCCTCTTGAATCACTCTATCTATTAAAATATCGCTTCAAGATCCGTTGCGTAGTTTTAAAGATTTAAGCGTACATAGGGACGGACAGACAGCAACCGCGACTTTGTTTTATACTATGTTGTGATGATTTTAATATAAAAAAAATTCAATATACTATTAGACTGTGTTCTGAGGATTTGTTTGACATTATGCCTACGGTTACCCTTTACAATCGCACTGCTCGATATCGACAGGGAACTCATCCCCACACGCTAGAACCTAAGTGAACAAGGGGTTTTTCAAGAGGGGTTTATTAAGGTTTCTTAAGAATCGGCAATGCGTATGTAACACCCCTGGTATGGGGGGAAAGGGGATTGTTAGTAATGTGGACTGATGATCTCATTGCTAGCAATGACCCCTCCGATCGATTCCCCATCCAATTCTAACGGGGATAGAAATTACGACGACCTGAGACGAGATTCGAACCCCTAGTGGTGCCCTCAGACTAAAGTGGTATCCGTCAGGCAGGAGCTGGCCTTCAGCCGCTCCATAAGTCCTTCCTTTGGTTTGGAGTGCCATCTGCACTCGCCCCCTAACGTCCGGTGAAGCTGTAAAGGCCAGCTGCGGCTAACATCATTAGAGTAGTCCGGAAAAAAAAATGCTAGCAATGTACCATGTTAGGCTGACTTCCACGCGGTTCCTCCTGGAAACCATCGGGATAAATTCTTAGTGATTTATCAGGATGGGCTAACTGACCTTACCTCCTGCTCATCTTATCATCCTCCACTAGTGTCCCGCCAGCGTAAAATTATAGCGCAGGCTGGTGCACCATTCCATTAACATCCATAAAAACACCCCTGGTGTTTCAAGCTTTTCAAGGTTTTCAAGCAACCACCTGGTCACCTGATCACCTGGATGAATGGCGGTCTTCCACAGTGCGGTTTTCTAGAAACTTTTTGCCTCGCACAACCACATTGTGGAATCATCTTGGTGGTATTTCCGAACCGATACGATATTGAAACCTTCAAGAAAAGAGCTTATTCCTTTTTAAAAGGCCGACAACGTACTTTCAATTCCCTTGGTGTTGCGGGTGCTCATGGGCGGCCAATCACTTGCCATCAGGTGAACCGCATGCTCGTTTGTCCCCTGTGTTACAAAAAAAAAAGCGTCTATAGGCTACGGTAACCATTTACCATTAGATGTGCCGTATAATTGTTTGCCACTATAGAAATATATAAAAAAAGATAAATATCACACTAGTAGTTCTATCTATCTATATATAAACTTTACAAGATATGTGTTAATTACATACATGCTATGATTCGTCATACAATATCCGACCGCATTTATCGTATAACGACATATCACTTGGACAATTCCTTTTGACATCTCTATACGTTTCAAAAAACTATATCCGTTTAGTAACGCACAGCGTGCGCGCACGCATCGATCGATCATAGATCGGATCACCGTGGCGCAGGTCTGGTCAACTTATGATTTTTAGGAGCCGCATTGAATATTGATTGACTATTAGTGTGTTAGTTAGAGAAGGACTGAAGACGACATTTATTTGAAAAGAATACGAGCTGAGTTTCTTGTCAGTTCTTCTCATCTCGAAATCAATCCGAACTGACTGTAATATTTACATATCATAACAAACTTACATGAATAAAGATATTTTGAATTTGAATATTAGTGTTCATAAACAATGAACTATTAATGTGTTACTTATAAAAGGGCTGTAGATCAAGGAATTGAAGAGCTTACCAAGTGGCCTGTTTTGGGATACGTCTACGTCCAGCAGTGGATTGGGGTAAGCTGATAATGATGATGATTTAATAATTAATAAACTAGTTGTCTAAATCCTAGAGGCCATATCCAATCCTTTAGACGATCTCGGTGGCCTAGCGATCTAGCATACCACTTTTACGACCGATGGTTGCGGGTTCGATTCCTCGCAAGGCATAAACATTTGTATTCATGAGTATGATTGTTTGTATCGGTCTGGATGTTTTCTATGTATAATATGTATGTATTTACAAAAAAAAATATCTATGTATACGTATCAGTTATCTAGTACCCATAACACAAGCTTCAGCTAGCGTAACTTGGGTCTAGATGGCGCTGTGTGAATTGTCCTGAGATTATTATTATTATTATATGCTAGATTACTACCATCATAACATCTTAGTATTTAAAAAATATATTTTTATATAGATTAGTATAAATAGTTGTATTGATTATTATTATTTTTATAAAGCATGCGACCCGCCAGTTGAGTATACCTGTCACAGAAGGATTACGTTATAGCGTTTTGTTTGTTTATCGATTTGCCATACATTGCGTACTATTGCGAATTTTAAATCGATTATCATGAGAAATGTATATGGGAAAAAATCGATCTGAAATTGTGTGAATATTATTTATTAGAATGTGCGTGTCTGTATCCTAAACTAATAGTGAAATACGTGGTTGTTTCTTGCTTAAACTAATTAATTATGTATCGTTTTTTTATAGCATAACACAATACAAACGATCTTACGGCTCACCTGATGGTAAGTGATTACCGCCGATAAGCCCACAATACGAGGGGACTTGCAAATGCGCTGTCGGCTTTTTAAGAAGGAATAAGCTCTTCTTTTGGTTTCAATATCGTATCGGAAATATCTTTGCTAGAAGGATCGACGGCTCGGTAGTATAGCGGTTTAGCACACCCATTACTTCCGATGATCGTGGGTTTGATACCTCAGACGGTACAAATATTTGTATTAATGAGTATTATTGTTTGATGATTTCATGAGTATCGTTCTGGGTGTTTTCTAATTATATTATGTATGTATTTATTAAAAAATCTAAGTATTTATATCAGTTGTCTAGTACCCATAACACAAGCTCCGCTTACAGTGGGGCTAGATGGCGCTGTGGTAATTGTCCAGGGTTATTTATTTATTTGATGTAGATATATATATAAGCTCGTGGTTGATGTTTATGATGTCCATATATCAAATTTGATGCCCTTGTATTCTCTTCATTGCCATTCCTGATGTCAAAAATTGTGGGTCCCTGTCATGAAATAAATAACGATGGCCTGAGCCGAGGTTCGAACCCCTATCGGTACCCTCAGTAAAGTCGTATCCGTTCCGTTCAGCCGCTCCATAAGTCCTTCCACGGATTTGGAGTGCTATCTGCACTCGCCTCCTATCGTCCAGAGAACCTGTAAAGGTCAGCTGCGGCCAAAAGCATTAAAATAGTCCGAAAAAAAATTACCATCAGGCAGCTAGCTTTTTTGCCACTGCCTTCTTTCCCATAACATAAAAAAGAAACAGCAAGACAAGTTTGAACAGTTCATATAATTTTGTATATGTGAAGCAGTAGGTACAGTTGAGTGCTGGGCAGGGGGCATAAAATATAGCGTTAGAGCAATAAATAAGTTTACTGCCGTTCTTACGAGTTCTGCAAGTGGAGACTTATAAAATTGTGGTCTTGGTACATCTTATATATAAAATTGTCGTGTCACAGTTTTCGTTCCCATACTCCTCCGAAACGGCTTGTGAATTCTCATGAAATTTTGTGAGCGTATTGAGTAGGTCTGAGAATCGGCTAACATCTATTTTTCATCCCCCTAAATGTTAGGGGTAGTCCACCCCTAACACCCCTATTTTTTTTTTATTTTAAGGTAAAACAACGTTTGCCGGGACAGCTAGTTTTCTTCTATATATAATATTTTGCACAGAATATCAGTACCGTGACAGTTTTCCGTGACAGCAAATGAATAGAATAGAAAATAATTTATTCAAATAAACTTCATATAATTACTTTTGAATAGTCATAACAATGTATTTTTTTAATCTACCGCTCATTCGGAAAGCTGTCTCATCACAAGAAGAACGAGCAAGAATCTTGTGTGTTGCTCTTTTAAATAAATGCTGAGTGTCGGACATGTTGCCCACTATGTAAATAAATGTTATACATATTTTTGTGCATAAATCTAAATATATGTAACTCAAAGGTGACTGACATAGTGATCTATCAACGCACAGCCCAAACCACTGGACGGATCGGGCTGAAATTTGGCATGCAGGTAGATGTTATGGCGTAGGCATCCGCTAAGGAAGGATTTTGATTAATTCTACCCCCAAGGGGATAAAATAGGGGATAAAAATTTGTATGAAAGTTTGTCAATTTTAAATCGGGCTGAGACTTTGCATGCATATAGCTACTATGACGTAGGCATCCCCTAAGAAAGGATTTTGATAAATTCCACCCCTAAGGGATTAAGTTAACGCGAGCGAAGCCGCGGGCAATGGCTAGTTATTATATATGTTTTTTTTTAATTATTTGTGTGTGTGTATGTATTTATATATATAGTGTTTTAATACTGGTTAATAATGGTTGACAATAAATGGTTTTCTTTCTTTCTTATTGTTTTATATTAATATTTTAAAAAATTACTTCAATAATTGTATTTAATATAATATGTACTTAACTTAATATATATTCGATTATATACCGAACTGGATGGTAGGGAAAAAAATTATAATGTAAAAACTTGACGTTCATAAGCGGCTAAAATGTCCTACATGAATAAATGATTTTTGAATTTGAATTTAAATATAAAATTATCATACTAATATTATAAAGGTGAAAGTTTGTGAGTATGAATGGATGTTTATTACTTTGTGACGCAAAAGCTACGGAACACATTTTGATAAAACTTTACAATAATATAGCTTGTACATCAGAATAACACATAGGCTATAAATTTCATGCGGATGAAACTACCGGTACAGTTAGTTTGATATTAAAGCAGAAAAATCACACTACATTGAAACGATTTTAAATGGTACAAGTTCTAAGTCACTGTGTTTGGTTTTGAGTAAAACATTTGTAGTACATTGGACGCGTGCAGACAGTGCGTCTGTCCGTCTGTTGCTTCCTGGATGCGACTCTTAAACTAATCTGTTTGTCATTTAATGTTCAACAATTCCACTTCACTGCCTTCCATTCTGTGGACTTAACAAACGGTACAAGATTTGATCTTCTATTGTTCCGTTATGTTTAATCTATATATCTATTAAGATAGATAGATAGATTAAGTGGTTGTCCTGCATGATAATTGATTGATTTGATTTGATTTTATCTATTTGTTGTCATTTAATGTCCAACAATTCCAATTCACTGCCTTCCATTCTGTGGACTTAACAAACGCTACAAGATATGATCTTCTATTGTTCCGTTATGTTTAATCTATATGTCTATTAAGATAGATAGATAAATTAAGTGGTTGTCCTACATGAATAATTGATTGATTTGATTTGATTTGATTTAATCTATTTCTTGTCATTTAATGTCCAACAATTCCACTTCACTGCTTTCCATTCTGTGGACTTAACAAACGGTACACGGAAGTTTTGATCTTCTATTGTTCCGTTAGGTTTTATCTGTATGTCTATATGACTGGTCAAGTTGAACTATTTAACCGACTTCATTAAAGAGGTTTCCGTTTCAACTGCATTTTTTTATATTATCATTTAAATCATTATAATCTGTATGTCAATTAAGTGGTTGTCCTAAATGAATGAATTATATTTGATTTGGGCATGTTGAACTATTTAATCGACTTTATTAAATAGGTTTCCATTTGAACTGCATTTTTTATGTGTATTATTTATATCATTATTTCAGATGATTTGATTCTCAGATTTTGTCAGATTCTTTCTTATATCATATTTAACTAATTTAATACAAATTAAGGGTGCTTTATAACTGTTCAAAGTACCAATTTTCGAAGACATATAGATTTTACACAATAATGAATATCCTTGGACAATTTACACAGCGCCATCTAGTATCAAGCTAAGCAGAGCTTATTTTGTACTAGAAATCTGATATATATACATTTAAATATTTTTTTTTTATAATTACGTACATAATATACATAGGAAACACTCAGATTAAAACAAATTATCATAATCATAAATACAACTGTTTGTACTGTACCAGGAATCGAACCCGCGACCATATGATATTAAGGCGTTGTGCTAAACCGCTAAACCACCGAGGTCATTACAAATACTCATACATATTCAGAGTCATATATAATGTAATAATGATGATCATATATATATATATAGGATCAGCAATATTACATTGTAAAGTATATAATACACGATCATAAACTAAGTTGAAACACTTAAGTAACATTACGTAGGTATTGTATAGGCATCATAAAGTGTATGTATGAAGCAAACTAGTGCAATGTCATCCGTCACGCTCGAGAACCGTACAGTCGGGGAATAAAGTCTATATGGTATTGTAAAATTGTATAAGTTTAACAATATTATTAATTAGCAATGATTTGTTCTTTGACGATGGTCTATTATGGTCCAAACTGATGAGTCTTATTTCTCTTAAATGGTGAGTTTGGTCTACCGAATCACCTCTTAGATGCTGTTGGTGACCGGCCGCCGCAACCGCAAAATTTGATACTTTTAAAATGATTAAATCTACATTTTTAGAACAGTTCTTTTTATACATCATATTTTTTGATACATTTCAATTATTCTATAATTGTCTTTTGTTAGTTACGCGTCTGCACAATAATAGACTATTATTATATAAACTACGTGTTTTCATCATTTAGACACCCATACAGTCCACCGATCCATTATAGTGTCTGTCTGCGAAAACGTTCCGCTAGTCCTTGGGTACCATACCTTTTACGAGTATGTCGATAAAATTTTAACCTTGGGTAGTCTTAGATCCCTGCAGTTGTTCGGCCAGTTCATTCCTATGTCTTGCATTAAAGTAAAGAGAAAATTAGAATATCCCTTACAAATTCACAGAACACCATTTAGTCCTAAGCTAAGCAGAGCTTGTGTTATGAGTACTAAGTAACTGATATAAAAACTTAGATATATGTTTTTGAATAGAATAGAATAGAATAGAATAGAAAATCATTTATTCAAATAAACTTAATTTAAGCACTTTTGAATAGTCATAACAATTTGTTTTTTATCTACCACTCGTTCGGAAAGCTGTCTCATCACAAGAAGAACGAGCAAGAAACTTGTGTGTTGCTCTTTTAAATAATCCTTGTAAGTTTACATTTACAAGTCGAAACGTGTGAATACAAACTACCAACAAGCACTAATTTTTTGGGTCAAATATAATCATGCAATAAGATTAAATCAGTCGTAGTGATAAGAGCAGACCAGTCCCTACAAGCAGCACTCGTTCACGAGTATGACGGATGAGCCAGCCATCACTGCGCTCGACCATATTTTAGGGAGCCCATTGACCCGGCCCACCACGCCGCCACATGTCTGGACATTTTAGTGAGCATGACTACTCTTTCCACACGACCACGTCACTCTTAAACTAAATAAGTTGATCTACAGTTTATTCTCCGGCTAATAATCTCGGAGTTATACACGTGATGGGGCCGATAACATCTGTACATCCAAGATGAATGTATGTGGTGCAAGGCCGCTCCGTAGATCAAGGTGACCTTAATAATTGCAATTATTTGCTATAATATGTAAAATAGGTGTAATCAGCTCGCTAGCAAAAAAATAAAGACAATATGGCATAAGAAAACAAACGGTATATAAAAACAGAACGTCAAAATATAAAATTCAAATATATATAAAAAACATAAAAACTATCAAAAAGGTTGCCATCGGCAACATACATTGTCTGTCTCTAATTTCATTTATTTTTATGAATGTGTACATAATTCATTCTCAGTTATTGTACTCATGAAGCCGTGTATTATACAATCATAATATAGAATGGCGGTTACAGCGATGGATGACATACAGATATAGTTTCGAGGTTCAAATGCGCTTATAAAATGTATTATCACTCATTATACAGTATTGCCAAGGTCTTGGCCAAGCATAAGTGGGTCACACAGATCTCTACTTTTTGTGGTACGTGGGAGCAGACCTGATGTTCGATAAAAACTATTTATAATTTATAATGTTAATTAATTATATAAACAATTGTTCATAGTAAATTCATTTATACATATTTCAAGTTCGCAACTTCGTCCGAATTACGCTTACTTGACATTTATCATTATATTTCGCCCATTTTTCATTATTTTTTTTTTAGTTATAGTCTATGTGTTTTTTAATGTATAAGCTGATATACTGTAAAGTTTCTTGAAAATCCGTTCAGTAGTTTTTGCGTGAAAGAGTAACAAAGATCCATCCATATTCACAAACTTTTGCGTTTATAATACGAGTATTAGTAGAATTTTAAGACTAGCTAATCCTTAAACGTGGTTCTGTCATATAAATTAGATAGAGAATAGAAGGGCCAAAATTTAGGATTGTACATATGTATTTTTAAATGCCACATTATAAAATAAAAAAAAATAAATGTTAGGGATGGACTATCCTTATCACTTAGGAGTGTGAAAAATAAGTAGCCGACTCTCAGATATAATGAATATGTATATAAATTTCATACAAATCGGTTAAGCCGTTTCGAAGCAGTATGGAATGGTGACTAACATTGTGGTACAAGAATTTTATATAAAAGATTTGGTCTAATATTAATTCCTAGTGCCATCCGATGATATTGTCAGCGCTATGAATTTTAAGTTTTTTCTACAAACACATTATTATTATTTACAAATTCTTCAATTTTATAATAAGCACTTTTACAGAGAAAATATTTCATACTGGTATACTTAATTGTTACCTGAATTCAAATAAGTAACGCCACGTGTTAAAGCTAGTTAATTAATATAGTCTCAACACTAGTTAAAAACTCTCAATAAACTTGATAAAAATAGAATATAAAATGCGGTTAGTCTCCAAGGTTTTCAAAGACAAAGCGATGCGAAACATTGTAACAATCGTGAGAAGTTCATTGTGATGTGACATAATGTAATGTAATGTTGCAGTCTACCATAATAATGTAGATGAAGCATTAATTTGGTGCAAGGTGACATAAGGGGGTCAAGTGTGAGTCACCATTTTGATAAGATCACGAATCATTATGTCGTTTCTTTATATAATTAGTGTTTACTATCAATTAAAACATCATCCTGATCATCTGGATGAATCGGTATTCATCCAGATGATCAGGATGATCAGGAAGAAAAATGCACGGTGAAGGACCGGTGTCCTTCACAGTGCATTTTTCTACAAAACATATGTCATACACAACCTCATTGTAGAATCACACGAGAATATTAATTCGGTATATGATTGTCGTTGACATATATTAGTAGTGTTAACTATCAATTAAAACACCATCCTGATCTATCTTTGGTGCAATGTGACATAGGGGGCCAAGTGGGAATATCACCATTTTGATTAGATCTCGAATTAATCTATATTTGTCTATGTGATCTGTATAATTAATCTGTAACAATCGTGAGAAGTTCATTGTGATGTGACATAATGTAATGTAATGTTGCAGTCTACCATAATAATGTAGATGAAGCATTAATTTGGTGCAAGGTGACATAAGGGGGTCAAGTGTGAGTCACCATTTTGATAAGATCACGAATCATTATTAGTGATATGATTGTTGTTTCTTTATATAATTAGTGTTTACTATCAATTAAAACATCATCCTGATCATCTGGATGAATCGGTATTCATCCAGACGATCAGGATGATCAGGAAGAAAAGTGCATTTTTCTACAAAATATATGTCATACACAACCTTATTGTAGAATCCCACGAGAATAATTATTCGGGATATGACTGTCGTTGACATATATTATTAGTGTTAACTATCAATTAAAACACCATCCTGAACCATCTTTGGTGCAATGTGACAAAGGGGGTCAAGTGGGAATATCACCATTTTGATTAGATCTCGAATTAATCTATATTTGTCTATGTGATCTGTATAATTAATCTGTAACAATCGTGAGGAGTTCATTGTGATGTGACATAATGTAATGTAATATTGCAGTATACCATAATAATGTAGATGAAGCATTAATTTGGTGCAAGGTGACATAAGGGGGTCAAGTGTGAATGTCACCATTTTGATTAGATCACAAATCATTAATAGTTATATAATTGTAATTAAAAAAAAAAAAAAATACATTTAGCATGTTCCTCAAATATAGAAAATGTAGGAGTGAAGGGAATTGTTAGTTATATGGATCCCCTTGCTAGCAATGTTGCCATCAACATCGATTAAAATATCATCCTGTTCATCTGATTGATTACCCGATCCTTTACCGTGCGTTTTCGATATTGTCTTCTTCTTCTTTATCGGTTCCTCAAGACTGAGGGTCGTGACCACCAGGAATGCTTCGATATTGTTACCTTCAAGAAAAGAGATAATTCCTTCTTATTAGAACAGCAATATACTTGCAATTTCCTTGGTGTTGCGGGTGCTCATGGATGGTGGTAATCACAGGTGCAAGCTGAGGTGAGCCGTATGCACATTTATCCCCTATGATACAGAAAAAAAAATGCTAAAGTCAGTACACATCGTTGATTCATGTATACTTCTAATGCACTCAGAGTAACCTGAAACAGAACTTTAGAGGCCAGAGTCTAAATATCTTAGTGGGCAATTAAAAAAAAGGAGAGTTATCTGTCATTCTAACTTTTAAAAAACAAAAGGAAAAGTTATATTTTATAATTACTTGTAATAATAATATTTGCATAGTAGATAAGATATACTTAGGTAAATTTTATACATAGAAAAAACACAGACCGTTGCAAACAATCACACTCATTAACACGAATGTGTCGTGCAAGGAATCGAACTTACGTCCATCGCAAGTAAAGCGGTGTACTAAACTATCGAGGCCGGCAGATGTATTGATTGATATAATTGAAATAAACATTTCGAAATGGTTTTTTTTATTTTGTTCTACCACGATAGTGTAAATGAAGCATTCGGCCCATCTGATGGTAAATGGTTACCTTTAAACGCCTGAAATACCATTTTATGAATGATATTTCAGGCGTCTAAAGGTAATCAAAACAAAATATCTATATTCATGTAGGTCTATTACAGACTTATGATATGTCAAATCTACCGTCAGTTCGGAATGATTCCGAGATGAGAAGAACTGACAAGAAACTCAGCTCGTATTCTTTTCAATTCATACTTCATATTTTCAATATTTTTTATCGGTTTTCTTGTCTTTGTATATACAAAACCGATAAAAAATATTGTTAATTATGCTATTAATTCTAACTATCAATTAATTCAGTCATGCCTCTACGGTCCCAGCGTGGTATTAAAATATAAATAAGTTTACACAATCGTAATATTTCTTGTTTAAACTAACTTCGTTAAACTCCGACAATTAACAAAGATAACATTAAACTGAGAATACAATTAAATAATATTAATATGAGGGAACGCGTGGGTGTGATTGTTATTGCACGTTTTCATTGTTACAACGAACGTCATGCGGGAATTTTGTCGTACGATGAAAGTAATAACATTTTGTATAATACTAGTTGTGTCCGCAATTTACTCGCATGAAATTTAGTTTTATAGGTTATTCTGATGTATAAGCAATTACTGTAAAGTTATATTAAAATCCGTTCAATAGTTTTTGCGTGAAAGAGGAACAAACATCCATCCATACTCAGAAACGTTCGCGTTTATAACATTAATAATATTATTACAAGGGAAAAGTATGTAATCTTTTTAGATGTTATTATGCAGAAAGGATTAATAAGCATATTAGAATTATAAAAATTCAACTACCTCACGCTTGAAATCGGCAATCCGCTGAACGCTGGGACAAAGCACTGCGTTACATACATGGCCCAAAAGTCTTAAACACGGATCGCCACTGTTATCTACGAGAACGGGAGGTGATAAATAAATTTAAATTTAATTCTATGATACCGGCCTATAAAATGGATACCGTGAGTACCTACTTATTGTGTGTTGCGATCTTTTGTTGGAAAATCTACTGACGGTAGTTCAAAAAATATTGACTCTTCCTGCATTGATATATTCTCGTGGTCACGCTCCGTTAACGCAGTAAAAACATCGATTTAGATAAATCTTGATTCACCATAAAATTATTCATGTAATAATAGACGTACCTTAAAATAAAAAAGTAGTAATAGTAATAATCTGTGTACTAATGTGTGTGTATTAGAAATAAAAACGTTACACATGTTCTGTATAAAAATAATGTTTTTAGATGTTTATTACAAAAGACTTTACCGTTAAGTCAACTTTATCTGGTGTTAAAATGTCGTGTGTCAATGGATTGATGCAACTGATGTATATTTCGTTATGTTCATATTTCCGATTGAGTGGTTCAATTAACTCGGTGTCGATACTCGATCGAGAGGCACTAGGCTGTTACCGAACCTGGCGCCCCCCCGCGGTCCTAATACAGACCTCTATGGTTTTCATTCTTTTTTATCTTTACGAATATATATTTAAAAGTATTAGTGGATAATGTTTGGATTGTAGAATGGACACTACTGTTATGATCTCACGGCGACCGCTACTGATTGTTTAGTATCACGATATTAGTAGCTACAAAGTCGTCATCCAGAAATTTATTTTGCTGTAATAATTCTTTTTGTAGAAATAGCAAGTTATAGTACAAATACCACGGGTATTATGTAACCACACTGTGCCGTTTATGCATCAGGCGGGTCTTCAGCGTGCTTGCCATTTCACTAACATAAAACAGCTTCTATCTAAATATGATAAAACTCAAAGGTGACTGACGTAGTGAACTATCAACGCACAGCCCAAACCACTGGACGGATCGGGTTGAAATTTGGCATGTAGGTAGATGTTATGACGTAGGCATCCGCTAAGAAAGAATTTTGATAAACCCCCAAGGGGATATATTAATGCGAGCGAAGCCGCGGGCAAAAGCTAGTCTTTAATAATGATACCTGTCGCATAACTAGTAAATTTCTGACTTCGTCAATAATAACATCTTTACATAGTGCAACCTCTCCCACAGTAAGGACCGTGTGGGTGAGTATTACCTTAGGCTACTTTCAGAAATGACGACTTTCCATATAAACTTTCATCCCCTATTTTATTTTATCCCCTTAAGGATAATATTTTTACAAACTTTGAATGTCATATTTATTTATAATTCATTAATAGCTTAAGAAATAAGTTTCAAGCTTCTAACTTTACAAATAACGATACCTTCATACAACCCTTCATCTCCTCTTTCAACCCTTTATAACCCTTTATTGGCATTGAAAAAGTAGCGTATGTCCTTTCTCAGGGTCTAGACAATTTGTGTACCAAATTTCAATCGAATCGGTTCAGTAGTTTTGGCATGAAAGCGAGACAGACAGACAGACACATTTCTCTATTAATAACGGAAACATTGGTTTTAAATATTTGGATTGTGTTGTCGTGATTTTATTGATGATTAGGTGTTCCCGCGATTTCGTCCGCGTGGAATTTGACTTTATTTTTCTAAAATGAAAGATTTTTTCTAAAATAAAAGTAGCCTAAGTTACATCAGCTACTTGCTAAAAAAGTCACGTCAAAATCGGTCCAGTCATTTCAGAGATTATCCGGAACAAACAGCCAGATAGACAGACAGACAGAGTTACTTTCGGATTGTTGCCTGCTACAATGATTTTTGTCTTTCATAAACACAAAACGGTGTTTTGTAACGGTGCACGTTTTATTTCCACTTATTATTCACATTAACAAGATCATCATGTCATTCATATTAAAATTCATGCTTTATTGGACGCCTTTTCCGTGTTACTGTGGCTACTTTGTCCATATATCATAAACAAAGTTAAATATTTAATTGTAACTTGAGAACCATGGTAATAGCATGGTTTTAATATAAATAGTTTATGGGAAACGGCTATAAATGATCATGGGATTCCGTGTGGTCCGGCCGCAATGTATTACATGTGATTTCTTTGTTTTCGATAGTCCAATGTCATGTTTGTTTGTTTATTGCTGTTTCTATTTCGGTACACGTGGTTCGGTGACGTTAATTTTTTAAATGTGGCAGTGAAATGACTTATATCGATATTTCTCTATTAATAACGGAAACATTGGTTTTAAATAGTTGGAATGTGTTGTTGTGATTTTAATGATGACTAGCTGGTCCCACGACTTCGTCCTCGTGGAATTTAACCTTATTTTTCTAAAATAAAAGTAGCCTAAGTTACTCCTTATTACTTCAGCTACCTGCCATAAAAAGTCACGTTAAAATCGGTCCAGCCATTTCAGAGATTAGCCGAAACAAACGGCCTGATAGACAAAAATTGTAAAAAATGTTATTGTAATTAATGTTAAAATGTGTTTTATTGAGTTGTTTGTTGTTTTTGCTTGGACCTGTAGCACAGCGATCTACATAGATCTATTTTGCTTGCCCTTTACAAAGTTCGCTACCTAGACCCCTCTGGGACAAGAATCCAAAAATATTCTCAGGAGCGATGGTTTTTATCACCTTATGAAAGAGTGTAAACTTTCCAAAGGACATATTTCGTTTATGCATGAGTGGGTTACAACCACATAGGATGTGCAGTGGCGTTTCCTCTTCAGTTTGGCAAAATCTGTAGATTTTTGTTGTGCCTAGGTTTGCCATATGTTTGTTCAATGTGCAGTGTCCTGTGAGGTCCCTAGTCATCAAATATCTGCTTTGGAAAGTATACATTATAGTCTGAGGTGATACTCGTAAAAACCATTGCTCCTAAGCTCAATTCTTCGCCTTGACGGGCCTAGGCAGCGAACTTTAAAAAAAAAAGGGCGAGCACAATAGATCTATGTAGGTCGCAGTGCTACAGGTCTTACACCTGACACTAGCCCGAAACATTTATTAAAAAAAATAAAAAGGCATGCTAATATATGTTATCCTTCATCTGTCTCTTGAATGCAATCAACTCATATAACAACCAAACTTGACCAACTACAAATATTTATCACAGCCCGGTAATCGAACTCCGAATACGGCCGATCCCGATAAAATAACACGACCACAACCCCATATGGTCACGGGAAAAAAAACAATGGATCCCACATTGATTCGGATTGGATGCTGTGTATCTAATTTGTCAGTTTGTCCGTTCGTGGATCTCTCGATTAATTCGGTACGATTTCGTAAACGTATGACAAAGTTTTCTTGTGCCGTTTCTTAAAACATTTAGTATCTTATTTCGATGGGTGAGAGATGTTATTTGTTTGTACATGTGTTATAGATATATTAACCGTGATACGGGCGGTATGGGTGTTGTCTTCAATACATTTTTCATATCCATATATTTGAGTTTTATAACACCCATGTTTCGACACAAGCGCTAATGGTAATAATCAATTTGACGCTCCCTTTGACATTATCTGTGCCTCGTCTGTGGTATCATCTGTGGTTTATTTTATATATTCTAATAGTTTTATTTTATTTCGGGTCAAGTGTTACATTTTTTTTTAAATAGACATAGAAATAATCTTTATTCAAGTAAACTTAATATAAGCACTTTTGAATAGTCAAGTTTTATTTATTCTACCGCTCATTACAAGAAGAATGAGCAAGAAACTTGTGTGTTGCTCTTTTAAATAAATATTGATTTACTTATATTTAATTAACAACAAGGATTAGGCATGCAACAATCATCATAGAAACCGCTACGAACTTAATCTCTGTTCAATCAGATTTATATTACATTATTTTATTTTATCTGGGATACAAACAGTTTCACAATGAAGTATGTATTTAAGTACATAAATATGAATTAATAATAGTCAAGCCAATACAGATACAGATCCACGGGTTAAAAAACTTATACTAATTATACTGGATATGTCTGCGTTTATGAATGAAGTTATACAATTAAAAATTACCCATCAAAGAGTTTAATTACCATTTTGAGATCTACTTGCAAGTGGGTTTAATCACTTGAGTATTTAATTGAATTAGTGCTAATTGGTGGTTTGTATTCACACGCTTAAACTTAAAAATGTAAAGTAATAATACAATTATTTAAAAGAGCAACACGCAAGTTTCTTGCTCGTTCTTCTTGTGATGAGACAGCTTTCCGAACGAGCGGTAGATTAAAAAATGTAATGACTATTCAAAAGTGCTTCAATGTAAGTTTATTTGAATAAATGATTTTCTATTCTATTCTACTATATTTGATTATATGGCTTCGGCAAAAATAGCAGCTAAGTTTAGGAGTCTTTTTATATTATTTCTAAAGTATATATTGATTATAAAAATCATCAGATGTTACTAAACTGTCTATTGAAAATAACATTTTTTAATCACAGTATTAACTAGTAATAATAACAATTTCATACATTCATACAGCTGATGCCTACGTCATAACATCTACCTGCATGCCAAATTTCAGCCCGATCCGTCCAGTGGTTTGGGCTGTGTGTTGATAGATCACTATGTCAGTCACCTTTGAGTTATATATATTTAGATAAATAACGAACAGCGGTCCAGATAAGAGGTTGATTGCGGAAAATGGAGTGCAACTTACATTTACATCATTATCATTACATAGTATAAAACAAAGTCCCTGTCGCTCTCTGTCCGTCCCTATGTATGCTTAAATCTTTAAAACTACGCAACGGATTTTTAATACATATAGTGATTCAAGAGGAAGGTTTATATGTATAATACATATACACCCGGGCGAAGTCGGGGAAGTAGCCAGTCATTACATAGTATAAAATAAAGTCGCGATCGCTGTCTGTCCGTCCCTATGTATGCTTAAATCTTGAAAATTATGCAGCGGATTTTGAAGCGGTTTTTTTTAATACATATAGTGATTCAAGAGGAAGCTTTAATCCGGGGCGATTCAATGTAACTAGTTTAATATTAAACAAAATAACTAATTGTAACTGCATCTCATTTACTTTCTATAGATCTATTTACTAAAAGGTCTCCTCCGATCATTTCCATTCTACTAATACTACTTTGTCTACCTTGAATCACTCCGATCCATATTACTCCTGGCACTTCCCTAACATCGTCGTCTTTCTTGAATAACTCTATCTCACATTACCCCGCCACTTCTTTGATATCATCATTCCATCTTGCTTCAAATTAAAATGAAAGAAGAAAGTAATAGCCAAGTGTGTTCATACAGCGACAACAATATGCAGCAACTTTCATATTGTACAAACAAAAACACAGATCCATTCCTACAATATTTTAACACAATACATATATGACGTTTGCTTACTATCTATTTTCACACCTATATTTTTATTATCTTCCAAACAACAGTTATTTAGAATATACCCAATACTTTAATACAAAAGCAATAAGGTATGGAATTGCACGAATTAATTTTTTTAACTATATATTCGAAGAGTATCCAGAATTGCTATTATTTATTGATTTGTTAATAAATTTATGAACGGTTATATGAATAACAGATGTTTTATAAGGCTTAGTGAAATCATACGTCTCGTATTTCTTTTAATATTGTTATATTGGTATCTAGGTGCGTCTGCGCAATAAATTTTAGGGTTCTGTACCTTCACATCTGTATATATAAAAATTTGGGGTCACGTTGTTTGTCCGCGATGGACTCCTAAACTACTGAACCGATTGCAAATTTGATTTAAAGATTGTGTGCAATTTCATCTAATTTGAAAGATAGCTTACATCTCAATTTATAGTCGCAATATTAATTTATTTAAGAACCTTAGCCACAGCAACGCGTGGCTATATATACATAATAATAACAATAAAGTCATTAATTTAGCATTACATAAGTATCCGTATTTCCAATAATATATACTATGTAATAAAAAAGATAAAACATACTGGTAACACTGAATATGACTCCCACTAAGAATTTATACTGTAGTATAACTACAGCGCTGATTTTAATTACATAATTATCCATATTAAATTATTTTTTCTATATAACTAAAAAGCTAAAACATACTGGTAACGCTCAATGTGACTCCCACTCAGAATTTACACTGTAGTATAACTAAGTTATACCACAGCTCTGACTTCCAGTGCACACGCACAGGGTAACTACGTACAGATAACAAAAGATAATCAAATTTACGATAAAAATCATTCTATAAAGAGGTATGACAATAAATGCATTTTTCATGAATGTATTTATATAACAAAAAGGCTTTAAACTTTTCATGTATCTGGATTACAAATAATCTGACGGTCAAATTGATGGTTACTGGTCACTATCACCTACATAATAATGTCATGCATTCTTATTTAGGAGGATTTAGACGCCCTAACTCTGAGGTATACAGACGACTTTTTATAGTCTGCTTCGTTATATATATACAATGCTTCGTTGTATATATACAATGATTGCCTATCAAATAGCTATCAGTTTGTCATTTCTGTAAAAGAATATTTGAATAAATATTCTTTTACAGTTATGGTTTAGGGTTAACGGTTGTAAATTAGGAATGTAAATTTTTTCATTCATTATAATTTACACAACGAATTTGTCCCTTCCTTTATAATTTTCAGAGTAATATTTTCTCTACAATTATACTTTTTACAATAATATTTTCCTTTCCATTGTAATTTTGACAATTCAATTGCCAATTCTATTATAATCTCCATAATTAAATTTTCCCTTCCATTATAATCTTCATAATCGAATTTTCCATCCCAGTATAATTTTGTCAATTAAATTCTTCCAATATAATTTTCACAACAAAGTTTTCTCTTCTATTATAATCTTCCTAATTAAAATTTACCTTTAATTACAATTTTTATTATTAGATTGCCAAAATTATAATGGCATGGAAAATTTTATTATGGATATTATATTAAGGTTTCTTAAGGGTCGGCAACGCGTATGTGACACCCCTGGTGTTTCAGGCGTCCATAGGCTACGGTAACCGTTTACCATCAGATGGGCCGTATGCTTGTTTGCCACCTAAGTGGTATAAAAAAAAATGGAAGGGAAAATGTCGCTTCCAATATAATTTTCACAACAAAATTTTCCCGTTTATTGTAATCTTCGTAACTAAATTTTCCCTTTATTTACAATTTTGATTATTACATTGCCAAAATTATAATGGTATGGAAAATTTTATTATGAATATTATAATGGAAGGGAAAATGTCGCTTCCAATATAATTTTCACAACAGAATTTTCCCTTCCCTAACAATCTTCGTAATAAAATTTTCCCTTCCCTAACAATCTTCACAATAAAATTTTCCCTTCCCTAACAATCTTCGTAATAAAATTTTCCCTTCCCTAACAATCTTCGTAATAAAATTTTCCCTTCCCTAACAATCTTCACAATAAAATTTTCCCTTCCCTAACAATCTTCGTAATAAAATTTTCCCTTCCCTAACAATCTTCACAATAAAATTTTCCCTTCCCTAACAATCTTCGTAATAAAATTTTCCCTTCCCTAACAATCTTCGTAATAAAATTTTCCCTTCCCTAACAATCTTCGTAATAAAATTTTCCCTTCCCTAACAATCTTCGTAATAAAATTTTCCCTTCCCTAACAATCTTCGTAATAAAATTTTCCCTTCCCTAACAATCTTCGTAATAAAATTTTCCCTTCCCTAACAATCTTCGTAATAAAATTTTCCCTTCCCTAACAATCTTCGTAATAAAATTTTCCCTTCCCTAACAATCTTCGTAATAAAATTTTCCCTTCCCTAACAATCTTCGTAATAAAATTTTCCCAACCATTATAATTTTCGCAACAAACTGCCGGTTGCAAGTTTTATTTCCCTATAATTCGCCCACAATTAGGCTTTGCTCTCATGTCGGCGACATCGCCCGATAGCATCGTGTGATTTACGCGCTGCGGTTGCGCAGTGTCGCGCATAGATGTTATCTACCCGCACCTAGTGCATCTTTTGGTAATGAGGCTTGCTAGCTTGTACGATCTATTTTATAGTTTTTAGACGAAAATGCAAAGTTTAATTGCTTCTTGGTAAACTGTCGTTGTTTATTTTTGCGATAATCTTTTTATTATCTAGTTATTAAAGTCTTGTAGCCCAGTAGTTGTCTATCCCGATTTATATTCATTTATTTATTAAAACTTCAATGCACAAATCTATATTAATAATTTCGGCAAGGGGTACGGTAAACTCGAAAGAAACCTTATGTGAATAACAAAACATAAAAAAATATTGATTTCGAGTCGACAACATATATCCGCAAAATTCGGATTATGGAGTATTTCGTTAAATTCTAATGACACTGACAAATAAACCGCAGTCGCCATTTTTTACATTTCACTAGCGTTTTCTTCGGTCGTTGACGTTTCGCGAAAATATTGTTTTTGACACTTTTTTATGATAAAAGAGTATATGTGTTTTTTCTTTAAACCTGAAATTGGCCGATTGCGAGACAAATTTGGCAATTTTTTTTTTATTAATTTGTTTTACGGCTCTGGATACAAGTTCTTTTTAGCTCAACTTAAAGTTTTACAAAAAAATCAAAATTATTTGTATAAAAACTTTTTCACTTTTTATTTACTATATTTATTAAACACAATGAACGAAGCGTTACAAATCTATGTCTTGCTTACTTTTAATATTCCATGAGAACTGATGACTACAGAAATATCTACCCACATTTCACCCGAGCGAAGCCGGGTTTTCATCTAGTACATAAATAAAGGTGCACATGGCGCACTTAAGATATTGAGCCAACTATATACTCGTAGACCCTGAGTTATATATATAATTATAATTACATATAGTATAATTTATATATGTATTATTCCTTATAGAGATTTATATATTTCACCTTATATATATTTTTGTCATGTTTTATATTAGTGCACCGCCAACAATCTTTCTCTGCACCACTCATGGTTGCCTGGTAGATAACACCGCAAAGTGTTAAGTCCGCCATATGACTTTTTTTTGTGCATAAATCTATCATCACTCTCTGGTGATGGAAACACAGTTTCGCTCAGTGCTCAGATTCATATATACCTAACGATATTCCGATCACCTGAGTGTTAACAGATGAGAATGCCTCTCACTACCCTATTTGGTATTGCTGCCGTGAAGTTATTTATTTATCTATATAATTATTTAGCAAAACGGTAGTCAAATTACGGTTCAGATACCTACTACTGTGTTATTAACACCTGACAGTTAAAGTTATATGTCACAATGTCACACATACACGTACATGTATGTGTGACAGTATATATAGCCACACACATGTAAATGTGACAATAAATATAAACAGCAGACGCAATAAACACACTCATGACCACCTCCATATCGGCTTTGTTAGAATTCATCGATGATCCTTTGTGGCGGGGTGATTGTCACAATGGTACAATGTCATTTTATATCCCCAAAGTGACACTTGTGATCTCATAAGTCATTTACGTACGACTACGTATACTGTGAAATATAGAATTTTAGGTTTATAATATAATTAGTTAACCACCCCGGATTCGCACGCGTGTATAAGTATTATACATATAAACCTTTCTATTGAATCACTCTATCTATTAAAAAAACCGCTTCAAAATCCGTTGCGTAGTTTTAAAGATTTAGGCATACATAGGGACGGACAGACAGCAACAGCGATTTTGTTTTATACTATGTAATGATGATGATGTTATTTGTCTAGCATACTGTCTTACTTTCAATGGTTGTGTTTGATTCCTGTACGGTACAAATGTATCGTTATATATCTGTATCAATCTGTGTATTTTTTATATATAACTAGCTGTCCCGGCAAACGTTGTCTTGCCATATAAATTAATAACGCTATAAAAAAAATAGGGGTTGATGATAGAAAGGTGAAAATTTAGGATTGTATGTATTTTTGTATGTTGTATCATAAAAAAAGAGAAACTAAAAATGTTGTCTAAATATAAAATAAAAAAATTTAGGGGTGGACTACTCCTAACATTTAGGGGGATGAAAAATAAATGTTGGCCGATTCTCAGACCTACTCAATACGCTCACTAAATTTCATGAGAATCAGTCAAGCCGTTTCGGAGGAGTATGGGAACGAAAACTGTGACACGAGAATTTTATATATAAGATAATAATATAATAGTAATAACCCCGAACAATTCACACAGCTCCATCTAGTTCCAAGCTAAGCAGAGCTTGTGTTATGGGTACTAGACAACTGATACAAATACACATTTTTTTTTAAATATACATAGAAAACACACAGACCGAAACAAACAATCGTACTCATGAATACAAATGTTTGTACCGTGCGAGGAATCGAACCCACGACCATCGGATAGTAAAGCGGTGTGATAAACCACTAGATCACCGAGGCTGTATTATGTATGTATGACTAGGTATATATTATACATGTATGACTAGGTGAACTTCTACAATGCATCATCTAGTCCCCAGCTAAGCAGAGCTTGAGTTATGGGTTCTAGACAACTGATAGATATACTTAGATACATTGTTTTTATAAATACATACATATTATACATAGAACACACTTAGAACGAACAATCATATTTATGAATACAAATGACTGCCGTGCGAGGAATCGAACCCGCGACCATCGGAAGTAAGACGGTGTGCTGCACCGCTGGACCATCGGGGCCGATATGTGAAAGGGAATTTAAAATTAAATTGTCCAAGACTATACATTAAGCGTACATCCCGACTCACTACTCAACTGAATCGGCCGTAAACAAGCGTAACCTTGGCAGTTGCCATAGACCATGGGGTTTGTCATCACCTCCTTTCTTTACCGAGGTCGTCTGCACAATGGACGGCGATCTACCCATCCTGGCCTTTTAATGCTTAAAACTAATTGGCATTGGCAGTTGCTTCCTTTAAAGCAATTCACGCCTAACAACCTGGACTATACAGGTGAAATTCTAATGAGTTGTCTTAAAGTAATTAAGACTTTTTGCTATTGTTTTAGTATTCAAATGTGGAATTTGGAGGTCATGATTGTTCGCTCAACAATATTGGATTGGATCCAAGGAGTTGCATCGGGACAATGCATCTTTGTTGGCAGCAAGGCCGGGCTGTTCCTTCGCCTTGAGTGCCGATCTGCAGATTAAAAATAGAATAGGCTTCTGGCTTTTGTTTAGCTTCGCTTAATTGTTATTGAGCGTTACAATTTGTCAGTAGGATTGGAACATCTTGAGTGCAAGATATCTTTGGGTCCCAGTTTAAATAAATATCAAGGTAGACTTTGTACTATGTAATAATACAACTAATTATATACATACTTTTTACATAAAGGAGGGCTTTACCCAAACTTCTTTGTAAATAAATATATGTAAATAAACAAATATATATTAGTAACAAATAGATTAATAATAATAAATACATATAGTAAATAATAATAAGAAATAATTTCAATCGTTATGTCGGTGAATGGTCTTATCCCAACCAGTCTGGAACAACATCTCAGACGGTTGGGATTCCGAGGCGGCTCACTCCCGGGAAAGATGCAGAAAGTGGTGCTCTTAGATTCTGCCCGCATTGTACGCCGGTTTCTCTCCCTGGGACCCTGAACCCTGGCCGACTGTGTTTCTGCCGGGGGTAAGTTGCCATCTCCTCTCCTTAAGAGGGGAGATGAGATTTTTTTTTAAGCTTAAGAAATAATAATAAAAATACTTGAATAATTATAAATTAACAAATAGTGATAAATATATATTTCTAAGTTACTAACACCGTAATTTTGTAAGAAATAAAAAGGCTTTTTTATTTATTTTATTATTTTTATTTCATTTATTTATTATATACATATACTCTTTATTGCACCAAATACAGAATTTAATTAAAAACATTAAATACACATTAACTGATACAAAATGCGATCTTATCACTAAACAATTTCTTCCAGACTGCCTTTGGGTGGAACGAGAAAGTAAAGATAAGATATTGTTATATATATTCATGTAGTATTATTTATGCTAATTACGTATATTAACATTTTTTTTATTTAGAAATGGTTAATGGTTGTTTTTTTATTTTGTTTATGGATGATAATGGAATGGTGTTACGGGCATCTATAGGCTACGGTAACCATTTACCATCAGATGGGCCGTAGGCCTGTTTGCCACCATAGTAATATAAAAAAAATGGTGCTTCCGCTTGCGCTAACGCTGGCGGGGCACCAGTGGAGGATGATACGATGAGAGTGAAGTAAGGTACGAAGTAACCACGATGGTTTCCAGGGGGAACCGCGAGGAGGTCGACCTAACATGGTACATTACTAGCAATGGGGATACTAGACGTTACTAACAATTGCTTCTTTTCCCATTCCCGCCAATGAGTAATGGTTATAATCATATCTACCATTAGTATATGTGTGACCATAAGATGCCTCCACTAAAATCACTGAATATTTGTGGTCACACACTTACTAAGGTCAGCGGAAAAACATCATTAAGTAATTAATATAAATATTTATATGTACTAGTTACAACCAATACCATTGTGATGGAGATATTGAGTGGATTACATATACAGCAGTAAATATAATTTACTTTCGTTCCGATCGCAGTTGCACGTTACATACAAACTGTTACTTAGCAACAATACTTATTTTAAATGTGATGGATTATACTTTTTCTTTTTAAATCAATGTGCCTAATACAATGGAAGGTAAATTAATTGTGCAGTTTTAGGATATATAGAATAGTGTCAATTTATTATATAACATACTAGCGTATTACAATTCTTTGAATTTGTCGCCTTGTTCTATACTATAACACTCAAGTTTTATACATATAAATCTTCCTTTTGAATCACTCTATCTATTGCTGAAAACTGCATTAATAATAGACAGTCGTACAAAAAGTGTTATTATGATTCTCATCAAAATCAAAATATCTTTATTCATGTAGGTCTATTACAGACTCTTATGATATGTCAAATCTACCGTCAGTTCGGAATGATTTCGAGATGAGAAGAACCGATAAGAAACTCAGCTCGTATTATTTTCAAATAAATATTGTACATATTTACAATAATACTATAGTAATATTATATAATAATAGAATAGAGTGACCACCAGCAAATGTAATTGCAAAAAGCAAATAGTCTAGTGATCTTAACGAAACTGTCACTTAAACAGCTTCAAATATCATAGTAATGATTTTTTTTAATCTTCCATCGTAACAGGTGCTACAGCGTAAAAAAATGAACCTGCATCCCCTATAAATCGCAATAAAAGTCGACGACAGCGCGTAAATCGCATATGGCATATCGGCTGCGTCGTTAGCGATCAAACTTTACTGTAACAATAAGTAAAGCGCTATCAGAGATCGGGGACGCGCCTGTAAATCACGGCTGCGCGCGCGCATACAATTAAAGCTACTTCGTTAGATGAGAGTGCACGGTTTTAATTATTACCATATTTAACAACAATTTAATTTAATTTTGAATTTGATTTAATATTGAAGGTATAAGAACAATCTCAGGACAATTCACACAGCGCCATCTAGAGTCAAGTTAATCTAGCTAAAGCTTGTGTTATGAGTACTAAATATCATATAAAAAGATTATTTTTTCTTCCTCACCAAAATCAATAAATTAACACTTACAGAAAATATTAAAAACTATCTTTTTTGTGGTCGGTTAAATATACAGTTCAATAGTGCGGTCAAAGGGACAGTTACATTTCTATCCGGAGACAAAGGTCAACGCACTCGGCGTTAAGAAAAAAAAATGAACGTGTGGATGGGAGGTCACCCACCGTCGTGTACCGCGCGAAACAAATTATTGTTAGATACACACTCCCGATGAAGGTCTGCAGGTTATCTGCTGTGGATCGATGACGTATAGTGGAAGAGTTTGCTTAAAAACTAAGTCCAGTGTTGCCATATTAAGGATTTTTCCTTCAAATTTAATAATTTTCCTGCTAGAATGATCTCCTATTTCTGCGAGATTTTGGTGGGCTTTTGGGACCCACATATGGTCTTAAAAATAATAATACTCCTGTCTAATAAGAACAAGACATACAGAAAAATAATCTTTATAAAAATAATCTTTGTGCGTATTTTTCAATAGTCATATTTATTGAGTTCTACCACTCATACAGAACACAGACTCATCGCAAGAAACTTGCTTGTGGCTCTTTTAAATAAATGTTGTTCAGAGTTACATTTTCAAGAATTTTGTATGACTACAAACTGTAACTAGCAAAGTTGACATAAGCAAATAAGTAGTTAGTTGAGTAACAGAATAAATGAGTCATAGTTACTAAAGCAGACCTAGAAGCAGCACCTGTTTACCAGTATGACAGTCTGTACCAGGGTGAGACAGTCATCACTGTGCTCTCAACCATATTTTAGGGAGCCCAGAACAGAGAGAGTGAATTCAAAAAGGGCCTTTTAAACCTACACCCGTGTCACAAGTCACGGGCGCTACTTGGGGTTTCTCTTCCGGTAGCCGGCTTCAAAGCATAAGTTGTCATCATTAATTTGTGGTTCTTAAAGATGCCTGAATTTTGTGGGACTTTTAGACAAAAAGTGGGGAATACCGGACAGTCATCTAGCAATACTGAATGGGTTGGATGTCAAGTTATTTGTCAAACGCACGCAAACCGCTGATGCATTTGTCTTTCTTGTTTCAAGGCAATAGCGATTGTTCGAGATTATGTATCCCGAGTTTGGGTACTGATATGAACGAATACATTAATTCTCAACTGTATCATCATTTTGACGGCAGCAGATATGTTTGAATCCAACGCAGATATGGATTCAAATATAGACCTCGGTGGTCTAGCGGTTTAGCACACCGCCTTACTTCCGATGGTTGCAGGTTCGATTCCTCGCACGGTACAAACATTTGTATTCATGAGTATAATTGTTTGTATCGATCTGGATTTTTTTTATGTAGGTATAATATGTATGTATTTATGAGAAAAATATATCTATGTATTTGTATCAGTTGTATAGTACCCATAACACAAGCTTTGCTTAGCTTGGGACTGAATAGCGCATAATGTAAAGTAGTTCCATAAGAGAACCCGCAGAGATGGGGTTCACTGCTAGAGTGAGCCATCATTGTTGGAGTCGTGGTGGACTGACATCGACCCGCGACTCCAGGCTTGGATGACATCTTAGAGTTTTTAGTGACTAGGTGTCTCACAGTACCTACTTGCCTCCTCCGAGGTGAGCGGGTCTCCATGAGGGACTTCATTCATTAAAAGGATGGTGTGTAATGTACATAGAAACACCCAGACTAATACGTTTGTATTGGTCTTAATAATTCTAGTCAGTTTATTTTCCAATAATTTAGTAACAAACCATATGCCCGTATTAAAAGGATGTCCCACCAAAAAAAAGATCGATATCGATAAAAAAATAATTGTCGATCGACAACAAATTATTAGAGAGCCCGATCGTCGGATTGTTATCGCGGTATCGCCGGCCGGTAGCACGGGATAGGGTATCTCCGACGTGACATCACTAAAATAAATTTAGTAGCGACCTCGGGTTAACAACGTACGTGTTACGGTTTATTTCTCGCTGGCTCAGTGAAATAGTGTGACCATTTAGGGCTGGAATTGACTGCGAATGCTTTAGTAGACAACTATTGGTTATTTGATACGGATCAGAGTTATGATTCGCAAACTACAAGAATAGAATAGAATAGAAAATCATTTATTCAAATACACTTACATTGAAGTTAATACAAGAATACAAGTTTCTTGCTCGTTCTTCTTGTGATGAGACAGCTTTCCGAACGAGTGGTAGATAAAAAACAAATTGTTATGACTATTCAAAAGTGCTTAAATTAAGTTTATTTGAATAAATGATTTTCTATTCTATTCTATTCTATTCTATTCTATTGAAGCACTTTTGAATAGTCATTACATTTTTTTAATCTACCGCTCATTCGGAAAGCTATCTCATCTCAAGAAGAACGAGAAAGAAACTTGTGTGTTGCTCTTTTAAATAATTTTATTATTACTTTACATTTTTAAGTTTAAGTGTGTGAATACAAACCACCAATTAGCACTAATTCAATTAAATATTCAAATAGAAAAAATATTGAATATATAACCAACTGGTTAAACAATTAATAAGAGGAAATCAGTCATAGCGATTAGAGCAGACCAGTCCCTACAAGCAGCACCCGTTCACGAGTATGACGGATGAGCAACAAGAGCAAGGAATACTCTACAATACAAATCAATATTTAATATGATCTTCAAGAATAAATTTTATTCACAAAAAGGTTTTCTAAATATTCATGTGACGGTGGAGCTTCCTCCATCTGAATGTATGATAATTTGAGGCCCTCGGTGGTCTAGCGGTTTAGTACACAGCCTTATTTCCATTGGTCGCAGGTTCAATTCCTCGCACCTTACTCGCACTCGAATGGTATAAACATTTATTTTCAGGAGTATAGTTGTCTTGGTGTTTTCTATTTATGTTATGTATGCATTTATAAAAAAAAATATTGCAATTCACAGAGCGCCATCTACTACACCAGACAACTGAAAGATATACATCTTTGAATTATCCAGGTTTATTAATAACTAGCTACCCACCCCGGCTTCGCTCAGGTGTACATGTATTATATATATAAACCTTCCTCTTGAATCTCTATCTGTTAAAAAAACCGCTTCAAAATCCGTTGCGTAGTTTTAAAGATTTAAGCACACATAGGGACGGACAGCGTCAACGGCTTTGTTTTATACTATGTAATGACATTCATTTTGCTGAGTAAAATATTATATATTAGAAATTACAGCACTGTGGTTTACAGTACAATGCAACCCATTAACAATGTCGTTTAATTTATTTTTTGATCTCTTGGAAATAATTTTTTGTGTCCTAATGCTTTTATGTAAGACCTAGTAACAGAGAAAAATATTATATATGTATATATATAACACAAATAGTTTGTGATTATTTTTACTGTAATTTTAAATAATATGAAACTATAATATCCTTCCGTCCCTATGTATGGACGGACAGACAGCGACAGCGACTTTGTTTTGTACTATGTAACAATAATGTTACATAAACACAATTCCAAACCATTAATTAGTTCAAAAATCTATCGACATTCGATTCGATTTGTTTATCGACAATTTATAATCGACATGTCGATGATGGTGTGTTCCAGCACTTAATCATGGATACAAGAGTGTTTTGAATTTCTAAAAGATACACCATAACGTTTCTGTAACGATAAATAACATTTAATGGTCGTTTGTGAGACCATTACAAGTCTTTTTAATGTTTATATTTGAGCTACAAGACAATTGGACCTTCCTAATGAGACAAATTTATATTTATCATGTTTATATTAGAGAATTGGATTCATTAAGTTAGTATAATGTCTATGTTATAATAAATATTTCGTAAAATTACTATCCGATCCAGCAAACGTAGTTTTGTCATATAAATTAATATCGCTATTAAAAAATCGTATATTGTGCAACAATATTGAATGATTAAACTTAAATTGTAAAGTAAGAATAAAATTATTTAAAAGAGCAACACGCAAGTTTCTTTCTCGTTCTTCTTGTGATGAGCTTTCCGAATGATCGGTAGATAAAAAAAATGTGATGGCTATTCAAAAGTGCTTCAATGTAAGTTTATTTGAATAAATGATTTTAGATAGGTAGATAAAAAATTTATTCACGTTAAAGGCACACACACACACACACAAGGCGCTGTAATAATAAGAACAAAAATAAAAACAGATATACAAATTGCATTAGACAAGTCAAACATTTTTTGATTTTCTATTCTTCTATTCTATTCTATTGTATAAAAAAACTAAATAAAAAATAGGAAGTTTCGTGTGAACCTCCCTTATCACTTAGAAGTATGAAAATAGTCTGCGATTTATTTTTTACTCTCTAATTTTTTATCACTATTCGTAACGTCCAGATTGACTTCTTACTTCAGATGAGAAGAACTGTCAAAAAACGAACTGGTAAATTTTTGAGTCATTATTATAATAATAAAACTGTAAATAATGTTCCTATTATAAAAAAAAAACTTGTGTACATACGACTATTCATTCATTCATAATTTAAGAGCTACGCTCTTGTCGGTGGAGCTCTTGCCACTTTCCGCGATCTTCCATCATGCTCTTTAATTCTTGATACGACACGACTCCCATTTTGTCCTCAATTTGTTTGATGTAGCTATTCCTTGGTCTTCCCCTCCCCCTCTTTCCTTCTATTTTCCCCTCAATAATAATTTTCATGAAATCATCGTGCCGTATCAAGTGTCCTAACATTTTTCCTCGTCTATTTTCTATGGTGTTCAATATTTGTCTTTTTTCTTTTACCCTGTATAATACGACTATTATGACTTTAAAAATACAGATATGACCGATATAGCTACTAAGTCCTCCTCTATATATATTTTCCTCTCTTGAAACAGTCTGTTCATTACACGGTTAATGAACCAGCAACGCGACCAGCAGGGACTGTCCGGAGGACACCGACAGTACCAGAACGGAGCCGACCGCCACTTGTGCATAGTACGGTGCCAAAGTTACACATAATTTTATATTCTTGTAAAGAATCAGAAATTAAAGTATTTATCATATCAACATTTTGTTTTTATCTCAGGACAATTCACACAGCGCCATCCAGTCCCAAGCTAAGCAGAGCTTGTGTTATAGGTACTAGACAACTGATATAAATACATGGATACATATTTTTTTGTAAATAAATACATATTATACATAGAAAGCACCCAGACCGATACAAACAATCATACTCATGAATGAAAATGTTTGTGCTGTACGAGGAATCGAACCGACGACCATTGGATAGTAAAGCGGTGTGCTAAACCACTAGACCACCGAAGCTGTCAAATTTGTATTATTGGAGCTGCTGAAGCTCCAACAAGTCTTTCCCAATAGAAATTTAATAATGTTCATCATCATCATCATCGCCCGGAAGACCTCCTCCAAAGATCTCCACGACGATCGGTCCTGCGCTGCTTGCATCCAATGCCTTCCAGCGATCTTCTCCAGATCGTCGGTCCACCTCGCTGGAGGCCTTCTTCTTTGCGTCTTCCGGTCCGTGATCGTCACTCGAGGACTAATAATAATGTTCAAACTTATAATTTAAAAAAATTGTCGAATTTTGACCATTAGCAACCGCTAGTCAGTTATAAATCAGTAACAAACAAAATAATTTACAAAGAGAAGACTTATCCCTGATTTACAATGCAGTCCACTCAGAACTATGACCTTATTCCTCCGCTAGACAGTAAAGTATGGCATCCGAACCATATACCACTCGCTGGCCCTCGCCTGTATTTATGGCTAATTCTTCTTTTAGACCACAAAAATGTCTGAGATTTACGATATCGCACGCTAACTTGCGCATGCGCCGCGGTATTCGGCGCGAAATATGGCCGCCGGTCGTAGATGTATAAGTAAATAGATGAGTCGACTGAGTGAGGAACTATTTATAAATTACTAACTATCAGCCTCGGCTTCGTATAGGTCTATATGTATTATAAATGTAAACCTATTGAATAACTGTACCTATTACTAAAAACCTTCGAGTGCTCGTGTCGAGGCGCGATCTATCGAGTATTAGGTGAGTGTTCGTGTTATGTTTTTGGTCGAGTGAGGTAAATAGTACCTTTATATATTCATTTTTGTGTCTTAAATAGGATTAACTATGTTAATAATATATAAAGTTATGCCCTTATTTATTTATTTATTTTAGGTAATCAACAGCTTATACAATTTATAGACAATATATAGTATTACTTAGTTAGTAAAGCCAATAACAGATATGTACCTCATGAATTTATCTTTAATATTAAAGTTATATTTAAATTGGTTATATAAAACAATATAGTTACACACTTAAACATTTAAACATTCATAACAATTAAAACCTCATACAGGCCCTAACACCTTTATTGCCTTTTTAAAATTAATGAAAATAGAATGACATTCATAAACTGAAACAGATTTAACTAAAAAAATACAGTAGTGGTTAAAAAAAAGTATGACTATTCAAGATTGCTTAAATGTAAGTTTAGTCAGCGATCTTGACCAGATCGTCGGTCCACGGTCTGATCTGGTCAAGAAAGCTTGAAAGCGTTGGAAGCGAGCTGTGCAGGACCGATCGTCATGGAGTTTTTTGGGGGAAGCCTTTATTCACCAGTGGATGTCTTCAGAGCTGAAATGATGATAATAATAATAATAAAGTTTTTTTGAATAAAGAATTTTCTTTATTCTTGTTTTATGAATTTGAATAAAAAATATTGTCACATTTTTTTATTCTATTCATTGTGAATATACATCTTCGTTGGCAAAATATGGCAGTCGATGGTCGGATACGCGTCGCTCGTAACTCGGATCGGATATTAACGGATATCGATCCTACGATATGTAAGTCGCGCTCAGTTATTTATTTCATCGATTTGGATCCGATTAATCGATATCAATGTTGAAATGCGACACTCTCCGCTTTTGTCTTTTTAAAATGCCACCGTGTTTGTTTTGAAATAAAATTCGGCGTTTACGGGTGCGACTGACGTTAAGAACCGCAAATTATATATTTATTATATTATATAGAATTGACGAATTCTGATTTATTTTATTTATTAACTTAAGTTACATACACTTGAGAGCAATGAATCCGGGTCACTTAAAAAAACCTATATCTCCATAACTAAGAATGCTAGTTTAATGAAATAAATTGTGTTTAATAGACAATTAAATACAACTTTAATTAAGGTATTAATTAATATAAATATATAACCTGTAATTCGTTTAGTACGTGCTGGTGTTTATTGTAGAAAAAAAAACTTATAATTCATAATGTTCACGATATTCATTGATTGCACAAAGAAAGAGTGCGTAGCAATTTCAATGATGATTGTCGCATGCCTCCTCCTTATCAATGTGTAAAAAATTACTATTCAATATATATACAAAGATTACCTCTATACCGGCATACATTTAAGCCGTTTTTAATATTATAAGATAAAAATAAACAAAATGCTCTATTGAGGAGAGCACTTGTCAGATGTGTACTTAGCGAGCGATGTGCCACGCTATACAATGTGATATCGCTAAATTACAGCATCGCAGTGTTCTCGGGACGGTATGATGTAATAGTGTACATATTAATAAAACGACAGGAAAAACCTAAAAATAATGCTAGAAACAAAGACACGGGGACTTCTTTGAACAAACACTTATACTAATAATAACACTGATAATAATAGTCTTATATATTTATATATATATATATTTGTATTCTCGTGTCACAATGTTAGTTACCATATTCCTCCAGCTTGACAGATTTTTATGAAATGTTATGTTTATGTTATGTTATGTTTATGTATGTTATGACATAACATATGTCAGTATGTCTAAGAACCGGCTACAATCTATTTTCATACCCCTAAGTAATAAGGGTTGTCGACTCCTAACATTATTTTTTGTCAATTTTGTTTTATAATTATATATGGCATTAAAAATACATACAACCCTATATTTTCACCTTTCTATCATTAACCCCTGTTTTTTTAATAGCGATTTTAATTTCTACGGCAAAACATGCTCTATTGAGGAGAGCACCTGTCAGATATATAATTGCCACGCCACACTGCCACGCCATGCCACGCTATACAATGTGATATCGCTAAATTACAGCATCGCAGTTTTGTCTGGATGGTATGCTGTAATAATGTACATATTAATAAAACTACTACTAAACCTAAATAGAAAAACCTCGAAATAATCATAGATACAATAACTGGAAATTCTTGGAATAAACATTTGTACAATAATATTAATAATAATATCCCGGGGGTGGGGCGGCCGGAATGGAATGAATTAGCAATGTGGACTGATAACCCCATTGCTAGCAATGTACCATGTCAGGTTGACCTCCACGCGGTTCCCTCTGGAAACCATCATGGCAAATTTCTGGTGAATTTTTCATTATGGGCTGACTGACCTGACCATCCATCTACCATCCTATCAAGAATCTAGACAAGTGATGTAAATATTTAGATATTTTTATTGTAAACATATATGATATATATAGCAAATATCCAGACCGATACAAACATGCTGATTAATACAAATGTTTTTGTTTGTACTGTGCGAGGAATCGAACCCGCGACCGTCGGAAATAAAGCGGTGTGCAAAACCGTTAGATCACGGTGGTCGTTAAAATAGATGACACAAACAGTGCTCTTTATCGGGGCTGCTTTGAAGTCGAAGAAACAGCCGCTCACATAATCCTGGAGCACGTATCAGTGTTCACACAACGAACACAAGTCCTCGGAACGGTGAGGTCGCTCCGTGAAGCTTGTGAAGACACGAAGCTTCTACGCTTCTGAGTGGAACTTGGTTAGTAAAAAAAAAATAAGTAGACTGAGTTTCGAAGTCGACTGTCATTCACTGGAAAATCAGGCAGAAAAATAATTGATATCGAAATAGATATAGAAATAAAAATAATCTTTATTCAAATAAACTCATTACAAGCACTTTTGAATAGTCATATTTTGATTCTACCACCCATTCGGAATGCAGATTCATCACAAGAAGAATGAGCAAGAAACTTGTGTGTTGCTCTTTTGAAATGGTATTAAAGTCGTTATAAAAAAAAGCTTACAAAGGTTTATAATGTTTATTTTTATTTATATAGTATGTTACATTATCAACGACTTTGTTAGTGGTCGACTAACTATTTTATTTTAAAAAAATAGAAACACTACAATTATTAGGCCTATGTGAAACCGGGGCATGTTCCTAGTATAAAATAATCACAGCATCAGCTGAGTCAGCCTTTTTCGCCCAGAATATGTACTGTGAGGTACTTGAGCTACTGTTCCTGTTAATTTATATGTTTTATTTTATATCTATATATGTAGTTTAAGAGACTCATTCTTTTTTCTTTATTTCTTTATGTAAATATATCTTTTTTCTTGCAATAAATAAAAATTATTCACCGAATAGCTGACCCTCACAACTTCGTCTGCGTCACACTTACATGACATTTATCATTATATTTCGCCCAATTTGCATAATATATTTTTATATTATAGCCTATGTATTATTCTGATGTATAAGCTATATTATTGGAAAGTTTCATCAGAAACCGTTCAGTAGTTTTCGCGTGAAAGAGTAAGAAACATCCATCCATAATCACAAACTTTCGCGTTTATAATATTAGTAAGCTAAGTAGTGAAGCAGAGGTATCTAATGTGTCTGATGAGTGAGAGGTGCTAAAGGTTTTAATAAGGAAACTACGGAAATAAAATAAAATGCGTCTAATATGATAGCGATATATAATAGAATGTAACAAAAATAATATGCCAAAAAAATCCAAAAAATAATATAAAATCTTATCAAGGAGTTCGCTACAAGTAGATTGGTATTAAATATACATTATTAGTCTATGGTTAGTACACATTGGTGCATTGCAGCATCATCACGACGTACAGAAGTGATGGGGACCACCCAGGTCGCGACACGCGCGTAAACCGACCGATTTACGACCCAATAGTCTGCTCGCGCGCCCTGATAACCTCACTAGTGTTGTGCCGTGACGAACTTTATGAATCACTAATAATCTATTATAATAATACTGTAATATATATTTTAGATTAGAACATTGATGGCTAGAGATGATCTTTAACTAAGCGAACTTAAACAGATAGCCTGGAAATACAATGATTAGTTTCGATTTTTTTACAACTATTAATACCTAAAGTAAAATAATAGTACAAAATTTTAAGAAAATCACCATATTATCATTTTTTCTACTATATATTTTTTTTATTTTAGGTGTTATTTGTGACAGTCCATTTTCTTACTTAATTGATTTATTTTCTATAATTCAGCTACTATTAACATGTGTGAGATGACAAATATTTAGTGCAATCTGACCATCGCTATTGAATGCGTTATGACCTTCTCTATTAGAAATCAAATTCCCATCGTAATTCAAATTCAAATTTAAAATATCTTTATTCTTGTAGGTCTATTACAGCCTCTTATGACATGTCAAATCTGCCGTCAGTTTGGAATGATTTCGAGATGGGAAGAACTGAAAACACTCAGTTCGTGTTCTTTTCAAATAAATGTTGTACATGTTTACAATAATTAATTCTATATCCATATTACGACACATGTTTCGCCTCAGAACGAGGCATCATCAGGCAATGAATGGAGTTTGTATATAGCTTGGAAGCCTGGTATTGACTGTTCAGTACATGCTATCGAAATTAGGGGAAAGGTATCGTAATGTGGACTAATGAAGCCATTGCTAGCAATGCACTATATCAGATTAAACTTCACGCGGTTCCCTCTGCAAATCATCGTGATAAATATGCCACGATGGGCTAACTGACTTGACCTCATGCTGGCCTTATCTTCTTCCACTGCTGCAAGCGTAAACCGGTAGCTCAGGCGGATGCAAAATTCTATTCTCATCAATTAAAAAAATAAGTAGCATCATTAAACAAAATAATATATACAGTATTATCTGTTAAGTACTAAAAAATATTAGAGATAGTAGTACTATACACTAAGTACTAAGAAATATTAGTATCCTTTTTCATCGTTAGTTCATTGTAGAGATGTTCGTCCCATCACTACAGCTAACATAGAAACATGCGTATTATGTGAGAATCAACATTATTTTGTCGGAGCGTATAAATATTTAGTAGGAACGGTAAAGTATTGCTTTTTTATTGGCATTTTGCTATCTATTTGGAGTCTGGGAGGTAGTTAAGCTCTGTTTGTTGTCCATTTCATTGTACAACTTGATGGGTTTGTCTCACATAACGTGAGAATTTGAGATTAAAAGCAAAAATTAACATAACACATTTTATGGTCAATAACTATCAATAGATTTATTTACATTGACCTGATGGCTTCGGTGGTCTAGTGGATTAGCACATCATCTTACTTCCGATAGTGCGGGTTCGATTCTCCTTACAGAACTAACATTTGTATTAATGAATATAATTGTTTGTATCGGTTTTTATGTTATCGTTATATATTATGTATGTATTTACAAATGAAATTAAAAATATTTTGGGTATAGGTCTTAATGTCATTTCTAAGTAATTCGTGCATTTTTATAGTCAATTCAAATTTTAAAGTAAAAATCACAAGCACAGACCACGGACTTTTGTTCGGTGATCGTATTCATATAATGAGCTTTGTAAAAGGTCGCTCAGCTATTTTAGCTGGCAATCAGCTTGTAATCTATGTTTTGTTTGTTGAGATAAGCTCAAATTATAAGATAAAAGACATAATATCTAAGCGTGGCATGGCCTTCACAGAATAACGTGATCTTCATAGTACTGTTTTGTACATAGGCGACTGTTACCACTTGCCATCAGGTGGCAGTCATCTTATTAAAAAAAAAGACCCGAATTTAATGGTATTTTTGACAAAACTGGCTTTCAGTTAGATATCGATGGGCTTACTTTGTTTAAAAAAAAGGTTTTACGTCGAGTAAAGTTTTGTCTTTCGAAACATCAGCTGTTGAAATTACATACATTTGTTGATATAGAAACAGAAATTATTCATTGGAACAGGTGCAGCTTTCGACAAGCGGTCTTATAAGTGCAGGTTTGCTTCCCAGGTCAGGCCAGGTCAAGCGTAATACGAGACACCGTCGTAAAATATGAAGAGGCTGTGTTTGCATCTGTTGTAAATGTTTAAACTTGTGCAGTTAATAACTGAGATATATTTGCATTATAAATTGTATTTAATAATGTACATTAAGAAAATTCTCATTTCAACGGTGACCAGGTTTTAAATCCTTTTTTTTTCAACTATATGCTATTAAATTAGAAAAGCAAGTCACTTTCACTGTTATCTTATAATTTTTTTCGGACTTCTCAAATGCTGCTATATGCATATATATATATATATAATAATGCAGCTAGCCTTTACAGCTTCACTGGACGATAGGATGCGAGTGGAAATGGCACTCCAATCCTGAAGAAGGACTTATGGAGCGGCTATGAAGTCAGCTCCCGCCTGACAGATACGACTTTAGTTTGAGGGCGCCACTAGGTTCGAACCTCGGCTTAGGCCGTCGTAATTTCGATACTCGTTTGAATTGGACGGAAGATCGATCGGATGGGACATCTTATGAGATCATCATCATCTCCTTATCTATCAATCTAGTAATCACACCTAGCTTTGATTACTAGATGGATAAATATCTACCTATGTATAGATATATACCTTCTAGAAGGTACAGTTTTTTTATAGGATGATAAGAGAATGGTGCAACTGCTAACATATATCTTAATTTTGCCATTCATTCTAAATTCATGTGAACACTGTTTGAAGTGGCAAGAAATTATTGATTTTTTTTACCATGCACAAACACATTGTGGAATCACCTTTATGGTATAGAAATCTTTAAGAAAAGAGCTTATTCCTTTTTAAAAGGCCGACAACACACACTTGCAATTCCCCTGGTGTTGATCCGCATGCTCGTCTGTCCCCTTGTTTAAAAAAAAAATACCTATATCCAAATAAAACTAAACATCAACTGTATAACGGTGGCGCCACACCTAACCGCGTCATTTTACAACTCAGCTGTTAAACGATCTAAAAAATGAGATCAAGAGGCGATTATAAATTAGGTGCAGCCATCAATGTCTCAAAGTGAGTTCGGATCGTTAGTTATACAATAAAAGTTGATTCATACGGGCCTAGACCATAAATAGTGATTCAATATGGACCCATTCTGAACTATTACATGGTTGTAAAAAGTATTCGGTTTTTGGACGAGTCGCCCGGTCGTAAACGTGTGTAACGTGACAAATATAGGGTAGCCATGTTGTAATGGAAAACGTGGATTCTATTATAATATACATACATACATATTTTGTGTACTCGCTTGCGGTAGCGATATTTTTTTATTTATTTCTTTAATTCAGGCTATATTATAAATACCTTATAGACTAGCAAACATAAGAAATCATAATAAATATATTTGCTGGTGGGTCAGATGAGCACAGGGTCAGGTTAGTTAGCCCATCGTGACAAATTCACCAGCAATTTACCATGATTGTTTATATGGTGTTAAGTCCGCTAAATGTACTTTACTATATTTTACATTGTGTGTGTGATTGGAGTGGGAACACAACGACTATTTTAATAAAAATCTGAATAATAGTAATAAATTAGTATATTTCCCAAAAGGGCTCACAGCGAAGAGTCAACAGAACAGAACAACTAGTAAAAAACAGATACCAAAAATAGAAAATAATGGTAGAATAAAAGTTTATAAAAATAATGTTATCATCCGTCATATTCGTGAACGGGTGCTGCTTGTGGTAGCTGGTCTGTTCAGGTTGCGAACACTGATAAATTTTTTTTTGTTCTTTGCGATAGCATATGCCAGTGGTCACTCTATTCGTCCAAATTAAAAAAAAATACGAGCTGATTTTCTTGTCAGTTCTTCTTATCTCGATATCATTCCGAACTGACGGTAGATTTGACATATCGTAAGAGTCTGTAGTAGACCTACATGAATAAAGATATTTTGAATTTGAATGGTAGACAAGCTGCCAGCAACAGTGTACATTGAATTGAATTGTTAAATAAATAAAAGTATAAAAAGACTGCTTTAGCCATATGGCCGCCTTATTATAATAATATATCTATAATTGTTTATGTTTTTCTATACACATAAATAAAGTATATTATGTCTATTTAAAAGCATACGTATAGTCAAAATTGCATATCTATTTCTCGCGCGTAAAATGCATGTCCTATTATGATGCTGATAAATAGGACAGTCCTCAATATAATAGAAACGATGGTTACATTAGCATTTAAAGCTCGCGGTTCAATCAATAAATTGTCCGTACATTGTCACTATGATTCATGGTGGCTTTCTATTAGTTTGATTTGATCTTTAGCGTCAGTTTGAGATCATAAAACGCGTGTGGCCATAGTTTGATTCAAATTAGATTTTCAGTTGGAGAAATATACAATATATGACTGCTGTATTTGCGACCTTATTTCATTGGAATTAAGGTTGCTTTTTGTAATGTTTCTAAAGATTATCTTTGTGGTAAAGGATTTTGTGGGAAGGCCTCCAGAAAGGTGGACCGACGATCTGGTCAAGATCGCTGGATGGCATTGGATGCGAGCAGCGCAGGACCGATCGTCGTGGAGATCTTTGGGGGAGGTCTACGTGCAGCAGTGGACGTCTTACGGGCTGCGATGATGATGATGATGATGAAAGGTTTTTGTCATTTTTATCATGAGGACGTCCTCCCCAAGTCGTTTTCCTCATTCTTGGGGATAATGACAGCGCAGCAGAATTACTTTCTCCCTGATTACATCCTTCCCTCTGTGTCGAACCGATCGACACAGAGGGAAGGAGGAAATCATGGAGCATAGTGTCCAGTGTTGTGCGTGTTTGGTCAAACTATCTTATGGGGTTACGCCCTCTAGTACATCTGCCATTCACTCTGACAGTCACAATTTCTCCAGGTCATGATCCTCTTTCCGGGCGATGTGATCAAAGAACTCAAACATATGGTGTACAGTCTGGTTTCGATGTTAAGTTCCCGTAGAATAGAGACGTTGTTGCGGAAAGCAGTCTATGGAATTTGCAGCGTGGTTTAGACTTTTGGACTACTCTAATTTTTTTGACCGCAGCTGGTCTTTACAGCTTCACCGTACGATAGGAGGCGAGCAAATGGCAAAAGGATTTTTGGAGCAGCAGAAGGCCAACTCCTTTTTTACGAGGGGAAATGTTCAAACAGAACCTTATGAAAGGTGAAGGGGTCCGGATACTATGGGGTTCTTACTCACTGAAACCCCTCGCTGTTGCTGCCTTAATCACGTTAAGGCGCATCGTGCGGGTGCACTTTAGTAATCATTCGCACACCGGCCGCAGTTCTCCACTCAAGAAACCATGTGGATACGGGCGCGGGGAGGTGAACACCATTTCCCGCCAGAAGGATACGCCTATAGCCTAACGGCGCTGCCAGGGCTTCAAACCTCGGCTTAGGCAGTCGTAATTTCAATCCTCGATTAAATTTGACCTACATGGGTGTAACAAAATCATAAATCACATGCCGGTCTTTTATAGAAAGATTAGTCATTTAATTACGATTGACAAGTCCCCAATCATGACACCTTAACAATAAATACTTACAAAGTGGACCACGATCAGGGTTGCCTATCTTAAAATATTTAGCCTCGTACAAGAAACAGCAAATCTGATTAATTCGCATATATTAGCTCATTCAGCTCGCTAACTAAGTATATTATCGTATTTTGACTGTCATAATATCGTACAAACTAGTACCAAATTTTGACCGTCTAAATATTGTACAAAATAGTACGAAATTATGACCGTTAAAATTTTGTACAAACTAGTCCAAGGATGAAAGTATCCTCGTGCGTAAAGTAAAAATCTCATACTTAGATAGGATTTTTGTAGGTTTGACATCCCTGACCACAACCCATCAATGGTTAAATAATTATGTAGTATTCATACAAAACAATAACGTATGTTCACAACACTATTGTATGTATTAGTGTGGGTCGTTTGTATTGATACGTGATACGCATTCGATTTTGTTGTGTTATCGTATGACGATTTTGAGGTTACAAATAAAGTAAATCTAAAATAGTTTGATTTCTAGACAAACTCTCATTGAACCCACAGAGATGAGACCCGCTGGCAGATTGGGCCATCGCCCTAGACTAAAGTCTTATCCGTCAGGCAGGAGCTGACCTTCAGCCGCTGTATAAGTCCTTTCGCGTATTTGGGCCAGCTACAGTCAACAGCATTAGAGTACTCGGAACGAGAAGTGGTCAATCGCCGTCGGAGCTGCGGTGGCCTGTACCGATCCTGTCGCTCCGGCATATAACGTTAGGCAAGGGACATCGTAGAGTTTTTAGTGAGTAGGAGTCTCGAAGTACCGGCTTGCCTCCCTCGAGGAGGTCTCCATAAAGATTTTCTCCAAGTTAAAAAAAGGTGAGACTAAGGCCAAGCATAGTCAAGTACTTTGTCTCCCAAGTATATTGGGCGACTTTTTACCGTCTCCTCTAGCTTTTAGCTGCTGTGTTTTTTTCCTTCTTTCACGCATTTGAAGTGCCCTCTGTACATAAGTTCAGTAAAGTTTAAAAAAGAACGGCTACTACCAACAGTATTAGAATAGTATGGGAGAAAAAGAAGATAAAACATGGTACTTATGTTACACAATGCTATACGCGGTTTTGGTTGTTTTTTTCATTTCATGTTATTCGTTTTGGCAATAATGAAGTTGTATAATTTCGTAGATAAACAATTTAAATTATACAACGACTCTGCATTACTTTTGTGAATAGTTTGGTGAGTTTGTTTCACTGATTATATTAAGTTTTTTTCTTCTGAAATATGTTGAAAATAGAGAGGCGTAGGAAATACACTTATACAGTTATGTATGAATATATTTATATCTTAGTTCAACTCACACAACACCATCTAGTCTCAAGCTAAGCACAGTTTATGCTATGTGTAAATAGATAGAACTTTTGTTTTCTAAATACATATTTAATATACATATAAGACACTCAAACCGTTCCAAACAATTCGATGCATCCGGAACTGCGTGAGTAAATTATATTCATAGTAATATATATATATATATATAATTTCGTAGTTAAACAATTTAAATTATACGATGACACAGCAATTGGTTTTGTGAACAGTTTGGTAAGTATGTTTGTTTTGTTGATTATAGTAAGTTTTTTTAGAGAAATATTGAAAATAGAGAGGTGTTGGTTGGATGCATAAACATTTTTTTTTTGCTAAAACATACTTATTTTTATTTTTATTTATTTAATTTTATTTTAAATTTATTTTATTTATTTACGTAAAACAGAAAACATATGTACTAATTTACTGAATAAACGATGATATTCACAGAAGTATAAAACTATATACATAGAAAACACCCAAACTGTTCCAAACAATTCGATGCATCCGGAACTGTAAAAGTATATGTTATATATAGTAAAACATATACATACTTATATATAACCAGGCGTCACCTTGCACTGCTCGCTGTCAATATATGGATAGAAGCCAACAAATCCTGGGATTTCCTACTTGGTGCCAGTCCAAGTTCTATGTTGCCTCTCATTTTATGTGAATATAAATGATAATACAATAAGTGAATCTGCTGTCAATCTGTAGAAATACCAGTATCAGTAGTTGGAAGACGCTCAACTGGTAATTTTTTACGTAATATTTTTTTAAACAAATAAAATTTTATATACCTATACTTTTACATACATTTATATATAAATATTATTAATGGAATCAATTATTACTCCAGTTCGCGCTGGTCTTTGCCTCATACTGGGAATCTATAGCCATGCATTTAAAAAAAAAGAAGGCGGTCACTTATTTGCTTTGCCGCCATTATAGCAACGTCGCGTCAAATAATTAAGTCAATTAATATAATTCTGTTGCAATTTGCAAATTCAATAATAAAAAAAAAGACTGTATGTGTATCATAGCGAGTTCACGAAAAGATGTGCGGGAATTCCAGTGGAAGTTCCAGGGAACGAAGATTGTGCAAGTTGCTAGGTCAGTGTCAATTCACAGTGCCTAAAATTGAATATTAAACTTAAATCTTATCATTATTTGAACAACTCCTTTATATATAACACTAGCTTTTGCCCGCGGCTTCGCTCGCGTTAATTTATCCTCTTGGGGGTGGAATTTATCAAAATCCTTTCTTAGCGGATGCCTACGTCATAACATCTATGCATGCCAAATTTCAGCCCGATCCGTCCAGTGGTTTGGGCTGTGTGTTGATAGATCACTATGTCCGTCACCTTTGAGTTATATATATTTAGATTAATCCTCGCAATTATATTTAGTATCTCTATTTTTTAAGCCATTACATTATAAATCATACGTGCCTTTACAATAGAAATTTTGGTCACAAATAGAGGTAGGTTAGGTTAGATTTTGTATTGCGATTCAGTGGTAATTATTGCCACAGACCATTAGTGTACTGAAAACTAAGATGAGGTTAGGTCTATAGACAGGAGAATATGGAAATTGTGGCCACAGATCAATTAGGTACACAGAAACGTGGGTTGGGTTAGGTCTTAAGTATCACTTGCTTACTGCTTTCTATAAATGAAATTTAAGGGCATTTCTAAAGATAAAAATATTAAAAACCAAAAAGCAAATAATCTTTATGATATAGTTAAGAAGTTTTTTAAGTTAAAAACGTTTAACTCAGCGTGACCCAAAATTTGATTTTTAAATGCCGGAAGTGAGATGCAATTGTATTGGTGCGTGATCGATCAAATCAACTTTTGTTAGTGTTAAAATGCTGTACCATTCAAAATAATCAGCGATGATAGATCGGGCATGTCCCCATTGATGGCCGATGACAGATCACGACGCATATCAATGCTCAAAGAGATCAATATATTATTTATTAGATACTATCTACTCGCCCTAGCTTTGCACGGGTCTATATGTATTATACATATTCATATATATGTAAATATTCCTCTAGAATCACTCTATCTATTAAGAAAACCGCTTCAAAATCCGTTGCGTAGTTTTAAAGATTTAAGCGTACATAGGGACGGACAGACAGCGACAGCGATTTTGTTTTATACTATGTAATGATTATTTGCAACTTTTTCCGCGTGAATTTACCTTTTTTTTTAATTTAAGTATATAAAATTTCTAAAATAATAGTAGATTAAGTTGTAAACACCTTATAATATTAGCTATCTGCGAGTGAAAGTCTCATCAAAATCGGTACAGTCGTTTCCGAGATTGACAAGAACACAGACATTTTTTTTAAATATAAGAAAGTTATTTGATGCAGTTACCGTATATATTTACATATACATTTAGTGAAAAGATGTTAATCCTAAATTACAAATAGACATTTTATTTATTTATATACTCGTATATAAACAAGCTTATTTTTTATTATATATCGTTTTAATTCCTTAAATATCTAGTTGTGTTATAGACTAGATGAGCCCTCGAATTCGTGCTCGTATATTTTTTTGTTTATAAACCGAATGAATGAAATTCCAAAATATGTTCAACTATGTTCAACACCAAAACATTGACGAAAAAGTTTTAGGTTCTATTACACTGATAAGGTACACCAATCATTATTTTTTTCATAAACCTTTTATCTACAGAAAATGAGCAGTTACATTATTATTTATTATTATTAATATTAAATTGTTATTTTTATTATTATTAAAATTTTATATTTATTTTACTGTTGGAAACTCAATAACTTAGTCTAATATTGAAAATACTGATAAGAACTCCACCGACAAGAGCCTGGGTTTTAAATTAGTGCTACTTATTACTTTATTAATATATTGTATTGTTATTATTATTATATTGTATTGTTCATCATCATCATCGCAGCCCGGAAGACGTCCACTACTGGACATAGGCCTCCCCCAAAGATCTCCACGACGATCGGTCCTGCGCTGCTCGCATCCAATGCCTTCCAGCGATCTTGACCAGATCGTCGGTCCACCTTACTGGAGGCCTTCCCACGCTGCGTCTTCCGGTCCACGGTCGCCACTCGAGGACTTTACTGCCCAACGGCCATCTGTCCTACGAGCTATGTGCCCTGCCCATTGCCACTTCAGAGTCGCAATTCTTCGGGCTATGTCGGTCACTCTGGTTCTTCTGTTGTATTGTTATTATTATTATATTGTAAAAATAAGTGCGAGTAGAAAGAAAGAGAATTTATAACAATATTTGATACATATAACAGTAACACAAATAATTTTTAATTTTTAAATTACATTTTGGATTATTTTGGTACCAAATAGGTCTCCGCTCAGCATATGCCGTGAAGGGTATTCTGCGGATACCTTCACATTTATAAATATAATAATTCTTCATACATTACGAGTAAATTAAGTAAGACGACTGCATGCAACTGAAATGAGAATGTTGAGGTGGATGTGTGGTGTGACAAGAATGGATAAGATAAAGAATGAATACATTAGAGGAAGTATGAAAGTGGCACCGGTGTCAGAGAGGTTGAAGAGTAATCGTCTATCATGGTATGGACATGTAATGGATAATATTTTAAGAAAGATGTTACAAATGAATGTGGATGGTTGTAAGGGCAGAGGAAGGCAAAAAAAGAGATGGATGGACTGTGTGAAAGATGATATGGTAAGAAAGGAAGTAAATAACGCGATGACTGCGAACAGGGATGAATGGAAGCGAAAAACATATTACGCCGACCCCAAATAAATGGGATGAGGATGAAGCAGATGATGACATTACGAGTAAATTGAAAGAAAAATTTCTAACGGCCAATATGGCGCCAAGTCCATCGAAACAATATTGAAACAACAAAACGTCCCGGCCGTCTGTTTGTGTGAAATTTTAAGTCAAATTGTCGAACAGCAATGCCTGTCGCGTGTTTTATGAATATTCAATAGTTTAGTTATCTGAGTTTACTCACGGTAAACATCTCGAACAATGTAAGGTGAGGGGCCGGGTTACATATATTTTGGATTTCGTAAATAAAGTGTCGTTCAAACTTAACACACTCTATTCTTGTGGAAGTTCATCTCATTTGTATTCCTAATTGTATTGACTGTTTGGCAGTTTTTATGTTTAAGAAATGCTTTGGTACCTGAAAGTGGTATCGCGGGAATTATAACTAGCTATGACCACGGTTTCACTTGCCTAAAAATTATGCTATTCTGATGTATAGGCTATATTACTGTAAAGTTTTTTTTAAATCAAAAGTTTTACGTGAAAGAGTGAGAAACATCCATCCATCTTTAACGGTAACAAGTGTATATTATTGCCACCACTATAACGTGTTCGGATGTGGTGAAGATGAGTTCACAAAATGAAAACGCATCTTTATCACGGATGTAATACGTTATCATTACATTACATTAAATAGACTGATGGGGCAGGGAAGTGCAGTAGATGCGGTATGGACCACGATGAAATATGATCAGACTTATACTGTACTAGCTTTTGCCCGCGGCTTCGCTCGCTCGCCCTCCTTAGGGGTGGAATTTATCAAAATCCTTTCTTAGGAGATGCCTATATCATAGTAGATTTATGCATGCAAAGTCTCCGTCCGATCGGTTTAAAATTGACAAAGTTTCATATAAATTTTCATCCCCTATTTTATGCATTTGGGGGTAGAATTAATCAAAATCCTTTCTTAGCGGATGCCTACGTCATAACATCTACCTGCATGCCAAATTTCAGCCCGATCCCTCCAGTGGTTTGGGCTGTGCGTTGATAGTTCACTACGTCAGTCACCTTTGAGTTATATATATTTAGATATATGTGTATAGCACACGTATACATCCGTATATCCATACATACTCACAATCTTTTGAGTTTATAATATTAAGTAAGATATATTGACATTGTTTTTAAACTTAGTTGATGTAGCGTATGACGCCCCAAGCAAGGCGGACAGATTTCACTACGGAAACCCGACTACCGTCATTGGAAGTGTTCTGACCCATTAGTGAGAAAATTACGACGGTTATTTGATCTACATCCATATTGCGACACGACACGAACCTCCCCAAAAATCTCGACAACGCCTTATTGTTATATTTATTATTATTTTTTTTAGTTTTTCGGACTACTCTAATGCTTTTGCCGTAGCTGGCCTTTACAGCTTCACCGGACGTTATAGGGCGAGTGCAGATGGCACTCCAAACCAAGGAAGGACTTATGGAGCGGCTGAAGGCCAACTCCTGTCTGACGGATACGACTTTAGTCTGAGGGCACCACTATGGGTTCGAACCTCGGCTCAGGCCGTCGTAATTTTGATCCTACACATAAATACACCATATTACAAGTCGTCCAATGTTCCACCATTTTTCAACAAATTATAATTTATTGGAGGGAAAACAATGTATTGAAACCTGAGACTTGACATTTACTAAAATAAATATGCAAATATACCATGGAAATTAGTTTGCCGCTTCTAACCTGTCAAAGAGAAACTCTGTAAACATATTTGTGTTAGTCTGCGACGTGCGGTCCAGGGTTGTCAACTTTGCAGCATCCCAATTAGTTGAGAGATAGGAGGTATCTTGATAAAAATTTGCAGCAAAAGAAGAGTCCGGTCTAGAGGTAGAACCGTACCCAACTGCGCTCCACGTTTTGCCCTCTTTGGGGGCGAGATGCTCGGTTTAAAAAAATGGCCGTTGAGGTGTGCGCGTGTGTCCACACGCTTCCACAACTGACTAGGGTAAAATTGTTCACCCTAACAATTAGATAGACAAAATAACGGATATATGACCATGGAATTAAGACATAATTACAGACTTCTTGATAATTTCATAATTGCCTTACCTTTATCCCATTATTTGGGGTCGGCGCAGTATGTCATTCTCGTCTCTATCGGCTGTCATATCTGAGCATACTGTACGGATAATAAAGTTATAGCAATATCAAAAATGCATACATGTGATATCGCGCGCGAAAAAGTGAACGTACAAAATAGAAATAGAAAAATTGCGTAAATAAAAATTAAACATAATAAATAATAGAAATTTTTGGTTCCGTTAAAAAAAATACATTTTTATAGGTCAAAGTATCAAACCAGGATGATTCAAGAAGATCAAAAATCGCAGTCAAGAAGTATTTTTGGCAACCCTAGTGAGGTCATAAGTCATCGGTTTTAGGTGACTTTGTTATCACAAATCTACTATTTCCCTCAAACGAATGTCATATAAACGAGTTTTACTCTTAAGGTTAACGAAATTAGGTGTCAAACTGGATAACTTTGAATTCCAGCGTAGTTTGTTATGGGCGTTGTGAAATATCGAAATGTTAAAGTGTTTCAAATAAGTATTTTTATGTTTGTACGAAATTCTTGTGCTAACTGTACAATAAAGTGTTTCAAATATTTAAATAATTTATTTACTATGACATTGAATTTCATTGAAATAATTAACTAATATATAAAAATTGTAATTGAGCTTATGATATTTTTCTATAATTAATAATACAATTGTTTTAATATGTGGCTATTATAGTTAATTAGATTTATTAAGGGTATATTTTATACTAATATTATAAGGAGATAATTTGTGTTTATGTTTTATATAAATAAAATTGGAGTGTCTGATTGTAATATTGAAATAACCGTTTTTTACTACATGTATATGAATATAAATACAGTACATACACCAATATAATATTTTTTACAATTTTTGTCTGTCTGTCTGTTTGTTCCGGCTAATCTCTGAAACGGCTGGACCGATTTTGATGGAACTTCTTTTGGCAGGTAGCTGATGTAATAAGGAGTAACTTAGGCTACTTTTATTTTAGAAAAATAAAGTTAAATTCCACGCGGACGAAGTCGCGGATACAGTTAGTTGTAACTATAAGAAAATTTGCACATTATATCCGAGGTTAAAGTATGTATGTATATGTAATTTATATTATGAGAACATAAATACTGTGTACTTTAATTTATCTGTTTTTATATTAAATACACTTCGTTTAATACCGAAATTACTGAGATGAACTTAGATAGATATACTTTTATTAAAAATTAAATTAAAATTAAAAAAACAATTATTCATGTACTACATTTTAGCTGCTTATGAACGACAAGTTTTTTGTATTATTTTATTTTCTTTACCGTCCAGATCAATGCACAAATTAATTGAGAAGAACTACTAAGATATCCGGATTTACTGAACAAATATTGAAAAATCTTTTATTGTTGGATAGCCCATTTATCGAGAAAATTTATAGGTTATATACCATCACGCTCCGACCGATAGAAGCTGAGCTGTAATGAAAAATTTAGCAAAAAGAGGAGAAATGTGAAGTTAGATAAAGTTGAATGTATCAGCTATATATATATGGTAAAATGCACAGGATCTCGTATAGAGTCAAGGCTATAGTGTTAGACCTACAATGAGAATCACTGGCAGTTTTTATATTCGTTTATCCATATATAAAATATGAGAGTTCTTTCTATACATTTGTTTTATAATCACTTCTGTCACTGCGCTCTGCTATAATAAAACGTCTCTACAAGCATCTGTCTTATTTTCATTCATTATTACTTATTGGGTATATAACATCTATTAGGCACATTGATTGAAGTATAAAAAGTATAATCCATCACATTTAAAATAAGTATTGTTGCTAAGTAACAGTTTGTATGTAACGTGCAACTGCAATCGGAACGAAGTAAATTATATTTACTACTATATATGTAATCCACTCAAAATAGTATAGGTCCAACAGAAATTATTAGTATTTTAACAGATTTAATTTTGGATATGTTTTTTGCTAGTAGTTCTATTGTTTACTCTTTTGTATATTGTTTTATATTATATATGTTATTTAAATGTAGAGATGTAGAGTGTCTTAAATGTAATAGATTAAGGGACCGTATTAGGCATTGATTGAAGTAGAAAAAGTATAATCCATCACATTTAAAATAAGTATTGTTGCTAAGTAACAGTTTGTATGTAACGTGCAACTGCGATCGAAACGAAACTAAATTATATTTACAACTGTATACGTAATCCACTCAATATCTCAATCAACATCACGTTACGAATAGGAGCGGAGCTGCAATGAAAAATGTAGCAAACATAGGGGAAATGAAGTAAGACAAAGTTGAACGGATCAGCTAGATATATACATACTTATATATAGTAAAATTCATGGCATCTCGTATATAGTCAATTATCTTTATCAACATCACGTTACGAATAGGAGCGGAGGTGCAATGAAAAATGTAGCAAACATAGGCGAAATGAAGTAAGACAAAGTTGAACGGATCAGCTAGATATATACATACATATATATAGTAAAATTCATGGCATCTTGTATATAGTCAATTATCTCTATCAACATCACGTTACGAATAGGAGCGGAGGTGCAGTGAAAAATGTAGCAAACATAGGGGAAATGAAGTAAGACAAAGTTGAACGGATCAGCTAGATATATACATACTTATATATAGTAAAACTCATGGCATCTCGTATATAGTCAATACATCTTTCTCACTATTTGTATTGCACATTAGCGGGCGCATATTGCACCCGAGTGCATTGTATGCAAATCTGTGGACGTGTTCATTTGAAGAGAAAAAAAAGAGCCACGTTATAGCATCGCACTGCTGCTGAAGCCGTTTTGAAACTAGGCAAAGCACGCGGCGTTGCTTGCGTTTCATGGACTTTGCTTTTTTATTGCGTAATACAATATAAAAGTATGCTTAAGTATTTTAAGGAAGGTGTTACATATGAATGTGGGTTATAAGGGCAGAAAAGCTGTGTGGATAGACTGTGTGAAAGATGATATGGTAAGAAAGGGAGTAAATAACGAGATGACTGCGAACAGAGATAATTGCAAGAGAAAAACATATTACAGCGACTCTAAATAAATGAGAAAAGGAAGAAGCAGACGATGATGATAAAAATATACTCAGAACCGTAATACCAGATGTTGACTGTTAAAAAAAAATATTGTGTTTTTAATAAAGAATAAATTTTAGAACTAATTTCAGACATTTTTTTTCATTTTACTTCGTTTCCTGAAATTCGCTTGGTATTGCGCGAGTCATGGACGGCGGTAATCTCTTACTATCAGTTGAACAGCAATCTCGTTTGCTCTCTACCCTAAAAAAAAAATATCTTGTCAGTTCTTCACAACTAAAATTTTCATTTGTACTTGACACAGGGTTAAAAATGAAAAAAAAAAATATATTTAAAATAATAATAATAATAATCTCAGGACAATTCACACAGCGCCATCTAGACCCAAGTTAAGCTAACTAAAGCTTGTGTTATGGGTACTAGACAACTGATACAAATACATAGTTTTTTTTTTTTCGTAAATACATACATATTATACATAGAAAATACCCAGACCGATACAAACAATCATACTCATGAAAACAAATGTTTGTGCCGTGCGAGGAATCGAACCCGCGACCACCGAGGCCGTCAAAATATATTAACAGTTTGATATTGTGCAGGATATGGAATAATAATACTGCAATCCTAAAAAAATAAGAAGGCTACTTGTCAGTTTGTCAAAACTAAATTATTTATTTGGACTGGATTATCCGAAATTGTTCGAAATAGGATGTTTGATTATTTAATGTACTTACATTTATATATATAATATATACAAATCCTTCATTATTTTTGATAATCTGCAATAGTAGTTGGGAAGCTTTTTTTAAAAGCAATTGTAAATAGTTACGAGCCCTACGTTCTATGTAATAACAATGGAAAAAAAACTGACCCCCTCCTGGTAAGTAGTAATCGCTTCAACAGCATCATTGAAATCACATCATCACATCATCATGTGAGAACGGAGGATACTGATATCATACTTCTAAACCTTGTAATTTCACTGATTTATCACACCCTCCAACCAAGTCATTCTACTATTACCAATGTACATTACTGTGCAGTACTTACCATATCAACTTGGCATTCACGCCAATCCCTAAAAAAGAACTTCCCTAAAAACCGTCATCGACCCATTAATTCAATATTTTTGCTATATGAGTATTTAATTGAATTACTGCTAATTGGTAGTTTGTATTCACACACTTAAACTAAAAAATGTAAAGTAATAGTAAATTAATTAAAAGAGCAACACGCAAGTTTCTTGCTCGTTCTTCTTGTGATGAGACAGCTTTCCGAATGAGTGGTAGATTAAAAAAATGTAATGACTATTCAAAAGTGCTTCAATGTAAGTTTATTTTAATAAATGATTTTCTATTCTATTCTATTCTATTCTATTAAACTTGACGGTTTTTAGGGAAGACTGCGTATCTTACATAATTCGTCCAGATGGAGAGATAGAGATATGGCTTCATTCTCATCCTATCTTCTTCCTATACCATTTATTCTCTTTCACTGTCTGAGTATACCGTTGACGGATGTGAGAACAATACTTCATCGTTCACCATACAAAAAATGCCGTATTGTCCACATTCTCCAACTATTATTACCACTGTGACATTTTAATAAAATAACCTTCATGAAAGAGGACTACTGGCCGAAAGGTGTGGTATATCGGCGCTACCGTGGCAGATTGCCGTCTTAAGTGCTGTGATCACACATACAATATCAATGTATTAGTTTTTAAATATTATATTATATGTATGTTAGTCTATAAGGTATTTATAATATGGGCCTAGTTGCCTGAAATTAATGAATAAATAATAAAATGTTCAATGGACATACAGATAGCCATATTTGTAGTTTCATCTGTATATATAGAGATTATCTCAAAAACATAACACGAACTTGAGACTGTATTGTATTTTTTGTACAATGTCACGCTTTTAACTGATACATTTATTTTGTTTTTCAACCGATTTCCAAAAAGTATAGTTTCAGGTCGATGTTACCAACTTTTTTTAAGCTACTATCGACGCGTCCAGATTTCGCAAAGATGCAATACTAATCTTTGAATTTGTCAGTTGATTCTATACTATAACAGATATGTTTTATACATATAAACCTTTCTTTTGAATCACTGTATCTATTACTGAAAACTACATGAAAATCCATTGCGTAGTTTAAATGATATAAGCGAATGGGCAGCGGGGCCAACTTTTTTTATACTTATTAAAAAAGTAATATAAGTATATACACTTACCCAATGAGAATTTCTTTTGAAATTCACTTCTAAGTGAGACTTATTGTTCATGAATATAGTATATACCACGAAGTCAAAAATTCTGATATAGGTAATATGTAGTAGTATCATTCCCAATTGAAACGACCAACTGCTGAAAAAAGGACTCTCCCCAAAAAACTCTATGATGATCGGTCCTGCGCTGCTCTCAACGAACGCTTTCCAGCGATCTTGACTAGATCGTCAGTCCACCTAGTCGAAGGCCTACCCACGCTGTGGCTGAAAAATAAATAATGTGATTATACTGTTCGTAGATACCTGAACATCACAAAATATCTTATAACGCTCATGATAAATTTTATGAGTTGCCATTCCTGAAGAGTAATTAGAAATATTCTTATTACTATGACTGATTTAATCTTATTGTGTTTTTATATTTGAGCCTAAATAAATTAGTGCTGGTTGGTAGTTTGCATTCATACGTTTCGACTTGTAAAATGTGAACTTACGAGGATTGTTTAAAAGAGCAACACACAAGTTTCTTGCTTATTCTTCTTGTGATGAGACAGCTTTCCGAATAAGCTTTCCAAATATAAATCGTTACATAGTATAAAATAAAGTCGCTGTCGCTGTCTGACCCTATGTATGCTTAAATCTTTAAAACTACATACATATATACGCATACATAACCCATACTTAACGTATCTAATAATCTGACAATGAAATATTATATAGAGTTACATATTATGAAAGAAAAATATATAAAAAACACAATGAGCTAGCAGAGCAAGACAGGACACAGGAAAGGTTACAAGTTCAGATAATATTTCTGTAATTTGAAGGAAAATCTACTCATGGCGGTATTGACATCGAGGAATAAGTCGTTTAATTAACAAGTTATTTTTTTATATAATAACTAAATAGAAAATAAGTTTTCAATATCGCGACCACAATAAACACCCACACGTTTGTCACTTTATAGTGCCATCCCACGTGGTTGTGCGATGACACTTTTACGATAATAGGAGGGCGTTTCCGGTAAATTGATGATACAGACGAGCGATCGACACGTAACGTTTAAATGCACTATTTACAAACTAATATATAAAATAAAAGAAAAAAAATTTGAATGGCTAAGGGCGGAAGAAGGCCGTGAAAGAGATGGATGGACTGTGTGAAAGATGATGGTAAGAAAGGGAGTAAATAACGAGATGACTGCGAACAGGGATGAATGGAAGAAAAACATATTACGCTGACCACAAATAAATGGGATAAGGAAGAAGCAGATGATGATGATACGTAACGTTTGTTGTTGACAATTAGGAATCCAAGAAATATTAAATCAAAATATCTTTATTCATGTAGGTCTATTACAGACTTATGATATGTCAAATCTACCATCAGTTCGGAATAATTTCGAGCTAAGCAGAACTGACAAGAAACTCAGGTCTTATTCTTTTCAAATGAGAGTGAGTGAGTAAAAAATATTTTGGGAAATCAACTTTACTACTCTGATTATAAAGTCTAAATTCCAAAATTTCACATTTTTGAGTTACTACAGTTTGTTATTACAAATGTTTTATTACTGAAAAATCTACTCTGAACGTAGAGTTTTAAACTATTTACATAGTTTTGAGTAATTACTAAGGTAAAAGTACTTTTGTTAAAAGTAAAAAAAAAACTACGGCTTTCATAATAAAGTCGTAATCGCAAAACTTAATTTTTTTTTAGTTATATTATATATGTATATGATAATGAAATCATATTCGAAAAAAGAGATTTTTAGGCATTCTAAATTAAAACTGCCCGTTTGTCTGTACAGCTATATTATTAAGCTACTTTCGCAACAGCCTTGGCGCCGTACAGATAGTTCACGGAATCGAACCACCACTATCTTGGAATGACATAAAGCCTACATTACCTCGTGTTTACTGCGCACTAAATTGTGCTATTTTAACACCTCGTACAATACACATGTGCCGTTAGTCTATGGCATTCTATGATGTATATGGTATTATCTTTGTTATTATGACAAATAAGTATTAAAAAAACTTTTAACAGTAAAAAAGGAATATACAGTTTTATTTTGACAGGAAATTCATTCCCACACTCTGGAACCTAAGTGGTCTCTGACAGTGCGGTTTCAGAGGAGCTTCCTCCCGCGTACACTTAGATTGTGGAATGAACTTCAATAATTATATCTGATTGTACTGTGACGTGGTCGAGTGGAATGAGTAATCATGCGCACTAAAATGTCCAGACACGTGGCGGCGTGGTGGGCCGGGTCATCTAAAATATGGTCGAGCGCAGTGATGGCTGGATCATCCGTCATACTTGTGAACGAGTGCTGCTTGTAGGGACTGGTCTGCTCTTATCACTACGACTGATTTAATCTTATTGTATATTTATATTTGACCCAAAAAAATTAGTGCTGGTTGGTAGTTTGAATTCACACGTTTCGACTTGTAAATGTAAACTTACAAGGATTATTTAAAAGAGCAACACACAAGTTTCTTGCTCGTTCTTCTTGTGATGAGACAGCTTTCCGAACGAGCGATAGATAAAAAAATGTTATGGTTATTTAAAAGAGCTTAAATTAAGTTTATTTGAATATGTTATTTAATAGTAATATGTAATATTAGGACAATTCACACAACGCCATCTAGTCCCAAGCTAAGCAGAGCCTGTTATGGGTACTAGACAACTGATATAAATACATAGATTTTTTTTGTAAATACATACATAGTATATTACAACCGTAAAACAATGACCGTACAAACAATCATACTCATGAATACAAATATTGGTACCGCGAGGAATCGGACCCGCGACCATCGGAAGTAAAGCGGTGTGTTCAACCGCTGGACAACCGAGGTCGTCAAATATTATGTATATAGAAATGTGTGTATGTCAGTCTATCCACACTGCATCGGTTTACGAGCGCTGCGAATATTACGGCTATGTTAAATAACGTTTTACGGCGCGCGTGACGAGTATACGTGTGTATCAAAGATTATGCAATGCAGACATCAAAGTAGGTAATATCTGAAAGCCTCGGGACCTAGTAGTTTGGCCGCTTTGAAGTAGATATTAGGATATGAGTTATAAGAGCTCCAACAGTGTCCTGAAGACAAAGTAAAGTAGACTGTCCCATTCTAAGACACTGGGTGGGACAGGAAATATTAAAAGTTACATTTTTATTTTATATTTTATTACTAACATAGGATAAGTTATGTCATTAAGCTGTTACTAACAAAATGGAGCATGTTGAAAGAAAGAAAGAAAGAAAAATATTTTATTCAGTGCAATGTAAAAAATACAATATAAACAACAAACGAAAAAAAAGAGCAAATAAAATGTACATATAATTAAACTTAATTTACCATAATTAAATTGTCTGAAATAAAATTATTATTATTATAATCTGCCCAATATAAAAAAACAACCTTGTATCAATTGATATGTCTGATTGAAGGACGGCAGGGAAAAATTATAATATAAAAATTTTTACATTCATAAGCAGCTAAAATGTCCTACATGAATAAATGATTTTTGATTTTTTTAAATTTTACAACAACTGCGTGGCCTACGTATCGTTAGATAAAACGTACGCTGGCACAATCTACTATCAAACATGCCGATTTGCATCACTATATCACAATCATCAAAGATATGATAGCAAAAATGTTTGAAGTGACCTATCTGCTTTTACCTACTTGATTGTTCTTTAACGCGTAAAACTTTTTGCTATGACCAATGTGAAGATGCAATGGCGAAGTAGTTTAGCCTTTAAATGGTGGCAAAAACTTGGCATTGTACCCTACATTGTGAGAGGAGAGCGACTTTAGTGCCTCCACAGAATAACAACATTAGATCTTTGTTGGTCCTAGTTTGTATGAAAATACATTTCAATGAAGATAATACTTTAAGGAAGGTATTACATAAGAATGTGGATGGCTAAAAGAGCAGAGGAAGGCCGAAAAAGAGATGGATGGACTGTGTGAAAGATGATATAGTAAGAAAGGGAGAATGGATGCAATCAGAGATGAATGGAATAGAAAAACGTAGACCCCAAAACAAATGAAAAAAGGAAGAAGCAGATGATGATGAAATTACATAAACGTTTGTTGTTGACAATTAGGAATTCAAGGAATATTAAATCAAAACATCTTTATTCATGTAGGTCTATTACAGATTTATGATATGTCAAATCTACCGTCAGTTCCGAATGCTGTCGAGCTGAGAAGAACTGACAAGAAACTCAGCTCTTATTCTTCTCAAAGGAACTTGTACATGATTATAAAAATGCAGATTCATTTATTAATTCAAATAGGCAGAATGTTTTTCCAGTTGAAATATTTCTGAATTGATACGATATTGAAATCTTCCGTAGAGAACTTACGATTCTAAAAGTGATTATCACGTATTTTCTATGTGCTCATGGGTGGAATTATTTTTCGTCCTTCCTATTTACCGTTTGTCCCATTCAAACAGCGAAAAAAAAGATCGGATACGATTTTTTTTTAACGAGGAGAAATGTTCAGGGATTTGTACCGCCCGAGGAGCCAGTGAGATTGTAAGATTACTCTTACTATTTACTCACCAAAACTCCCCCGTAGTCCTCTCGTCTATCAAAGGACCGGAAAATATTGCAGTATACTACCTGTACCTCTGTAACCTTCGCCCGATATTTAGGATGGTAAGGATGGGAGCCAATTCTCATCTGGCCAGTACTCGAATTTGGCAGACATTAATGTTTATGTGTGTTGAGTTATTGACAGAGTCTCCGGTTGTTGAAACATCGTAATAAAATCAAATTCATCCGATGGCAGTAGCCCCATTCCTTGGTACATTAATGTACTTAATCAACATAATGTGGAAATGTAATTTGTTACATTTTACATTATGTCTATACTTGATAGACGTCAGGGAAAAATATGAATACAAAAAGAATACGTTCATAAGCGGCTAAAATGACTCAAAGATTTTTGATTTCATTTCATTTGATAATGCCTCTGACTACTGAATCGTTAAAATCAATTAAGTATAAAGAATTATAAGTGTTGAATTTCATACCTGTTTTCCTGCGAAGACAGATACTTATAAAGCTAATGTTCTGAGACTTGGCAGCTATGAAGCTATACGTACCGTCACTTTGATCATATTTACACAGGGTGCTCCAAACTTAAATGGACATTACTTTCGGCAGCTTACGCCATTCAAATTCCATTCAAAACACATGTAATTCACGCGGGAGGCGTAAGCGGGGCGCGAAGCGTGCACGATACGCCTTTTACCCGCGTCAAACAATCCGGCAAACATTTCGATCCAATATTTGTCGTGCCATAGTGTTGTCAGCTCGTCGTGTCATATAATCATAATAATGGCTTATTTTTAACACGTTAAACATACATTTATATAGAAATAGAATGTCAACCAGACACTACACTCACTCAGCAAAATATACATTTCTCCTGCAATGAAAATAGTGAGATCAAACCAAATGATTAAAGGAAAGGTAAAAGGGGCATTTTGCTGGGTATATTTGAATCCGATGTTATAGCACGACATACAAACAGCTAAATATACATTTCTAACACACTTTCTGTAATGATAATACTGAGGACAAACCAAATGAATAAAGGTAGGGGCGATTTTATCTAGGTACCTTATATACGTACGTTTGAAATGCAATGTGATAGCACGTTGGATTAAAATAAGATAAAATGTGGACATGAAATCCCTCTGACATGGTAAATTATTATTAAATATTTACTATAATTATCATTAACATATACCCACTCAAATAAATCCAATATAATATTAGAACGAGGTAGTAGATACTCGATTATTGTGTGTATTGTGTAAACTTAAAAAATACTCACATCACATCTCTATCGGTATTATCTTCTTATCAGTATTAATGTTAATTAATTAAACGTGAAAGCTTGTGAGTATGGATGTTTGTTACTCTTTCACGCAAAAATTACTGAACGGATTTTGATGAAACTTTACAGTAATGTACCTTATGCATCAGAATAACATATGGACTATATTTTTTATTGAAATTTATATATTGGTATTTAACGCGGATGTAATTGCGAGGACAGTTAGTTGAATATGAAATTTTTTTTTAAATTTAGTAATCAGTATTCATTGGTCAAAATTCTACTGACGATTGTTTTTTTTTTCGTTTCGAATAGATAGATAATTTATTTGCTTGAACATCTAAATATATATAACTCAAAGGTGACTGACTGACATAGTGACTTATCAACGCACAGCCCAAACCACTGAATCGGATCGGGCTGAAATTTGGCATGCAAGTAGATGTTATGACGTAGGCATCCTCTAAGAAAGGATTTTGATTAATTCTACCCCCAAGGGTATAAAATAGGGGATGAAAGTTTGTATGAAACTTTGTCTATTTTAAACCGATCGGGCTGAGACTTTGCATGCATAAAGCTACTATGACGTAGCCATTCCCTAAGGAAGGATTTTGATAAATTTCACTCCTAAAGGGGATAAATTAACGCAAGCGAAGCCGCGCACAAAAGCTGGTTTACAATAAAGATGTTAAGTACATATGTTCGCGTCATTCAGGAGGCATGCAAATTATAATTCTTAGTGATTTACAAATAAATTACATTACAAATACAGAAAATTAAATTGTCGGTTAAACAAAAAAAATTTTTTTACAAGACTTGCATTTAAAGTTTTTAAATTCATAGAAATTATTTTTTCCATTAAATTTTCATATTTACACAGAAGTATTATATATCATTTTAAAAGTATTTAGATAATGATTAAGACGGCGTGGTTAATTTAATTGACTTATAGTATACAAAAGGGGACAATTCTAGATTCCAATTTTGAAAATGTATTTTTTCTATTTTATCGACGGAATGTTAAGCCAATTCTCGCAAAGATTACAAAGAACAACATCACTACAATGAAGCAGGCTCAATTGACCAATTCTGTGTCGGAACTGTCACCGGATCGTCTCCGCTGTGGGAACAATGCCATCGGTACATCATTGTACAAACATACGAAAATGTTTGTTGAAACTTGCCGACTGTACGTGATTTGGGTGGCTCGTATGTACCGTGTAAAAGTAAATTCAACACGTTTTTTAAGACTACACATGAATATAGTTTTTGTTGGCGCATATATATTATTACACGGCCTCGCTGGTTTAGTGGTTTAGCGCACGGCTTTACTTCCGATGCTTGCGGGTTCTCGCACGGTGCAAACATTTTTGTGATGATTGTTTTTATCAGTTTGGGTTTTCTTTGTATATTATGTATGTATAAACAAAAAAAAATCTTAGTATTAGACCTTCCTCCCGAGTACACTTAGATTGTGAAATGAAATACCTACCGCGGTTTTCTCACGAGATTATAGCATTACGTTCTTCAGGAAGGGTATTAAGATTTCTTAAGGCTCGGTACGTGACACCTCTGATATCTCAGACTTCCTAAGCTACAGTAACCATTTACCATCAAGTACCATTTTCTCATTTGCTACCGCTGTAGTTAAAAGAAACGGGACAGAGGACTTTGTTTTATAATATTTACTAGTTGATCCGCGCTGCTTCGTCTGCATTATATTCTCCCAGTTTTTACAATATATTTTATTGCAGCCCCGATCCCATAAGTCGTAACGTGTTGTTGTATAACCTATAACCTTCCTTGATAAATGGGCTTAAATCTAATACTAAAAGAACTATTAAAATCAACAAGTACTTTAAGAGGTTAGTGAATTTGGATATTCAGGGTAATCTTCAACCCTGAACATCCATATTCACAAAACCCTTTATAATTTAGTAATTTGATATCAATTTAAATTTAACAGACCTTCAAAACTGTACCATTTTTATTATTCCTAACTAGTTCAATAGTCAATTCCAAGTAAGTGATTCCATACTTTTGCTCGCGAGTTTATAAAAAATATATTAAGTTACTTACTCGTCAAAATTTATCCAGCCATTTCAAAGAATAACCAAAGGTTAGCAAGAACAAACAGACAGACGGAAAGGCAAAAATTTATATTTTTTTATTTTGTATATCTAATTTTAAAAGAACGCGTTTGACTGCAATTTCGCCTGATGTTAAGTGATGATGCGATCTAAGCTGCAATCAAATAGTGCCTTCATTCTTGACTTGAAAGACTCAATATTGTAAGAGGCAGGAAAGACAGACGCTGAAAGAGAGATCCACTCCTTAAATGCTCGCATAAGGAAAGAAGATGTAAAAAAGTTCCTTCGAGCAGCAGGGATGGCAACAGTGTATCAAAAGGGTTCGGCTCTAAACATCTCACAATAGAGCGGGCCGCCGCTACAGCAGTCGCGGTAGAATATTGATGTACTTCCCGTAAGTTGCTGCTTTGGTGTACCGAGGAACACCGTGGAGTTTTTAGTGAGTACAATCTCACATATCCCACCCCTGGACGGGTGGTTGAATCTATGAAGATTTTTTCCAAATAAAAAAAAGGGGTTCAACAGTGTATGTAAATGTAAGAGTTATTTTTAAATGTTCATGTTTAATATACATTATTTATATTATTAACCAGAGGGCTAATTATCTAACTTCGTTCGCAACGATTTTCGTATGTAACGTAGTGAAAATGACGTTATCTGTCAATAATGCGATCATATTGACACCATTTGACGCTGTCAACTAGCATTGCAACGTAAACGCAACTTTACATATCGATAAAAATTATTTCTATCGAATGTCGATTAGGTAACCTCGTTGCAATGTCACGTAATCGCTATTTTGCCGATATGACAGCTTGGCAATGAAACGGTTTTTACAATAAGAGAAACAATTCAGAAGGTGTTTCTTCGGGTCTTAACACGAACTAATTTTAAAGCAAATAAAGATATTTACCTCTCTCGACGTTTCGACTAGGTTGCATTAGCCGTGGTCACGAGCTGACTGGAGTAACAGTGATGTCAATGTAGATAGGTGACAGCAGTTTTTTCATCTACCGTCACTAGATTGTTCAATGAAAGTTCGCGACACACAGCACTCACGGTATCCGTACACTTATCGACTGTTGATGCCACTGAACTTTGATTGAATTTATTTATGACTGGATTCCACGCAGAAGATAACTTTAAGCCATCCTCTCTTTTGAAATTAGGATGTTTTTTAATTTCAATCGCCTCCCGGACCACTCATGAATAATAATGGCGATCAGTAGAGAGGACCTTAGGCGCATGTAGTTCAATCCAGTGATTTGTTCCAGCGTTCAGTAGATGATCGGCAATCGCTGATTTGTGTGGTTGTCAATTTTTAACAGCTGCGATGTCCTCTTTGAACCTTTCATAAAATTATTCGTTTTATGACCCGGTTAATAATATAAATAAATGTAAAATGAAAATGATTTTTTTCTCTTGTAAAATATAATTAATCACTAAATCTTACGGTTAATAACTTAATTCAATTAACAATACTTGTCTATTAACCAGTAAAATGCAGGTTTAGGTGGTCATTAGTTACAACAAATACTAGAATATCCATTGGTCGAGTATAATCACCTATATTCATTAAATCGCATGCGTGCATTTCATTTCGTGCTATCACGTTACTAATTACGTTTCATACAACATTACACTTTATCATTAAACGTTTAAAGTTGATTTTTTAACGTTTGTACATGGGTAATCGCTGGCTCGTAAAGTCAACACGACTACTGTTCCGCTAATGTATTGTCAACAGTCGTTTGTTTGTTAATACGCTACCGCTCGAGGGCTGTGGTCGCTACCTTTTTTAAAAGGTTCATTGGTAGGTTAGACCCATGATTTAAGGTTAACTATTTCGATTCTAATTCACTGTTTGGGCTGTAACTTCATTACATAGTATAAAACAGAGTCGCGGTCGCTGTCTGTCCGTACCTATATATGCTTAAATCTTTAAAATTACGCAACGGATTTTAAAGCGGTTTTTTTTAATAGATAGAGTGATTCTAGAGGAAGGTTTATATGTATAATACATGTAGCTAGGGCGAGTAGCTAGTTTATAATAATAAGGTTGTTATCTTAGAGACAAGACATAGTTTCTTCGTTTCTTAAGTGCTACAACAGAATAATAAAAATCATCACGCAAAATAAAGTAACGAGAGACTTGGCATGTCCCGACCTAATAATACAAATCACTAGCTTCACTCAGAGAGAAAAGATAGAAAAATATAATAATGAAATAGTTTGCAAACACTAAATATTGAACACAGTAAAACATACCTCTTACAGAAAGACACAATACTGAATGCCTGTTGTATTCATCATTGCCTTGCCTTTATCCCATTATTTGGGGTCGGCGCAGTATGTCATTCTCTTCCACTGCTCTCTATCAGTCGTCATATCTAAACATACTCTTCTTTTATTCATATCATTGTATTATAAGAAAATTTCTAACTTCTACAATAATAACATCTTCACAATGGCACCCACACTTGACTAAGGCTCATGTGAGTGAGTCTCGCCTTCTTTTAAACAAGATAAAAGAATAGAAAAGAAAAGAAACATAAAAAAATAATAATAAGTTTATGACCCCATCAAAGGGAGATGTATAATATAAATAATCTCAGGACAATTCACACAGCGCCATCTAGTTACGCTAGCTAAAGCTTATGAGTATTAGACTAAGAGTACAAGACTATATACTATAAATAAATACATAGATACTTTTTTTTCTAAGTACTTACATAATATATATAGAGACCGATAAAAACCGATACTCTTGAATACAAATGTTGGTACCATGCAAGGAACTGAACCTGCGAACGTTGGAAGTAAAACAGTATGCTAGACAGCTAGACCACCGAGGTCGTATAGAGTACTAGTGATGTATGATAGATTAAGAATGAAATCAGTTAGTTCAATGTGCCGAATTCTTAGTTATACTAGCAGTTTAGCACTCCCGATGATCATGGGTTTGATTCCCAGCACTATGCATTTGTATTCATTAGTATGAGCGTTTGAATTCATCTGAGTTTTTCTATAAATAGAATAGAATAGAAAATCATTTATTCAAATTAAATAAACTTACATAGAAGCACTTTTGAATAGTTATGACATTTTTTTTTAATCTACCGCTCATTCGGGAAGCTGTCTCATTATGTATGCATATTGTGTATGTATTTATAAAAAATGTATTTAAGTATATCTATTAGTTGTCTAGTACCCATAACACAAGCCCTGCATAGTTTGGGACTAGATGGCGCTGTGGGTATACAAATTCAAAAATCATTTATACATATAACATTTTAGTCGCTTATGAATGTCAAATTTTTACACTATAATTTTAAATTTTTCCTTACCGTCCAGTTCGCTATATAGATCCAATCGAGAAGAACTGGCAAGAAGCACATTTGAATTTTTTTTTTAAAAAGTCAGTTTATTGACATATTTATATAGGTACCTGTGTCTAACATTTTTTTTTTGTTTGCACCAATTATTGCCCACTCAGTACCACATATCCCACTGTTTTAGGTTGACTGGAAGAGATCTCTTCTAGGGATAAGTCCACCTTTGCTCACATTGTCTCTAAATTATAATATCTTTTTATTATCTTTGCAATAAAGAATATATAACATTAAATGAAAATTCAGTGCATGAACAACTATTGCCATGCATGCTCGTCATTCAAGTAATCGTTTAGTGAGTAATAGGCCTTGCTTAGTAAGTATTGTCCAGTGTGAATTTGAATTTCGAATTCTAAAACCTAACCGTGCGAGCTTGAAGCGATACAATAAATTTGACGTTAATACAACTCGATAAAGCGTCAATCGATACATTCGGAATCGTATCGATTAATCGATTCCGCCGCCGGGGCGGGGCGCGCGTGCGTCCGATTCTGTTAGAACTAAACAAATATAACCGGAGCCCGAATATAATGTAATAAATATTATTTATAATGTAACGGGTATAATCTCGTGGCTCGATCACGGAGACGCCCGCATTTGCGTTCAGGAATCGAATGTTTGTTACAGAGTAATGTGGTATTATAGATACTAGTGATCGCAGAATGGTCGAAATTCAATCATAATTAATTTACATTATAAGTTTGAACATTATTAAGGTTTTATACGTGTATGTGTCAAATATAATGGTAGTGTGTGTAATCTTTTTTTTTTATTAATTCGTTAAACATAATTTAAAAAAATATTAGTTTTCTGCACTCCTTATATAAACTATAACTGTGCCAAATTTCATACTCCTTTGTCCGCATTTTTATGTGAAATCCGTCAAAATTGTGATAAAATTACAGATCAATTAATGAGTAATTAAATTAATGTAATAGTATATATATAAGTATATATATAGGTAATTACATTAGTAGTCTGTTAACTTGTTTAGAGTATACAAACTTAGTCATATTAGTGGTTAGAATTTGTCTGTAATTTCTTATATAAAAAATAAATATAACCAAATAATCAAATTTTTTTTTATACTATATTCTTTTGATACGCTGTTAGGTCATACATTTTATTAAAATTAGATAATACTTACTTCTTATATAAATTATAATACTCACTATAACTGAAAAATTATATAATTAATATACAGTACATTAATGAAAAATTAACCAAAAATCAAATCAAAATTTATTGCATCAAGAAACACATGAAACACTACTGTAAGAATAATAGTACTCACTATTATTATTATTATTATATTATATAGGGTAGTTTATATATCATTAAATAAAAACTAGTTTTTTCTGATATATAAATAAAAAAAGTACACTTAAACGAAACATAAACGTAATAACCTGTAAATGAAAATTAATAATAAAAACTCGTGGTAGAGTATCTGCAACGAGCTACTCTATGTGAACTATAAAAGAAATAAAATCGTTAACGTTACATATGACCTGGGCAGTCCACTCAGGTTGTTCAAATATATCTTATCTTGTACTTAAAGAAATTAATAATTAAATACACTAATTTATGATGGGGGAGGTCCCACGTCGAACCTTGTCTTATGCTCAGCTAATACATATATTTTTAATAATTGCTTCGTATGATATTTTACGAAATCAATATGGGTGCGCGAACCGACGTATCTAACCTATTATGAGGAGCTAGTGAGCTATTGCTAGCAATGTACCATGTCAGGTTGATCTCCCTGGAAACCATCGTGATAAATTCCTGGTGAATTTGTCATGATGGGCTGACTAACCTGACTTCATAGTCATCGTATCATCCTCCACTGATGCCCCGCCAGTGTAAACCGTTAGCGCAGGCGGGTGCACCATTCCATTATCACCCATAAAAAAAATCTTTTATTAGGAAGGGGAGCTGGTGATCTATTGCTAGCAATGTACCATGTCAGGTTGATCTCCACGCGGTTCTCCCTGGAAACCATCGTGATAAATTCTTGGTGAATTTGTCATGATGGGCTAACTGACCTGACCTCATAGTCATCGTATCATCCTCTACTGGTGCCCCGTCAGCATAAACCGTTGGCGCAGGCGGGTGCACCATTCTATTATCACCCATAAAAAAACCTATTCTGAGGAGGGGGAAGCTAGTGAGCTATTGCTAGCAATGTACCATATCAGGTTGATCTCCACGCGGTTCTCCCTGGAAACCATCGTGATAAATTCTAGGTCAATTTGTCATGATGGGCTAACTGACCTGACCTCACAGTCATCGTATTATCCTCCACTGGTGCCCCGTTAGCGCAGGCAGGTGCACCATTCCATTATCACCCATAAAAAACCTATGAGGAGGGGGGAGCTAGTAAGCTATTGCTAGCAATGTACCATGTCAGGTTGATCTCCACGCGGTTCTCCCTGGAAACTATCGTGATAAATTCTTGGTGAATTTGTCACTATGGGCTAACTGACCTGACCTCATGTTCATCTTATCATCCTCCACCGGTGCCCCGTTAGCGCAGGCAGGTGCACCATTCCATTATCACCCATAAAAAAACCTATGAGGAGGGGGAAGCTAGTGAGCTATTGCTAGCAATGTACCATGTCAGGTTGATCTCCACGCGGTTCCCCCTGGAAACCATCGTGATAAATTCTTGGTGAATTTGTCACTATGGGCTAACTGACCTCACCTCATAATCATCGTATCATCCTCCACTGGTGCCCCGTCAGCGTAAACCGTTAGCGCGAGATCATCATTCCATTATCATCATTAAAAAAAACCTGTTATGAGGAGGGGGTAGAGAGTCTAGAGTATTAGTGGGGGCTATAACCCTAAAGCAAGCAATGTACCATATCTGATCGACTTTCACCCTGGAAACCAAGTGATTTCATCTCGATTAATGACTTGACATTATTCTCATCTTATCATCTTCCACTGGTGTTCCGCCAGCGTATACCACCAGCGCAGGCGGATGCATCATTTAATTAGCATCCATAAAAAACCTAGAGAGGGAGTGGATTGTTGGTATTTATCATTACATAATATAAAACAAATTCACTCTCGCTGTCTGTCCCTCATCATCATCGCAATCCGGAAGACGTCCACTGCTGGACATAGGCCTCCCCCAAAGATCTCCACGACGATCGGTCCTGCGCTGCTCGCATCCAATGCCTTCCAGCGATCTTGACCAGATCGTCGGTCCACCTTGCTGACACTGACCTGTCCACCGACCGTCCCTATGTATGCTTAAATCTTTAAAACTACTCAACGGATTTTGAAGCAGTTTTTTAATAGATAGAGTGATTCAATAGGAAGCTTTATATATATATTATACATGTACAACCGTACGAAGTCACCCTAATAATATATTGTATAATCAAATAAAAAATCAGTCCGAGTTAGCTACTCGCCCCGGCTTCGCACGGGTGTACATGGCTACGCTTAGTTTATTATAATTTAAACGACGACTTAGTTTATTATATATTGACGACCTCGGTGGTATAGCGGTCTAGCACACCGCTTTACGTCCGATGGCCGCGGGTTCGATTCCTCGCACGGCACAAACATTTGTATTCATGAGTATGATTGTTTGTATCGGTCTGGGTGTTTTCCATGTATAATATGTGTGTATTTACGAAAAAAAAAAATATCTATGTACTTGTATCAGTTATCTAGTACCCATAACACAAGCTTTAGGTAGCTTAACTTGGGCCTAGATAGCGCTGTGTGAATTGTCCTGAGATAAAAAAAATATATATATATATGTATAAAAAAACTTTACGTTCATAAGTGGCTAAAATTTCTTACATAAATAAATTATTTTTGATTTGATTATACAATATATTATGAGTGTGGTATATAATAATAATAATCTCAGGACAATTCTCATTTACATTAACAGGAACTAGTTGTGATATAAATAGCATCACTATGATTATTTAAAATGGCTGATATATTGCTACAATACAATATTGAGTGTCATATTACTTAATGTTTAAGTTTTATTTATTATAATACTATTATCTGTGGCATAATCTCGTCAGTTTATTTTTGTATATGTATGAGATGGTATCTATGTTTATATATCATAATTTTAATATGACTGTGGAGTTTGAAATAGTGACGTCATGATAGTTATATATGTATACTATATGTATAATAATAATCTCAGGACAATTCACACAGCGCCATCTAGACCCAAGTTAAGCTAGCTAAAGCTTGTGTTATGGGTACTAGACAACTGATACAAATATATAGATATTTTTTTCGTAAATACATGCATGTTATACATAGAAAACACCCAGATCGATACAAACAATCAAACTCATGAATACAAATGTTTGTGCCGTGCGAGGAATAGAATCCGCGATCGTCGGACGTAAAGCGGTGTGCTAGACCGCTAGACCACCGAGGTCGTCATATGTATGTATGATAATATAAATTAACATTTATATATTAAAAATAATTACGGCTCTTTAATATCGATTTCATAAATATAGTCTTATATTATTGCACAATTTCATCAAAATTCGTTCAGTAGTTTTTGTTTGAAAGAGTAACAAACAACCATCTCTATATTTATCAGTCCATACTCGTACTCGCGTTTATAATATTAGTAATTTTTTTTCTTTCTTTTCTTCCTTTCTTTCTTTTCTTTCTAAAATAAGATTTTCTGATTGTGTAGACAGATTATCAAATATTGAAGAAACTTTTTGCCACGTACAACTACATTGTGGAATCACCTTACAGCAATGGTATTTCCGAACCGATACGATATTAATACCTTCAAGAAAAGAGCTTATTCCTTCTTAAAAAGCTGGCAACGCACTTGTGATTCCCTTGATCTTGCAGGTGCTTTTGGGCGACAGTAATTACTTACCATCAGGTGAGCCGCAATCTCGTTTGTCCTCCTCTATGCTATAATAAAAAGTATATTTGCATCTAAGCGAGTCTATCGTATTAATTTTGGTTTAATATCAGTGACTTCATCACGGAAGTTGTGTAAGTTCTTTAAATTCTACCAAAATCAAATTCAGTACCTTTGAGATCCAAGTTTGGATTATAAAGCACATCAACATGTCATTATTTATAGTAATATCGGAACGGTTTATTGCGAAGAAATAACTCACAAGTTGATATAATCGATTCACATTTGTCATCACGTTAACACGATCTAGAATGATCGATATCAGTTCGATCTTGATCGAGTTCCGCTCGCGTTCGATTTTAAGTGGGTTGAATTTGGTCATTGTTTATAGCGACATGAGACTAGTCTTCTGCATCCCGTAGGGGCTAAGGTTGGGGCTTCAGCGCGAGCCCCGTTGCCCCGGCATTGGCTTCGGGGGATTTTTGCCCCCGAAGAAAAGGTCGCCACAAGAGGCTTCTTGTGGCGGATTTCTAAAACTAAGTATATATATTTAAATTAACCTATCCTAGCTTAAGACGTAGTATCATACTTGGGGCATGTTACCATGCCCCAAGTATGATGTTTTTTGTTGTGTGTGTGTTGTTAGTGTTTTGTTAGTTATGATGTTTTTTTAGGCTTTTTTTTATAAACCACACAAATATGTCATTATTTATAGTAATATTGCAACGGTTTACTACAAAGAAATAACTCACAAGTTGATATAATCGATTCTCATTTGTCATCGCGTTTGCTTGTGTTAACACGATCTAGAATGATCGATATCAGTTCGATCTTGATCGAGGTCCGCTCGCGTTCGATTTTCAATGGGTTCAATTTGACCATTGTTTATAGCGATGGGTCATTGTGACCTTACATGCTTTTAGGGTTGAGTTTTTTTATTCAATGACGGTTAACCATTTTTATACGAACATGACAATGTCAATGACTGTAGGTAGGACATGACATGTTGATCCAGTATTGTCATATTACATGTACACACGCTGGTCATCCGAAGGTTGAGGCCTCGGGGCGAAACCCTTTTTTTTATTATTATAACATACATGTAAAATGTAGTTCAGTTAAATGCCATATCATTTTCTATGATGATCGAAAATTTGTCACGTTTAGAATCGAACCAAGAGACACATTTACTTGCTAATGTGGTCTGTATTATATTGGGTATCAGAGGTTTTTAATTTTATTCATAATTTTTATTATCGTTTTCAAGAAGCGGGAATAGAACCCGGGATTCCTCAGGGTACAATAATGAATAAGAATACCAATTACAGTTATAACGTTGCAAATACCAAATTAGAAATTTTATGCCGTTATGAAAACCTTAAACAACCTTTTAAGGGTTATAAGATAATTGATTGTAAATAATCTTAATTAATATTTAATTATTACTTTCTAATCACGTTCCGACATTAAATTATATTTATTTGGAATTAACGATTTATTGTAGTGAATTGTGTAAAAGTGAGACAAGTCTTTTTTTATTATCACTAATACTTTTAATGGACGATAATAAAATACCAGTGCGGTGATGGTATATGCTGGCGGAGCACCAGTGAGATCGGATGAGGATAAAGTTAGATTGGTGACCCGACTTAGGAGAAATCACCAGGAATTGACCATTCCTTGGCATATACCAATCCAATGCTTGTTCCCATTATATTAGATACATAGAGAGGGAATAATTCCTTTAAAACCCCACTGTACTCGAACACTTACGCTCTAGGGTGTTTTATTTATTTTATTTGCAACTAACAGCGTTACTTTTTGTAATTACAAAGAAGGGTAGTATGCAAAATTAATATGTCTAATATAATAAACATTTCATTCAATTACATGTGGCAATGGGCTAAATCACTGATCGCCATTTTTCGAATTAATTTTTTGGTTTTTCCTTCATCGGCGTCGAGTCGGTCAGAATTATAAATATGTAAAAAATATATAAATTGAAGCAAAAAGATATTTAAGTCTGCCATTTTTGAACTGTATTAATATTAATCTTTGGATGTAACCCACTTCTCAGATTTATACACGAACGTTCTCAAAACAGTTCAAAGTTTAAATGAAACCGAATGTTTAAGAACTTGTCATTTCCACTACCGGATCTCCGTTTAATATTGTCCAGTTTTGATTGCTTTTTACAATAATTGTGTTTAGCGTTGTAACCACGTTTCTATTAAATATATTCCGGGTGGGCATTAAATGTTGGTTCGTCTAGTCGTAAAGACTATTTCGTATCGATTATTATTGCCGGTATCGATTACGACACGAAAATATTCGATGCCACTCGATAATAATAATCGGGAAATGTACACGAGCTTAATAAGTGTTAGTCTCATGAATATAGAAAACGGAGTGTGTTTTTTTTATGAATGATAATGAAATTATACTAACCGACGTGTGTACATCGGAGTGTTCCTTGCTCTCTGCTCCGAACGCAATGAAATTACAGGGTAAGGTGCACCTTCGCGTTGCATTGCTATTCTAGAAGACTAAGCTCTTAGTCCTCTTGAAGTGCGACGCATGAGTAGTGTCATGAGCGTCCCCTGATGAAGTGATGTCCGTAGTGCCACTTGTCTATTTTCAACCAAACCTGATCATAATTAATTTAACATTCATAAATTCAAATTAAGAATAGATTAATATTATGGACAATATTAATCTATTCTCAATTTGACCACGTACAAAAAAAACCGTTAAAAAAACATTAGCATTCTGCTTTCCTTCTTTGAGTATACGAAATTTTATAGACCTAAGTCCACTTACATTATTTTTTCTTCATCTTTATATGTTTGTTTTCTTCATTTTTCTCTAGTTTGCATATTTTTTATTCATTTATTTCAGGCAACTAGGCCCATATTATAAATACCTTATAGACTAACATACATATAATATAATATTTAAAAACTAATACAATAATATTGTCTGTGTGATCACGGCACTGAAGACGGTAATCTGCCACGGTAGCGCCGATACACCACACGTTTCGGCCAGTAGGCCTCTTTCATGAAGCTCATTTTATTAAAATGTCACAGTTGTAATAATAGTTGGAGAATGTGGAAAATACTGCATTTTTTTTATGGTGAACGATGAAGTATTGTTCTCATATCCGTCAAAGGTATACTCAGACAGTGAAAGAAAATAGTATAGGAAGAAGATAGGATGAGAATGAAGGTAGTTGGTGGGAACCAGGGCCACAAACGCTTTGAAACTCGCGTTGTGACTGGACTTCAGCTGCGTCACCATCAATGTCAGGTTACTCTTGGTACGGATATAATCAACAAGGTCCTGCTCCTTGCGTAATGTAGACGGGACAGGTATATTGTCGTGGTCGGTGTAGCAGGATATTACCTACTCTTCGATATTTAAATCAGTTTTCTTAAATTTACTTTGAAAATAATTCTATTAGCAATATGGCCGCCTTATTGTAATTATTCAGGTATTCTTTAATATATTGTTTATGTCTCTACTTTCTTGTATGTTTCAAATAAAGTATATTTCTATCTATCTATCTTAGAACACAGATTTTCAGACAAGGCAAGTTAGTTATTACGGTATCTATAAACAAACAGAATACAGGTGTGAACCTGCGACCGACTGGACAAATGCGACACGTCGCAACACGCGTGCGACCGATACATCAACACGCCGCGGCACGTCGCGTGCTCTTCTGACATATTGGCCGGTGTGTACAACTAATGATATGAAATAATGCGCAACGTGTTTTGCACTTGTGTGGTCTTATGTACACTCAACTATATGTATTGCTGATCAAGTTTCAATAAATTTTATTTTAAATATTTTTTAGGTTTTTTAGGATACAATTTCTTCTGCTGGGCAGAGGCTTCCAAACACTCAATATATAATATAATATCTCAGGACAACTTACACATCACTATTTAGACCCAAATTAAGCAGAGCTTCGTTATAAGTATTGGACTGGACAACTGATACATAATGATGAAATACAGATATGCATTTTTTTTTTAATACATACATAATATACATAGAAAACACCTAGACCGATATAAACAATTATACTCATGTTTGTATCGTAAGAGGAATCGAATTCGCGATTATCAGAAGCAAGGTGGTGCGCTAGTAGCGATGGACCACCGAGACCGTCAAATGGCCGTATCTAAAAGTGCTGACGCTACATAAAAAAATATCCAAACATTAGATTTGTACGTATTTGTATGTTCTCCTTCTAAAATAGTAACCTGGCAACAAGCTCTTTGTTTCTTTGTTTGTAAGTAAGGAATGCAAATATTTTACGAAAATGCAAAATGCATTTAGCATACCAAATGCATCGAGAGTTTTACCCTAACCGCAAAACTGCAATACATAATTCCAATAAAACATATGAGTAATTACTTAACATATTGAGGCGAAGGACACAAGTGTATTGTGCTTTGTTGACTGACAAAAAAATGTACACTGTCTAATAAACGGAATGATTCATATAATGTCGTATATAATTATTGTGACAATGAAAGTAAAAGTTTTTACATTAGTATTATAGAACATATAGTACAGTATAAGAAGTAGTAAGTAGTATAAGAAGATATAGTATCTATATATTAATATCTAATCTAATCTATCTAATGAGCGGTAGATTAAAGAAAAATCTTATGACTATTCAAAAGTCCTTCAATGTAAGTTTATTTGAATAAATGATTTTCTATTTCTATTTCTATTTCTAAAGCGAAAATTTTGTACCCCTTAAGTGCAGAATGGTGTGTTAGTAAAAACTTATAAAACTATGTTAGTAACTTATAACATACAGATACAGAGATATATTTAATTCATATATCTGTGTCCACGTCCAGAAGCACTAGGTCCACAATGCAACGATATCCAGTGCCTCTGGAGCGGACAATCAGGACTAAATTAATGAAAAAATATTACTCACACTACCATGTAGGTGGCATACACACGCATATGTCTAATAGACAATAGAGTAATATTATTTATCTTAAATATTAATTAATTAAGTATAGACAATAATAATAAATAATATAATGAATGGAAAGGGAGAGGAAGCCATAAAAAAGATGGATGGATTCTGTGAAAGATGGTAGAATAAAAGGAAAGTATGCTCAGATATGACGACCGATAGAGAGCAGTGGAAGAGAATGACATACATGCGCCGACTACAAATAATGGGATAAAGGCAAGGTAATGATGATGAAGTATAGACAATAATAATAGTAATAATAAACTCTTTATTGTGCACATAGAAGACATACAATAAGAAAGAAAGCAATAGTAAAAAGACAATAACCAGATGTTCAGTTTATTGTGGTCGAATTTCGACTATGAGGACTAGTGTTGGACCAATAGTCGAAATTTGACTACAATAAGAATTAAAATGTAACTATTAGAAAGATGAAATAATCATTACATATATAATATAATGGCCTATGCGTCTATTATAGATGTTGCGGGTAAATAATAAGATGTTGCTGGTCGAGACGATGTATATTACAGATGATGATAAACTGACCATGTGTACATAGAAATAATGATCTTATATACTAAATAACAATAGGAAAATGTAAGGTGGGGTGACACAGTTTAGACACAGCAGTGCTTAGTAGACAATATTGAATTTGTCTTACTAGACATTATTAAATGCAATTATTATTTTGATGTATCTAGGTGACTGTGTCCCATAATAGACAATTTATGGCGTGATGTTCCATGAACAGCTCTTTTCGTGGCTTATAAACCGATACGAGAGCCACATAGCGTACCACAGGCTCGACAAGAGAAAATATTGGCAATAGTCAGTACTGAACCACCTAGATGGCGCTTCCGATTCTTGTGAGTAATCATCACACACCTCCATTATATTACATGAACGATAACAAAACATCAATATCAAATAATGTCCTATCCTATCTTCCTGCACTGGTTACAGTACCGTTAGCTCTGGTGAATGTATAATTCCCTAATTCTACAATAAAAAGAACAGAATTCTGAGTTCAACCGTTTACGCTGAGGATTCAAACAAAACCTCGTTACATGATTCACCGTTTCTCATTACAGATTTGGCGCGGATTTCTATTCCCAAACCATAAGTTAAATTCCACGTGGGCGAAGTCTCGAGAAAAGGTTAATATACAAACATAGTAATCTTGCTCTAATACTTTAGCAGATTTCACTAAAACGTGAGAATTGTTAGACATATATAGAACTAGAAGTAGGATGTAGGCGTGGATTATAGGCAGATGATCCCAAATTTGTAAGTTCATCAAATATTTAGCCCACAATTGATGATACCATGTTCATATACGAGATTTTGGACGGCTTCGGTAGTTTAGTAGTTTAGCAGTAGTTTAGTAGTTTAGCATCTTACTTCCTATGGTTGCGGATTTAATTCTCATACAAACATTTGTATTTATGTGTGTGTTTGTATAAGTTTGGGTGGTATCACTTGAATCAGTTGTTTAGTACTCGCAGTATAAACGCCGCTTAGTTTAAATAATTAAATTGTAAAGTCATGAATATTCAAATGTACTTACTTAATTAATTTTTAGCACCTTCGAATAGTCATATTTTTTATTCTACCGTTTTCGGTAAGCTGTTTAAGTCAAAAATAATGAGCTAGAAACATGGCTGTTAGTTTATATAACAAACATTGTACAACTTTATATTCTGTAGTCTTTATAGTCTAAAAGCTATAAATTATCAAAAGATTTCGCCTTTATAATATTAATTTTTATTAAATTAATATTATAAAGAGACACATCAACAGTCTAAAGTCTTATGAGGAGAAATCCGTGCCCAGAGATGGGACTACTCAGTTTTGTCTATCTAGGCTAGAACTTATTGTATATGTACATAAATATTAATGGAGAGCATACTGACTTTAATGTACAATAACATTTTGGTTGTCGATTCGATCGATTAATAACTAATTCTACAAAATCTAATAATTTCAAGAGATATCCGTGCCTAGAGCTGGGACTACTCGGTTTTCTCTAGCCTATATGGAACCTGTCATATAGATATGCCTACATGATACTAAGAACCTTTATGAAGTAGATACTAAGCCCTTAAAGTACAATAACATTTTGGTTTTCGACAACAATATAACATTGTTAAAGTAAGGAGAAAGGGATTGTTAGTAATGGGGTTTAGTGTCTCCATAGCTAACAATATACCATGTCAATGGAAGTCAACAACTTCCACGAGGTTCTCTTGAAAACCATTGTGTTAAATTCCTGGAGAATTTACCACGATAGGCTGACTGACCTGACCTCATACTCATCTTATCATCCTCCCTTGGTGCTCCTCCAGCGTAAAAAAAATCATTATTAAAGTACAACATAAGCCCTTGAATTATTCAAGTAAGTGAACATATTAATATTACTCTACGAAACCTAATAATTTCAAGAGATATCCGTGTCCAGAGCTGAGACTACTCGGTTTTCTCTATCTAGCCTACGTGGGACTTACCTACATGATACGAAGTACCTTTACGAAGTAGATGCTAAGTTCTTAATGAATAATGACATTTTGATTGTCGACCACAATATAACATTGTTAAAGTACAACACAAGCCCTTGAATTGTTCAAGTAAGTGAATAAATTAATATTACTCCACGAAACCTAATCATTTTAAGAGATATCCGTGCCTAGAGCTGTGCCTACTCGGTTTTCTCTATCAGCCCGCTTGGGACCTGTTATATATATCGCATGTGCAGTAGAAAACTGGTGTAATTCAAAAATTTTAAATTTTTGAAGTAGACTTTAATGTCACAGTTATAAAGTGGACTTTCCAATATTTGTAATTTTTGAGTTAAGCCAGTATTATAATAAGTGTGCGATATATATGCTTACAAGAAACGAAGAACCTTTACGAAGTAGATGCTAAGCCAAGCTAAGTTAATGTATAATGACATTTTGGTTGTCGACCACAATATAACATTGTTAAAGTACAACACAAGCCCTTGAATTGTTCAAGTAAGTGAATAAATTAATATTACTCCACGAAATCTAATCACTACTTTATTAACACCATTAATTTTATTATTAACTTAAAGTGCTTGAGTGTAGGTTTGATTGATGAGTTAAACCTTTTTTCTGTTACGAAACTATTTTGATTTAAGGTTTGCGGTACTTTTGAGGTTATTCGATTAATTTTTTCTTATGTCACCTTCGCAGTGTGCCGTCAGGTTTTTCATTGTCATCTCTAAATGTTAGATAGGTACTATGATTATGAAATAAATATATGGGACAAGTAAATATTTGTATTGTGAAACATCATTGTAGATATGTAGAATCACATGTTTATCTTAATATATAAAAAAATTGTGTTATGTTAATTGTCCGCGATGGAATACTAAACTACTGAACCGATTTTGATGACATTTTATATGTACTCTCCGTAGGACTGAAAATAGGTTGTTTTCTATATTTGTCGTATTCTGAAATTTGGCATGCAGGTAGATGTTATGACGTAGACATCCGCTAAGAAAGGATTTTGATTATTTTTTTTTATATTAAAGAATTTACAAAATCTGTATTCTGTATTTGATGTTCGATACTCGAACGAAAAATTAAAAACCTTTGAAATTCGATTTTAAAACCATTGCTTTAGAGTTAATTTTACAAAATCTGTATAGTGTATAGGGGTTCGATATGTAGATTGTCGAATGAGCGACGCGTGCGCAACTGGTGATTGACAGCACAATGTGTGACATGCAAATGAGACAGGGTGCGACCGATGTATACCTTTGTTTGCACTCATATGCATCTACTTTCCTCGAAAAAAAGGGTGATTTTTTCTTAAACTCAGGTGAAAAGGTATTCTGCCGGGTTGTAAGTATTACGAATTCGTCTGGTTTTTTTTTTTATGAATATAATGGAGTGGTGCATCCGCCTGCCCGGGTTTACGCTAGCGGGGCACCAGTGGAGGTTGATAAGATGATCATGAGGTCTGGTCAGTTAGCCATCGCGATTAAATAACCAGGAATTAACCACGATGGTTTCCGGGGGGAACCGCGTGGAAGTGGACCTAACATGGTACATTGCTAGCAATGGGGACTTTAGACCCCATTATTAATAATGCCCTTCCTCCTAATTTGGGTTTAACATAGGCTCCCACCTATGTTGGATTTATTTGTTCGGCCAGCAGCGTACATTGTAAGCTATGGTTTAGTCTTCGCAGGATGAACAGGTCTAGCATTCAAGTTTGGTAACAATAGCATAAGTATACCTAATAATCGACGTAATAATCCTCGTTGGTGTAGCGGTTTAATCCACCGCTTTACTTCCGATGGTAGCGGGTTCCTTGCACGGTACAAAAATTTGTATTCATGAATATAATTCTTTGTATCGATCTGGATGTTTTCTATGTATATTATGTGTATATTTATAAAAAAATATAAATTTAAGTATATCAGCTCTCTAATACCCATAACACAAGCTCTGCTTAGCTTGGGACTATATGTTGTTGTGTAAATTGTAAAATATTATTATTATTAATTCAACGCACCATGCACCGACTTTACTTATTTCGGGTGAAGATAATTTGTTATTGGTGTTGTCCATCACCGGAGAGTTAGTCGAAATGACTCAGCCTGATTGATTCTCACAATTCTTCTGCTAAACAGAAGAGTTAACGCCACTACACATCCCTTGGGGTTGTAGCCCACTCATTCATAAGCGAAATATCTCCTTTGGAAGGTATACACTGTACCCTGAGGAGATATAAACCATCGCTCCTAAGAATATCCTTCAATTCTTGTCTTTGACGGACCTAGGAAGAGAACTTTGAATAAAAGGGCGAGCACAATAGATCTGTAGGTCGCAGTGCTACAGGTTACATCTGAAAATAACCCAAAATCCTCAATAAAAAAAACTCACAATTTCTGAATTATTGCTATAGTAAACTACCACGACGCTCTCATTATACTATGTGTATATGTATGTGTAATACAGTCTAGTGCAGTGATTCCCAAAGTGGTCTATATCGACCTCCAGGGGTCTATATAAATTGCAAGGGGTCTACGAAAGCGGTCATCTTGTTGTTTTTACTTTGTTTTAACATAAAACTTTACTACGGTTAGAAATTTTCAAAAAATCAATACCAGGTACAGAATTGGGTTTCTACCCAAAACCGAGGGGTCTACGATGCAAAAAAGTTTGAGAACCTCTGGTCTAGTGAATTTAAATACGCCTTGGCAGTAAGTAGGCACTCCGTCTAGTCACAGGTAAGAATGGGGGGTCTACGTCACAAAAAAGTTTGGGAACATCTGGTCTAGTGAATTTAAATACGCCTTGGCAGTAAGTAGGCACTCCGTCTAGTCACAGGTAAGAATGGGGGGTCTACCCATAACCGAAAAATATGGCAAAGGGTCTACGTCACAAAAAAGTTTGGGAACATCTGGTCTAGTGAATTTAAATACGCCTTGCCGTAAGTAGGCACTCCGTCTAGTCACAGGTAAGAATGGGGGTCTACGTCACAAAAAAGTTTGGGAACATCTGGTCTAGTGAATTTAAATACGCCTTGCCGTAAGTAGGCACTCCGTCTAGTCACAGGTAAGAATGGGGGGTCTACGTCACAAAGAAGTTTGGGAACATCTGGTCTAGTGAATTTAAATACGCCTTGCCGTAAGTAGGCACTCCGTCTAGTCACAGGTAAGAATGGGGGGTCTACGTCACAAAAAAGTTTGAGAACCTCTGGTCTAGTGAATTTAAATACGCCTTGCCGTAAGTAGGCACTCCGTCTAGTCACAGGTAAGAATGGGGGGTCTACGTCACAAAAAAGTTTGGGAACATCTGGTCTAGTGAATTTAAATATGCCTTGGCCGTAAGTAGGCACTCCGTCTAGTCACAGGTAAGAATGGGGGGTCTACGTCACAAAAAAGTTTGGGAATATCTGGTCTAGTGAATTTAAATACGCCTTGCCGTAAGTAGGCACTCCGTCTAGTCACAGGTAAGAATGGGGGGTCTACGTCACAAAAAAGTTTGAGAACCTCTGGTCTAGTGAATTTAAATACGCCTTGCCGTAAGTAGGCACTCCGTCTAGTCACAGGTAAGAATGGGGGGTCTACGTCACAAAAAAGTTTGAGAATATCTGGTCTAGTGAATTTAAATACGCCTTGCCGTAAGTAGGCACTCCGTCTAGTCACAGGTAAGAATGGGGGGTCTACGTCACAAAAAAGTTTGAGAACCTCTGGTCTAGTGAATTTAAATACGCCTTGCCGTAAGTAGGCACTCCGTCTAGTCACAGGTAAGAATGGGGGGTCTACGTCACAAAAAAGTTTGAGAACCTCTGGTCTAGTGAATTTAAATACGCCTTGCCGTAAGTAGGCACTCCGTCTAGTCACAGGAAAGAATGGGGGTCTACGTCACAAAAAAGTTTGGGAACATCTGGTCTAGTGAATTTAAATGCGCCTTGCCGTAAGTAGGCACTCCGTCTAGTCACAGGTAAGAATGGGGGGTCTACGTCACAAAAAAGTTTGGGAACATCTGGTCTAGTGAATTTAAATACGCCTTGCCGTAAGTAGGCACTCCGTCTAGTCACAGGTAAGAATGGGCAGGTCTACGTCACAAAAAAGTTTGGGAACATCTGGTCTAGTGAATTTAAATACGCCTTGCCGTAAGTAGGCACTCCGTCTAGTCACAGGTAAGAATGGGGGGTCTACGTCACAAAAAAGGTTAGGAACATCTGGTATAGTGAATTTAAATACGCCTTGGCAGTGAGTAGGCACTCCGTCTAGTCACAGGTAAGAATGGGGGTCTACGTCACAAAAAAGTTTGGGAACATCTGGTCTAGTGAATTTAAATACGCCTTGCCGTAAGTAGGCACTCCGTCTAGTCACAGGTAAGAATGGGGGGTCTACGTCACAAAAAAGGTTAGGAACATCTGGTCTAGTGAATTTAAATACGCCTTGGCAGTGAGTAGGCACTCCGTCTAGTCACAGGTAAGAATGGGGGGTCTACGTCACAAAAAAGTTTGGGAACATCTGGTCTAGTGAATTTAAATGCGCCTTGCCGTAAGTAGGCACTCCGTCTAGTCAACTAAGTGCGTAGGAGCCAGCGGGAACACTCGAGTGCTGTTTACCGTCGCGGTCGCTTCATGGAACAACGATCGTATAGTATTCTATTAATAAGCTGAACAGCGATGGAAAAATATTTATAGACAGGTGTCGGGTGTAACGGTAGTTCAATAATTGGTACTGGCACCATAGAAAAGTTTCTAAGGATCTATATGAATTTAGATTAAAAGAATCATAACGATACATATGTGTATGTACATCTTCTCAGCTACACAGATAGACGAAGGTTTATATATATAACTAGCTTTTGCCCACGGCTTCTCTCGCGTTAATTTATCCCCTTAGGGGTGGAATTTATCAAAATCCTTTCTTAGGGAATGCCTACGTCATAGTAGATTTATGCATGCAAAGTCTCAGCCCGATCGGTTTATAATTGACAAAGTTTCATAGAAACTTTCATCCCCAATTTTATCCCCTTGGGGGTAGAATTAATCAAAATCCTTTCTTAGCGGATGTTACGTCATAACATCTACTTGCATGCCAAATTTCAGCCCGATCCGTCCAGTGGTTTGGGCTGTGCGTTGATAGATCACTATGTCAGTCACCTTTGAATTATGTATGTATATATATAGAAGATACATGTACACCCGGACGCAGCCGGGGCTAGTAGCTAGTTTATTTATATATATATAATTTTTTATTCAAATAAACTTAATATAAGCACTTTCGAATAGTCATACATTTATACATGACGACCTCGGTGATCCAGCGGACTAGTACACCGCTTTACGACCGATGGTCGCGGGTTCGATTCCTCGCACGGCACAAACATTTGTATTCATGAGTAAGATTGTTTGTATCGGTCTGGGTGTTTTCTATATATAATGCAAAAAAAAAATATCTATGTATTTGTATCAGTTATCTAGTACCCATAACACAAGCTTTAGCTAGCTTAACTTGGGTCTAGATGGCGCTGTGTGAATTGTCCTGAGATTATTATTATTATTATTATTATTTTATTTTTTTTTTGTCCAAAAATTCTCATCTCCCCTCTTAAGGAGAGGAGATGGCAACATACCCCCGGCAGAAGCACAGTCGGCCGGAGTTCAGTTATTATTATTATTATTATTATTATTCTACTCTCATTCAGAACACAGACTCCTCACAATAAGAATGTTCAAGAAAACTGCGTGTTGCTCCTTCATATGTATTATTGCTTTACCTTATACAGCCATTTTGCAGAAGTGAAATACAGATCTAAAATGTCTGTTTGTTTATGATGTTAACGCATAACTCAACTCCTCAACTAACCATTCACCGTGCAAATAAAATGCACCAGCTATATAACTATGGGTTCACTGCGCTATATCTTATCTTTTACAAGTCACTGGTTTGATTCCTGGTACGGTACAAATATTTGTTTTCATTTGTATTGTTGCTGGCAGTTTGTCTTTCATTCTTTTTATAAACTTTGTTAATACATTTCATATAATGAATACATTTTGTTGAGAAACTCTTTTGATAAACTACTCAAAGTTATTTTGTGTATTCCTTAATCAAAAACATATATAACAAATTCTATATATAATATGTCAATTCGCTGTCTACCATCTTGCCATTAAAACACCGTTATAAATAGTTTTATTATAATTAATAATTTCATCATACAATCATCGTATGGTACGGTTGCATCCTGAACCTTCATCAACATCAGATAGGCATCAATATCATCCAAATAAACAATACCTAATCATTAATTAATCAGTACCCACATTATTTAACTCGCTCTGACTCATCGCTGTTGGGTCGAATTTCATAAGCTAACCTTCCGCCCACACCTGCCCCGCGTCTCACTTATTGTGCTCGAGTAACTTTGGTACTAGCGTACGGAACTATATTAATCAGTATGACGTCAGTCGTAAACCAATGATGTGCTAAAAATGTGCTAAAATTGGATGTGCGTATAATTGGATAAAGAATAACTTTTTTATCGAGACAGATTTTGTTCACTCTCTACCTCACTACATCACCGCCTACTCCGGAAGACTTCCCTATCTCTATCGAAGCTGTTGGCGACCGACCGCCGAACTCCTGTGATATAATTATTATTTTTAATTTTATATATTTTTAGAACAGTTCTTTTATAAATCACTAGCTTTTGCCCGCGGCTTTGCTCGCGTTAATTTATCCCCTTAGGGGTGGAATTTATCAAAATCCTTTCTTAGGGGATGCTTACGTCATATTTTACACGTAGTATTATGCATGCACAGTCTCAGCCCGATCGGTTTGAAATTGACAAAGTTTCATACAAACTTTCATCGCCTATTTTATCCCCTTGGGGGTAGAATTAATAAAAATCCTTTCTTAGCGGATGCCTACATCATAACATCTACCTGCATGCCAAATTTCAGCCTGATCCGTCTAGTGGTTTGGGCTGTGCGTTGATAGATCACTGCGTCAGTCACCTTTGAGTTATAGATATTTAGAAGATAGGTGTTTTTGATATACTTCAAATTATTGCATTATTCTCTTATTGTCTTTTGGATAGTTAGCAACTGTATTTAAATATATTTTACTATATATTCCATACGTGTTTTCATAATTTAGACACCCATACAGTCCACCGATCCATTACAGAAGCTATAAATACTATAGCATACCACTTCACTTCCGATTATAGTGAATTTTTCGCATTCTACACTTCTATTGTAAGTTACCAATACTTTGACAGTTGGCGGTCCCACAAATTTTGTAACATAGATTTTTGCCACAAGGAAATCACAGATTTGCAAACCAACAATAATCGACGTTACTATTTACCAAAACTCACTGATTGTATACACTACGTAGTATCGTAATTTCACAAATATTAAATTAAAAACAATAAATAAATAAAAGCCAACTGAGAAAGACTGTTATCGGCAACCAGAGAGAGAAAACAAGGCGATGCAACGCCGACCCCAAATAAATGGGATAAGGAAGAAGCAGAAGCAGAGTTATTCGAAAAAAAAAACTAAAATTAAAGAAATTTTATACATCATTGTATCTATACTAGATCTGTAGTTTACGCATCGTAAAGTACGTAGGTTCATTACAGATTTGCAGTGCGACTACGGTAAGTGATTACATAAAAATATCATAAGAAAGTATTTTTTTTATTCTATAAGAAAAAGTCTACAAAAGGCAAGTTTTATACCATATGGCATTCAGTCTACCAGCTAACCTTTAGGTAGAAATAGAAAGTGTTATAAGACAGTCATGGCAAAGATCTGTATCAATTATAAGATATTATATAAATCACTAAACAATATGTACATATATGTATAAGTAAGTAAATATAATGTATTTATAAATTAAAATATACCCGAAAAATAAACAATAAAATTTCCTAATTTATCAAGTATTCTAAATTACTCCTTATAAAATAGCTATCTGCGAGTGAAAATCCCTCAAAATCGCCAAATCGAAAAGCCGCGTCAGAGGTTAGCATGAACAAATAGACACAAAAAAATATGTTTATTTTTTTATCTAAGTACCGTATATACCTTCAAATACATTTAGTGAAAAGCTGTTAATTTGATATTATAGACAGATACTACAATTTCATTTATTTAATACAAATTTTAACCCTTACATCCAGTTTAGCAGGTAGTTTCAGACTTTCAGTTGAAAAGTTTCAATAATATACTAAACTGGTACTAAATTAAAAATATGATATTCATAGTTTTCGTGGTTGTACGGTTAATCATCGTGGGTTCGAAACTGGGGGAGTGAGTTCGATTTCGCATTGTCTCATCACATGTCGCTTTCAAGGTTGCACTGATGAATGAGTGAACGTAACGTGAAATCATTCACTCTCGTCTATTAAGGTTACCAGTATCAATGCGTGTGTAGGTATAACGCATTTAATTTTATATCCTTTGAAAATGTTATTTGTATGTACAATTTTTATGTAAGTGTTGATGGGTTCGATAGAAAATAAATCATAAGAAAAAGAAATTGTGACGTATAAATAAGGTATTATATATATAATAATGTATTTATTTGTGGTATACGCAACAAATATAGTGAGGGAAATGTGGGCATGTCTTGACATGTCCGCATTTCACACTATCTCCAACGAAAAATGAGGCGACTCTACCGCTGTCTCCTGGATTATTTTTTGGTTTTATATCAGCAGTTTCTCCAACAGAAATCAATTAGAAATATATATTGACATAAACGACGAGGACGACCTCGATAGTGTAGTGGTTTACCACCACCTTACTTCAGATGGTCGCGCCTTCAATTCCTCGCACGGTACGAACATTTGTGTTCATTAGTATGATTGTTTGTATCAGTATTGCTATTTTATATATATAGTATCTATGTATTTACAGAAAAAATGTATTTATCTATTTCTATCAGTTGTATAGTATCCATAATAGAAGTTCTGCTTAGCTTGGGACTAGATGGGTCTGTGCGAATTGTCCTGAGATACGGTAATATTATTTATACATTTCTATCTATGGACAGATGATTTAGCGATGAAAGAATGAAAGAAAAATTAGTCTAAGAAATACAATTTTACATACAATGTTTGTTTTATTTATGTCGGCCAGGTTTAAACCTACTATCATTTCGGTGTAATGTACCTAAAACTCTATTGGAAGACGCTCTCAACTTATTGTAATATACTTAAATATATATAACTCAAAGGTGACTGACATAGTGATCTATCAACACACAGCCCAAACCACTGGACGGATCGGGCTGAAATTTGGCATGCAGGTAGATGTTATGATGTAGGCATCCGCTAAGAAAGGATTTTGATTAATTCTTTCCCCAAGGGGATTAAATAGGGGATGAAAGTTTGTATGAAACTTTGTCAATTTCAAACCAATCGGGCTGACACTTTACATGCGTAAAGCTACTATGACGTAGGCATCCCCTAAGAAAGGATTTTGATGAATTCCACCCTTAAGAGGATAAATTAACGCGAGCGAAGCCGCGGGCAAAAGCTAGTAATTTAATAAAGCAGGAACACAGCTTTCTAATAAGAATAATTAATTTTATTCCCAAGCTTTTTTACCCATTTTGTTAGCATTATAGTTTTCCTAGAGTTAAAGAAAGTAAGTACGGGCCCATACTACACACACAAAAATAAAAATATAAAGAATAATAAAAGTCAATATTACATTGATAATAAAAATCTCCACAGTACAATTCGATTGGAAATTGCACAGCATTTATTAACATACGCACAGTGTAGCTCGCAATCATGCTCGGGATGCTGTTGGTACTGGCTAATGAAGATGCTTGGTAACTGAAATAGGTACTTACAACATCGTACAAACTTATCGCGCCACCGCGGCTGAAAAAGGTGAGCCTGAGGTATCCACGGAGACAATATTGTTCAAAGTGTACTTCAAACGGAGAAATGATCACCACATAAACTTGCTTACCATTTCAATTGCATAAAAAAGAAGATTCTTAGAATACCACAAGTGCAAACTGGTCGCATTTATTAACACGAGCACTAAATAATTATTTGCAGAATCCGAGGCATCCAACAAAAGCCGTTGTAAAGTACACTCACCCCATTATACTCTTGTGTACAGAGTCAGTGAACTCCTCAATTTGCACTGCCGAAAAAGTCGATTAACCCAGATCTCTCTAGAGTAAACAATATTTAGTTCAGTTTATCGACATATAGAATTACGCCGGGCTGTTTGTTTTGGGTATCTGTGTAATGACCTTGTCTCTGGTCTGGTTTTTTATGTAATTGGAATGGTAAATAAATTATGGACTACCTGATGGTAAGCGTCGTCTGTCTACACAAATATCGCATATTTACGTGGCCTCAGGCATTGCTATTCCGCAGGATTGAAATGTCGTGCCTCTGTATGATGTAATTACACTGCTTTATCACCCTTTATTCGAAATACATCTTACAAAATAAAGTGCTTGGCAGTTGAACTGTAGTTAGATGTACTTATGTACAAGACTTTATACAAAGTTTTCATGCATTGCATTCATGTATTTTATTGATTTTATTTTATATTAAAAAAAACTAAACGTCAGTACGTCAACATCGTAAATCGGAATTATACTAATCGAGCTGACTGTACCATAGGAAATAAATATACCTAAAGACCATGCAATAAAAACAAATAAATATTATCAACTAAATAAATTAACCAAAAAATGGATATGCAGTCGAAGTGGGAACGAAAGGTACTAGCGAAATTTCTCTACAATCTTCTAAAAGATCTTGGCCAGTCAATAACTGCAATGGGTTCTGTACTAGAATATTATTATGTATCAATAACTGCACTAGTAGGCTCCTACCAGTTTTGGCTGTGCACGGAGAAAAACACGATCCCGGAAACTGCTCAATGTTTCCCTCTCTGCCACGCGGTGAACAGTGGATCCATAAAAAGAGTTCATAGTGAATCCAGAAAAAAGTTCGTCTCATATATATTTCATTCGCCTCGGTAGTTTTTTTTTACATTTTTAATATTCTTATACTACTTATTTTACGTACCCGTAATACCTATTTACCCTATTAATAATAATAATTATACATAAATATTTACACTTACTTATATTAGAGGTCTTCGGTTACATTGCCTGAAAAGGAGGTTATAACCTGGAGCAATTGATCGTGACTAGTATGATGGATGGCAAACGTACTAGGGCGTAGCCTCACAAGATGGTCTGACTTAATTCGCTCATACCTGGACAGCACATTCCATGATGACTTCTATTATAGAAAAGAATGACATAGATGGAGAAAATTAATCAGGGAGAAAATAATTAATTGTTTGTAACTACATACACAGCAAAACTCAAACCGATACAAATAATCATACTCGTGTTTTTTTTAGAGGATGATAATGGCATGGTGCACTTACGTGCGCTAACGGTTTACACTGTAGGGACACCAGTGGAGGATGATAGAATGAACAAGAAGTCAGATCAGTTAGCCCAACATGACAAATTCACCGGGAATTTATCATGATGGTTTCCAGGGGGAACCGCGTGGAGGTCGACCTAACCTGGTACATTGCTAGCAATGGGGTCATTAGTCCACATTACTTACAATTCCCTTCCCCCAATACTCATGATCACAAATTCGATTCCCCGTCCAATTCAAACGGGAATCAAAATTACGACGGCCGAGGTTCGAGCCCCTAGCAGTGCCCTCAGACTAAACTCATATCCGTCAAGCGAGAGTTGATCTTCAGCTCTTCCATAAGTTCTTCCGCTGGTTTAGATTGTCATCTGTACTTGTTCCCTATGTTGTAAAGGCCACCTACGATCAACAGCATTAGAGTGGTCCTGAAAAAACAAATGTTTGCACCGTGCGAGGAATCGAACCCTCGTCCATCGGAAGTACACCAGTGTCTTAAACCGTTAGACCACGAGACAGTCAATGAAAAAAACTCAATCTGTTACCTAAGCCTATTGCACAATTATTTTTTTCTATATTTTATTGTCATAGTGACAAAGGAAGTGCAGTAAATGTTATCAAGTCAATCGAAAAGTAACAAAACGACGCGTAGTGTCAGAAGTATGTACATATATACAAACGTCGCTCTGTACGTGATCCCGAATAAAGTAACTTGTGTTATATGGAATGCGCTATATGACGCTAGGGTAACCATAAACAAGTCAACTTAATGGACTTATATTATTTTATAATTTCAATTTAAAAGCTTTACAGTAAATGTACTTTATAGTATACAATGTCCTTACATAAAAAATGAAATATTAAAAAAAAATATTTGTCGGTCTATTATAGAAATTGTATTTATCACAATAAAAGAAAGGATAATTCCACGCGGAAGTCATGGATATAAGTTAGTTTTATATGAATATAAAAGTATATATGTACTTAATATGTACTTGTGAGTTTGTTTGTCATTCAAATCATGTATAAAGGAAGTGATCTTATTATATAAGAAGTAGTTATAGTGCATTGCAGTTACATAGCAGTTAGTGCAGTTACATACCTACATTTTAAAAAGGAATGGAATAGAAATAATCATTATTCAAATAGACTCAATCTAAGGTACTTTTTAGTAGTCATAATTTTTTATTCTACCCTCATTCGGAACGCAGACTCATCACAAACAGAATGAGCAACAAACCTACGTATTGCTCTATTTAATAAATATTGTTTTAAATTACATTTACAAGAATTTTGTAGACAATACTGTTGTAGTTTTATTTTATTTGTACAGGTAAAAAGGAAAAAAGATTTGGTATACGGAGAAAATACAAATAAAACGGAGAAAAGACAATAAAATAAAATTAAGTGAAGAAACAAACAAGAAATTTAGAATACAAAATACATTTGTGATTAGCCAGTTACAACAAATAGCAATTACTTAGACATACATTTTCTGTATGATTTTATTTTAAGAGGAAGGACCTCTGAATCCATTTGGTTTCTAGCCAACTAGGTTGTAGGAAGTACGGTTCAAATTGGATCCGTTTCGATGAGCTGTAAGGCATGCAGTTGGCATCACATCAAGTTTTGTTATTTATTATAAATACTGTTACACAAATTGTAGAAATTCATACGGTTTCTTTAATAAAGTTATACGCATTGGAATCCGCTTAAGAAAATATTAAGGGAAATTGTAATTTATGCAGAGGATAAACAGTTAGGTGTTTCAAAATGACGCATCTTGATGAATACAGTTAAAGGTAAAATATCTTTGTTTATTTAGATTTTTTGCATAATTAGAAAGGAAAACAAAATGATATACGTATGGCGATAAGCGAAAACTGTCACCTAAATACATTTTTTTTTATTTAAAAAAGATAGATAAAAATATCTATTAAAAAGAGCAACACACAAGTTTCTTGCTCATTCTTCTTGTGATGAATTTGCATTCCGAATGAGTGGTAGAATCAAGATATGACTATTCAAAAGTGCTTGTAATGAGTTTATTTGAATAAAGATTATTTCTATTTCTATAGGTACATACTTTTTTCTACTTAGTTTAGGTACCAGGGAACAATTTAAATTGTAAATATTGGATGCATAATAAGAATTGTGTCATATTCAAGTCAATAAACTGCAGAACAGTTTGAATGAACATGAACAGTGTTACGCATATCACGTTATCATGGAACATCTGTGATATCACTCATGCGTTGCCATTCTATTGGACTGTTATTGTTATGCTGCTGTATTTTTGGAGGGACTTATTGGTATTGATTGTATTTGGACACTGACGATACGACTAGTCCATCGACTCAAAGTCGCTCAACGAGCTATGGAAAGAGTTATGCTCGGTGTTTCTCTCGGAGAGATAAAATAAGTAACTCGCCAGAGAACTAAGCTCACCGACATAGCTCTTCGTATCTGTAAGTTGAAATGGCAGTGGATTGATCATATCTGTCGCAGAACCGATACTCGCTGGAGTAGGCGGATTCTAGAGTGGAGACCGCGAATTGGCAAACGTCGTGTAGAACGCCCCGCAGCTAGGAGGAGCGACGACACATGTAGGGTTGCGGGTTGTAACTGAATGAGAAGGGCTGAAGATCGTGCTCAGTGACGTGCCTTGGGAGAGACCTATGTCCAGCAGTGGACTGCAGTGGGCTGATGATAGCAGGATTTGCATCCTCCACGTTAGCACTACATTCAAGTGGTCCTTTGGTGTCATCCATAAATATATATAACCACTTACCACTTTCTTTAAAAGAGATAAAAAATGATAAAATTTTTATAAGAAATCTCAAGACATTGTTGATTAAAAAATGTTATTATACAATTTTAGAATATAAAAATGACATATTGAATTAAATATTATACAATTTCAGTAATTATATATTTCAAATTATTAATTATTATTACTAATTTTATTATTATTATTATATATTATATAAAGAATAACTCGTCCTCCTCTCTTCTCTTCCGCTTGCTGTGCCCAACAGGGTCCATAATTAACCTACTTTGAAATGTACCTGTCTATCTATCTACTGTAAAATTATGGAATGCAAAGCTTAAATAAATAAATGTTGTCGTTGTCGTACTGATAATGGTGATATATTTTATTTGTCTCATATTTTCTTTAGGTTGTATTGGTTACCGTAGTGCGTCCGCGTCGCCTACCAACCGTTGGTTTGCGCACGCGCTACGCTGATATCTGTATGAATTTAAAACGGATTACTATAGTCAGGTCAGTCGTTTATGGCAGCGTTAGTACTGTCATTGTTATACTGCTTTATTTTTAGATATACTTATTGTGTTAGTTATATGTTGAATATCAATAAGGAGTAGTGCTCGCCAAGTGGTCGAAATGCGACCATAACTAATTTAATTTATAAGTTTGAACATAATTAAGGTGATATTATCAAAGATAATATTAACTTGTACTCTATATATATCTAAAAATAATGTGAAGTTTGTAATTTCAAATTGACAGCATTTCACTAAATGCATAAATGTATATACTTTACATACATCAAAAAAGTAATTATTAAAAAAAAAATGTTTATCAGTATGTTCTTGCTACACGAATATATAATATAGAAATTTTATTTATTTTATTTCTACGTGGATGAAGTCACGAGAAACAGCCAGTACAACAATAAAAAGGATTACTTTACAGAAACAGGTTCGTTTTTAAATATAACATCAGGAAGGACATCACGTATTATGTCACGCCTAGGTGGCAGTTGAACTAAGTGAGACAGAGGTAAAGAAAGAAAATAAAGAAAACATTTTGACAACCACACAAACACGCGCACTCATGTACACATAACAATTACAAAAAGGTTAACAAATTTAAAAATATATATTATTCAGAACCCTCTGTTTGTGCATCTGACTCACACTTTACCACTTTTTTTATTAATGGCGCAGGTAAGTGATAGCATAGGTTTTATGGGTGCAGCATCTCGCGTGTCAGCATCCAAGGTAGTAGCAGCTATCTGTACTAATCGACGATCAGGCTACATCCGATATTACTATCTTGCCACTGAGTATTACATTTATACAGATAGAAAACTTTATAGCCAGTGCTCATTCTGAAAATTGTGATTAGTGTTGTTGTGAGTTTCGTTGTATTTCAGTATATTATTGTTGTTATTTTAAATTGTGTAATGTAAGAAATATAATAATCATGATACAAATATTTAATATATAATTTTGTTATCTGTTTGTAACTACATTGAACATTGATTAGAACTAGTGATTTAAATTTTTTGTTATAATTATTTTACAATATTTTTATTACTATATTCAATCTCTCAAACAATCTCTAACGCCACTTCGTTTTTTTTGTCTAGTATTGTCCACTCGTAATACAGTCTATCTTTACGTTAAAATTCTATAAGTTTCGTTGCGGTAAGTAGTTTTGTCATAAAAAGGTAACAAATAGACATAACCAGACGTATGTTCGGGATAATTTCTCTATTGCTTTCTAGATTCAGCCATTACCTAAGCTAAGCTTCTCTATATCCTTACATTTTATTATATAATTAATTCCAGATTACCAATCACAGCCAGTGCTCAAAACATTCTCTATATCTGTATGTTTTTTTTTGTATAATTACTTCCTAGTTAGCGCCAGTGCTCAAGTTAACACTCTGTATAGGAGTTAACCCTCTGTGATATTAACTCTAATGGCTGTGTGGGAGTCAGCTAAGATTATCAGGTTTCATATAATTGGGTGAAATAATAACCACGCTCGCGCCCCCGTCGCCTGGTTAGCGTGGGTCGTGGTACATTACAGCTGAGTGCAGAAAAAGTGATTAAAAAAATAATACAATATAACTCCAGTTTAGATGTTACATACTTGGGTGACAGCATTTTGATATGTTACTATATGTACTGCTATTGCTATATACATATACTCGTGAGTATATATGTTTTTTTTATTGGGTTGTTTGGGCTATTGTCAGATATCAGCACCTATATATGTGAATGGTAACAATAAATATAGCATCTGTACAACGCCATCTAGATCTATATAATTTTCGTTGATATATTAAAATATAAATGAAAATAATAATTTAAAACTTTTGATGGATAATTTTCTCAGCTTTTCCTATATTATATGTTAACCATCTATTGGCTAGTATCCAGTAAATTTACTCTGCAGTGTACGAGCCTACAAGTGATTTTAATCGTCGAAACTGAACTCACGTTATGAAATTATATGTACATAATTTTGACGTGTTATAATGACGATTAAGGTTTAAATATTACTGTTTAGTTAACTTTAAACATTTTTATAGTTCTCAATCGTAACAAAATAAGCGTATAGTTGAGTTAAAAAAATCTTTCTAAGTAGTACATTAGTAAATTCTCTATTTTATTACAGTGATGAGATGTAAATTAATCTTATTATATATATTAAAAAGTCATAACGTCCATCTGTCCATAATCGGTAGCATTTAATTAATATTTTATAAGTACAATCCGATACTGTTTCATTACACATCGTTAAAGTAAAAAGAAATAGTTGTCTCTGATTTCATGTCTAGAGTTTACCCTGGTTTATGGTTTTCTAATTTAAAAGTGAAATTTGAATGTTCAATTATGTTATTCTCTGTTTGTCTGTGTCATGTTTTTTATTGGTAAAGTCCTGTATACATATAGAATAATATGAGTATATGTATACCTGTATACACATTAATTACGTAATTTTGTATCACTTTAAAATTTTATTTCTAATAGTATGTTGTAGATTATACTATGTAGATTAATTATTATATATACATATTATATATTGTAATATAAAACAAAACTCTTCGCTGTGCAGACGCAGATCTTAAATACAACTGAACAGACTTGCATGCTGTTTTCATCAATCAACAGAGTAATTTCTAAGGAAGGACTAGGTGAATAATTCATTACCGTTTTATGTATATTATTTCAAGTATTAGTATGAAGCAGGTGCTAATCGCTAGTCATATTAATAAATATTTGTAATGCATATACAAAATTTAATACAGTTAAAATTTTTACAAAATGTTTGTACTATGAAGTATTCCAACCTACAACGACAGAATGATGAGGCAGTTCGCTATACCGCTACACCACCGTGTAGTCATTATACATACAATAAATACATGAGAATACAGTCTTTGTTTTTTGTCCTTAATTTTTATTACCAACTACTGTCTGAATACAAAAAGAGGTGCTACCTTAAAAAAGGATAAAAAAATATGACACACATTACAAATCCTTGCCCCATAGCAGGGCAGCCGAAAAAAAATAACAATCCTTTTATTTGAAGCTCATACATAAACTTTAACTTGCATACAATGCATACACAAATCTACTAATGTATCAACCGAACATTTGAAATTCAACACTATTTCTTATACATTTTAGGTTTAATTTACAAAAAATATATACTGTATGGAATACGTTGCACACAAATTTAAATTATAAATTACGTTAGTTAATAATAAACCTTGTGTGCTTGATTATAAATGGTATAATGTATACACGGGTTATGTTGGTGAGATTGACATGCGGTTGTCTTTGCCAAGTGGAGACAATGAGTTTGTATACCTAACTGGTTCAAACTGAGATGTATAAAGAGGAGTATGTCCACGCTACGATATATCATTTTGTACAAATTTGCGCAGTGTCTCAAGACGAAGGTTTAGTACCGATGTGTGTTGCCAGTGAAGACTTACGGTACGGAGACATGGTTGCTAAATATGGGCCTCATGAACAAGCTCAGAGTCACTCAGAGGGCAATGGAGAGGGCTATGCTCGGAGTTTCTCTGCGTGATCGAATCAGAAATGAGGAGATCTGCAGAACCAAACAGAACCGACAGTCCGAAGAATTGCGACACTGAAGTGGCAATGGGCAGGTCACATAGCTCGTAGGACAGATGGCCGTTGGGGCAATAAAGTCCTCGAATGCCGACTGCGGACCAGAAGACGCAGCGTGGCCTCCAGCAAGGTGGACTGACGATCTGGTCAAGATCGCTGGAAGGCATTGGATGCGAGCAGCGCAGGACCGATCGTCGTGGAGGCTTATGTCCAGCAGTGGACGTCTTCCAGGCTGCGATGATGATGATGATATCCACCCAATTAAAATACTATGTAGCTATTCTTCAGTACTCTTGTTATCTCTATTCAGAGAGCAATCTTTTGAATAAATGTTTTTTATATAATAATTACAGTATAACAAGTAAGAGGCATGCGATAATCAACATAGAAATCGCTACGCACTCATTATTAGTGTAATCAGATAATATTGCCCGTGCTATGGATTTTAAGTTTTTCTATGAAAACATTATTGTCGTTAATGAAATCCTCAATTTTATAGTCAGCTTTTTGGCAAAGGAAGCATTTTATATGACATTTAAATCTTTTGTCAGGCAGATTTATAACAGACTCTGGTATTTTGTTGTAATACCTTACGCAATTGCCATAAAACGAATTACTAACTTTAGTTAAATGACATTTAGGTAAAATCAATTTGTTATTTACGTAAGCTTTTATTAGTGTAATCATTAACTCTTTTGAAATCGTCTATATTCTTCCTGGCATACATGATATTTTCATAAATGTATTGAGAAGCAACGATGAGTATAGTAATATATTAGTAAGATAGATAATTGAGTAGCTAGTATAGTATATAAACAAGGTATGAAGTAATAACAATTTATATACTGTTTTAAACCTGACGCGGTCATTATTTATACGTATAATTAGTAAAAATCACGGGATCTTACCACGTTTTATATTTATTTGCTGAGTTCTCGATATTTAGGTAGTGTTTCAACCACCATGACCACGGGTAAACTGAAGAGCAGCGGGTAGATGGAAAATGAAATCTTTTTATGGGCAGACATATGCGTCTACCTTCACACGTCTTCGTTTGTTGCTACTACTGGAGCTCGATATTCATCTCGGCAAACTGTACTCACAGTATCTTTACGTACATTTAATACACTTTTCGATCGCGTTTTTTGTTTTTGTTTAATTAAACCAATCACTGGATTCCAGGCATTAGAGAGCCTATAGCCGTCTTCTCGATTGAAATTTTTATATTTCTGAATTTCAATGGCCTCTCTAACCATTCTTGGGATATAATGCCGTTCTGATGTTAATACTTTTGGTTGGTGTAGTTCAATCCAGTGATTGGGTCCCGAACCCAACAAGAGTTCCGCTACGGCTGATTTACACAATCCACGATCAATTTACACAACAAATATATCATCAATTTACACGTAAATATAAAACGTGATAAGATCCCGTGATTTTTAGTAATTATACGTATAAATAACAATTTAGTTCTCAAAAATGGTAATATATGAGAGTAACTTGAAGCAACGTCCGTTACTTTACATGCATATAAGCACCAGTTATGATTTTCCATGAGATGAGATGTAGAGACTGCTTTTAGCAATAAGACCGCCTTATTGTAACGATACATGTGCCCTTTAATGTACTGTTCATGCCTTGTCTTTACTATATGTTACAAAAAAAGTATAGTCTATCTATCTAATTTCCCATTCCAGTTATCTTATCTTACTAATATTATAAACGCGAAAGTTTGTGAGTATAGACGGATGTTTGTTACTCTTTCACACAAAAACTACTGAACGGATTTTGATGAATCTTTACAGTAATATAGCTTAATCATCAAAATAATATATAGACTATATTTTTTTTATTGAAATTTAACGCGCGTGAAACCGCATGCATATCTAGTTAATATTGTAAACGCGAAAGTTTGTGAGTTGGTTACTCTTTCACGCAAAAACTACTGAATAAATTTTGATGAAACTTTACAGTAATATAGCATAATCATTAGAATAATATATAGGTTATATTTTTAATTAAATTTATATATGTAAATTTCATGCGGCTAAAACCGCGGGCATAGCTAGTTATTTACAAATTATTAATCGGGTCTTAACACGAATATTTTAATGGCAATTAAACTTGACGTTTCGACTAGGTTGCACTACAATCGAGAGGATTAATACTTAAAGTAAACTTCTTTCATAAAAAAGAATTACTTAATGTGTTTTTAATTTACATGCGAATGAAATAACGGGCTATTTTATACCTATAAAAATAATCTGCCATCTCTATTTTACCGTCTCCACATTTTTTCTTACCTTTTGTATTAAACCACATAAATAAATTAGTCCACCGTTGTAATGACAATACGTTTTACGTCGTGTAACACGGAGTACAGTAGCAGGTCCGCTCCGTACGCGTCACTGATGGGAGGAATATTTAATTGGATACATAATTATATATTTAAACCGATCTTGAAAAGGTTCGCCGTGCGCTGTACATCATTAAACGCCTTTAGATATTTTTTTACTTTACAGCAGTTTGTTCGACTACTGTTACAATATTGTCTAATGGAATCCGTACACTTATTGACTGATGGTCGATCGTATTAAGACTTATATTAATAAAACCAATCTACATATATATAACTCAAAGGTGACTGACATAGTCATCTATCAACGTACAGCCCAAACCACTGGACGGATCGGGCTGAAATTTGGCATGCAGGTAGATGTTATGACGTAGGCATCCGCTAAGAATAAGGATTTTGATTAATTCTGCCGCCAAGGGCATAAAATAGGGGATGAAAGTTTGTATGAAACTTTGTCGTTTAGCGTATACCACATTATTATTATTTTTTTTTACTTCTCGGCTTTTGCCGGTAATTTTGGTATGTACAGGCCTAAGCCACGTACATAGCAATGTTAGATTTTGAGGTGAATATATGTACTATAAATATCGGTATTATTTATTATTATTATTGTTATATGTTTTATTTTCACAGCTTATCCTGGGTTTTTAAACTTATTATGATTTTATACATTTTATATTCTCGAATTTCTTCCGTGTTATAAATTAGAGTTACGGGTCATACTGACCACGTAATTCTCATAGGTTTAATTTATAGTTATGTTTTCTCCCTGCAAAGATTTACCTACGATACGCTTATGATTATTATTTTAATTTTCTGGGTTTTTTCTCTTATTATTATTATATATATATATATATATTTATTATATCTCCCTTTTTACGGGGGTAATAGATTCAAACACGCGGGCCTTAGCCAAGCATGGATGAGTTATGTGATGAAGATAGAAATTTTCTGCATCGGCATGTGTTTAGTGTGACTTTTATTATTATTATTATTATACTTTATGATTTCCCTGGACAACTTTGTACAGTATTCCCCCGGTAGTTTTCCCGGAAAATTCGTGACAAAGAGTGACAAACGAATTTCCATTGCTCACCTTGACAAGTCAACGCAAATAGTTGTGTTAATGTCACGATAAGAAAACATTGTTGGAACAATGATATCATATGCATGTTATGAATAAATACAACACTAAACCTGATATTTACGATGTCTTGTTTTGCTACTAGACCGGTAGTTGTTTTAGGGTTCCGTTTTTAAATAGAATTTATGGAAATAGAAATAGAAATAATCTTTATTCAAATAAACTTAATATAAGCAGTTTTGAATAGTTAAGTTTTTTGATTCTACCGCTTATTCGGAATGCACATTCATCACAAGAAGAATAAGCAAGAAACTTGTGTGTTGCTCTTTTAAATAAATAACTATAAGATACTCGTAAATAGAATAGAAATATAATATGCTATAAATAGAATTTATGTTTTTTTTTACTTTCTAGCTACTTGCCTCGGCTTCGCACAGCAGCATATCACATATAAACCTTCCTCTTGAATCACTCTATCTATTAAAAAACCGCATCAAAATCCGTTGCGTAGTTTTAAAGATTTAAGCATACATAGGGACAGACAGCGACAGCGACTTTGTTTTATAATATGTAGTGATGATGTCAAATTTGCTAGTTGGCAGTTTAAATTTACTTTCATTTTTAAATTGAAGATATGATGACTGTAGCTGATTCGTTTTGTTATTCTATTAACTATTTTTTTTATTTTTATGTTGACTTTGCTATTTGGCAGTTTGTATTCGCACGAAATGTAAAAAAAATGTAAATTTATTTAAAAGAGCAACTCGCTAGTAGCTCTCTCGTTCTTCTTCTGATGAGTCTGCGTTTCCGAATGAGTAGTAGAATAAAAAAAATGTTACTATTCAAAAGTTCCTCTATTAAGTATATTTGAAAGTGTATTTACTACACACTTTTTAATATAATAAACTTATTTTTATGCTCTTTTGTACTGTGTTTACTTCTGTATAATCTATGTGTATATTGACGGGATCAGTGGTCTAGCCGTTTAGCATACTGCTTTACATCCGACGGTCGCGGGTTGTATTCTCGCACGGTGCAGACATTTGTATTCACGAGTATGTTTGGTTGCATCGATCTGGGTCTTTTCTATGTATATTATGTTGGTTTACACAAAACATGTATTTAAGCATTATTATCAGTGGTCTAGTACCCATAATACAAGCTCTGCTTAGATGGGACTAGATGGCGCTACGTGAATTGCTCGTTATTCTCTTTAGTGGTTGATGCGACTGGAGTCTAACTTTTTCCTGTAGCTGTGTCTTGGTCTTCTCCTTTCCCTCTTCCCTTCCATTGTAATATATAAAAAAAAACTACTGTAAATCTAAAGCGGATATCTTAATTACTTTTCTACAACTATCGCTTGTTCTCTCTCGTACACACGTCAATCATATATCTCTATCACACAATACGTACCTTATACAATCACTATTTGTTATATACAGACTTTTTTATTTTAATTCACTCACCCCCCTCGATCGATCCCCCGTACATTTCAATCGAGGATCGAAATTACGACGGCCTGAGCCGAGGTTCGAACCCCTAGCGGCTCCTTCAGACTAAAGTCGTCGTAACGTATTCGTCAGGCGAGAGCTGGCCTTCAGCCGCTTCATAAGTCTTTCTATGGTTTGGAGTGCCATCTGCACTCGCCCCCTATCGTCTTGTGAAGCTCTAAAATTCATCTGCGGCCAACAGTATTAGAATATATATATAGTATGAAGAAAAAAAACAAATCACTCTACATAAAGTCCCTCGTAGGTACAAATATTTGGTATTCACTTAATACGCTGAGAGCAATAAACACTTAACACATCTTAGCACGTGTCGGCCGAGTAGAGGGTATATTTTTTGCATTTGAAGATCATTCATTGTATCTTGCAAGTACGTGGATGGAATGTATGGGTGATATACTAGTTTTATTACGCGCTTGTTGGCGTGAATAATTTTCATTATAATTTTTATTGTTTGCTGGAATTATAATGTCGTTGTATGATAAGAGGAGTTTATGACGACCACGCTTTACTACCCCACCGCTTCACCTTCGATGGTCGCCAGTTCGATTCTTTCGATATAGACATTTGTACTTATGAGTATGATTGTTTCTGTATGAGTTTTTGCTATGTCTGTACAAAAAATATGTACTTAAGAATCTATATGTATCAGTTGTCTAGCATAGAAGACATAAGGTCTTAGCTTAGGACTAGATAGCGCTATGTGAATTGTCCTGGGATTTTAATATTAGAGATCAACTAAAAATATTGCACACAATTACCACACGTGTTTTCTTTAAATTTTATTGCTGGTTCAAAGATGTTTTTGTATTGTATATTACAGTCGAATATCAACTACTAGAGGACTACTAGTTAAATTAATTATATTCTCTAAATATGGTCTGTTCGGGTTACGAACACTGATTAGACTTTTTGCTTTTGCAATATATTCTGGTGGTCACTCTATTCTCCCAAATTTGAATTAAAATGAATCTGTATTATTGTAAACATTTATAACATTTATTTGAAAAGAATACGAGCTGAGTTTCTTGTCAGTTCTTCTCATTTCGAAATCATTCCGAACTGACGGTAGATTTGACATATCATAAGAGTCTGTAATAGACTTATATGAATAAAGATATTTAGAATTTTGAATTTGTACAGTCCAATCTGTATTTTGAGGATATAGTGTCAATGTACAGTCAACCCTAAAATTATCTCGGGACGGTCTAATTTGTACGCCGTCCGATGTTTACTATCTTTTGTATGATAAAAACGATACATATAAATCAACATGTAATGGCACCAGTCGCTGCTTATTCATGAGCACGCGCGGGTTTTTATTGGGCGTCCATGGTTATAATTTTCCTTGGGTACCTAGTTTGTGAAATTGCAAATCTGTAGATGGCGCTTTGTATGCGGTGTTAGAACTAATAATACTGTATATTTATTTAGCAATTATTATTTCTCATTACAAATAGCTATAGATTTACATTTACATATACGTATATATTGAATAAATATGTTACTTATATTATACTAGCTTATTCTCGCGGTTTCGCTTGCGTTAATTTATCTCCTTAGGGGTGCAATTTATTAAAATCCTTTCTTAGGGGATGCCTACGTCATAGTAGCTTTATGCATGCAAAGTTTTACCCGATAAAAATTGACAAAGTTTCATACCGTATTTTATCTCCTTCGGGGTAGAATTAATCAAAATCCTTTCTTAGAGGATGCCTACGTCGTAATATCTACCTACATGCCAAATTTTAGCCCGATCTGCACAGTGGTTTGGGCTTTGCGTTGATAGATCACTATGTCAGTCACCTTTGAGTTATATATATTTAGATTTAAACTATATTATATTACACAATTAGGTCTTTAATTCAACACTTTTACAAAATTTTATCCTTATATATTTTTCTTCCATTGATTACATATACTTCTAATTTATCCATTTAACTCACTTTTCATTTTATATATTTAAGAGTCATCAAGAATGCTATTTTGTTTCTTTTTTTCAAGTGGCTCCACTGAAAATCAGCGCTGTAGTGATCACGCTGCGGCACCAGCTGAGTAGAGGCCCTTTCAACTCATAACGAAATATTAGCTTTTAAGTTTTCTGTATTTTTACTCTGTACTATGATGCTGAATAAATGATTATTATTATTATTAGATTTATTTAAATTGGCAGCATATATATGTTCACACATACATATACATATATAAAGACATAACATACTAAATATAAATAACCAAACTGGGACTTTGCTTAGCATATTAGGGTAACATAAAGCACATAAACCAAATAACACAAAAAATAATTACAAATCGACTTATAACCGACAAACCAAAGAAATCCGAACATAAAATCAATTTAAGTCAGGTGATTTACAATAGAAATAGAAATTATTATTCAAATAAACTTAATATACGTTGGGACGTTGGGCCCATGGAGCCCGGAAGCCAAATTGTTTTTGACATATATTTCAGCGCGGCTCATTGAGGTTACTTGTGACCCGAGAGCTGGTAGCTATTTTGCCCAAAGGCATATGGCCATTCAAAGAGGCAACGCTGCCAGTATCTTGGGTACGCTGCCTCGATGTGCCGCGTTGGATTACAATGATTGTTTTGTGTAATTGTTTGTATTGAATTATGAAAAGATATCTGTACTTATATTTACGACAAATTAAATAGACTTAATATAAGGAATATATATCTGAATAGTCATATTTTTATTCTACCAAGGAGGCAGACTCGTGGCAAGAGACCGAGCTAGAACCTGCGCGTTCCTCTGTTAAATAAATGTTGATTGGTACCATTTATAGATATAAATATATATATATATATATTACTAGCTGTTCCAGCGACTTTGTCCGCGTGGAATTTAACTTTATTTTTCTAAAATAAAGCCTAAGTTAGTCTTTATTGCATCAGCTACCTGCTAATAAAAGTCCCGCCAAAATCGGTTCAGCCATTTCAGAGATTAGCCGGAACAAACAGACAAAAAAATGTAAAAAATGTTATTTTGGTATATGTACCGTATTTATATTCATATGCATGTAGTAAAAATGCTGATTTCAATATTACAAACAGACACTTTAATTTTATTTATATGTATATATAATACAAACCACCTTAATGTAATTATAACTTATTTCTTGTTCCGTCATGAGTCCCTAGTACCCCGCCAGCAAATACCATGAGCGCAGGTGGATGCACCATTCCATTATTACCCATAAAAAAAACACATAATCTAAATTTTGAAAAACGAATAATTCATTTACAAAGTTATTTTCTAATTATTATATTGGTATTTTAAATCAATTTTAATTTTATTTAATTTATTACATGATAATGGAATGAAATATATAATTACTATAAATTATATTTACAACTAAGAACCTAAAATTAAAAAGTTTAAAAAAATATATAATATGATGACTAAAATATATTATTGACTAAAATATATTATGTTGCGGAATTGTAAACAGTTCAAATTGGCGTCCACTAAAATCTCCATATTTAACGCGCTTATTAGATCTGGTCTAGAATACTGTTGTCAGGTATGGACCCCTTATTATATGGTACATAGAAATCGCATAGAATCCATACTTAAACGTTTTGTCTGGCACCTTTCTTATCATAGCGGAATGGCAAAGGAACTAAAATCATTTAATAAACGTTTGAAATATTTCAAACTAATGAGTCTCGAAGACAGGAGACAGTTGCTTGACGGTGCATTTTTCCATAAAATTATAAATGGTGTTCTTGATTGCCCTGCATTGCTAGAACAAATAACTATAAACGCACCCTATAAATTACCTCGCAGTAAAAAGTATTCCTTATTTGCAAAAAAGCGATTCAGAAGCAATTTGGGACACTTCTCCACCATTAATAGATTAGAAAATAACTATAATATTGTAGCGAGGAGTTCGGATATTGACGTGTTTTCTGGTTTCTCCAAGTTCAAGTCAACCACTCAAGAACACATATTGAGACAAAAGTCAAACCCGTTTCATTAACACAATTAAATTAAAACTTTAATATTTATACACATATAAATATATAAATATAATATAAATACATATATAAATATAGTATATATAAAAAACAAAAAATATAATAATAAAAAAAAAAAAATAATAATAATAATTGTATACATATATATATATATATATATAAACTTCTGTAACCAATATCGCGTGCCGTGGCAACCAGTAATTAAGTCAACACTATATACCTGAACTCTTCGCAAGTTATAATAATTGTAACCTCATAGTGTATGTCTTGTTGGTAGCTCAAATAAATAAATAAATAAATAAATAAATTAAAAGGGGTCCCTTTAGGCAACGTTCCGTTGATACTGGCAGCGTTCCCTCTTTGAATAGCTAGACTAATTCTTTGTCCAAGGTAGCTGCCAGCTCTTCGGTCTTCTGTGATGTCGACTAACCTTTTCGTTATTTCTTTGAAAAGTCTTATAGCACTAGGACCCCACGGACCAAGGGTCTCGACACCGAATGGGACAAATTCATATTCGGAGCCTAGACCCCTGCATTTACACATTACAAAGTATTTTAAATAATATATTTTATTATTCGAACCTCGTAGGCTACAATTCGTTATTGTTAGGTATGCGCTGTATCTAGGCACCTAACAATTCGAGTAAGCAAATCTTCCACGTTACGTTCGTATGATGTCACATATTGAGGGTAATCTTTAAATTCATATATCGTATTTTGCGTGTGGTACAAGTTATAAGCGGTAGCGTACACGATGATAAATAGATCGCAATACCAACTTTATATATAGCATATATACAAAATAAGGAAACGACTTACAGACCCAAAAGACTGCGAGTGTAAGTAAAGCCCGCACTAGATAAAAAAATATCTTAAATTTTAGGAATAATTCTCAAAATTAATTATTTCTTTTTCATAGAAACATCATACAATATAAATTTATTTGAGACTGTGGTAGTTGGTTAGTCGAAAAGGGTTCATGTGAAATTCGTGGTGTAACGATAGGCTAACTGATCTTATTTTTTACTGCTGCCCTGCCAGCGTAAACCGTTAATGTAACCGAAAGTACCATTATCATCCATTAAAAAAAACTTGCAGGTATTTTATCACCGTGAATCATCTTCCATCCTTTCAATTCCGACTGTTCGATCTCTCAATCGAAGATCGAAATTACGATGGCCAGAGTTGAGATTCGAACTCTTGGCTCAGACTAAAGTCATATCCGTCAAAATTTGCCTGCCATATCTCACTTCTCAATCCGATACGCAGATTAATTAGAGAAAGCTGCTTGGCAGATGAAATTGGTATTATAAAGATACGATACCTACATAGACAACTTTAGTAAAATTTTGGTAGTTGACCTTCAGCCGCTCCATAAATCTTTCCGCAAGTTCGGAATGCCTATGCCATTTGGACTCGCTTCGTCGTTCGGTGAAACTGTAAGTCCTCTATCGTTCAGTGAAACTATGAAGGCCAGCTGTGGATAGCGATAGAATATTTCGAAAACAAAATCATCGTTCAGTGAAACTGTAAGTCCTCTATCGTTCAGTGAAACTATGAAGGCCAGCTGTGGATAGCGATAGAATATTTCGAAAACAAAATCATCGTTCAGTGAAACTGTAAGTCCTCTATCGTTCAGTGAAACTATGAAGGCCAGCTGTGGATAGCGATAGAATATTTCGAAAACAAAATCATCGTTCAGTGAAACTGTAAGTCCTCTATCGTTCAGTGAAACTATGAAGGCCAGCTGTGGATAGCGATAGAATATTTCGAAAACAAAATCATCGTTCAGTGAAACTGTAAGTCCTCTATCGTTCAGTGAAACTATGAAGACCAGCTGTGGATAGCGATAGAATATTTCGAAAACAAAATCATCGTTCAGTGAAGCTGTAAAAGCCAGCTGCGGACATCATTACAATAGTTCGAAAACAAAATCATCGTTCAGTGAAGCTGTAAAGGCCAGTTGCGGACAGCATCAGAATAGTTCTCAGAAAAAACCGCTGTGAGTACATGACTTGCTAATCATAAAGTGACAGACGTACGGTCGACAAATCAATAGCGCACGTGCCGTACTAGAGGTGGGTATGCGCGAGCGCAAGGAATGTGGATCGGCGTGCGCTTGGCTACCGCTATGTACGCCGATATATCGGTGGTATTTTAACGATTCCTACACTTACTATTAATGGTGCAAGAATATGGCCATGTGAGTTTGGTAATTAGCCGACTTCAAAAACAAGAGAATCAGGCAGTGTGTTTTAATTAAAAAAAAAAGAACGGGTTTCGAAATTTTTTTTTGCAACTTACGTATAATGATTGTCAGTTTGACGGTCTTTTAATCTTGAAAAATAAAATACGGATTTTGATAATGTCTTTTGCAATCTATGAGTATGTATAAGTTATAGTTCCGTGTTGGTTCGACTGTTTTTTGCAGATTATGTAGTCCTTTATACATATATAAGTACTAGTAAGTTACTAAATATAATGTCTAAAATGAGCACTCGCGAAAATTTAAAAGATTTACTTTTTAATGTTCACTTTTTTATGTGATTGGAATTACATCTGTCTCTCACTCCATTACCTAATGATCACCATTCTATCAAGAGCGTATAGAATAAGAATTAGCAAGGTAATGTTCAAAAATATAATATATACAGGCAAATATTAGAGGGCTAACAAAAATTGGACATTGTTTACTTCATACGGACCTGGAGTTACTTGACATCGAGAGTAACGCAGCTGGAATCGAGTCATAACGCGAGTTTCAAGGCATTTGTGGCCAACATACAGACCTTCATGACTTACTGGCCGAAGGGGTGGTGTATCGGTGCCACCGTGCAGATTGCCGTCGTCAGTGCCGTGACCACACAGACAATTTATATTTTATTAATTTTATTATCATTCATATTTATAGTAGTCTGTGGAGTATGAATAATATGGGAAATTAGTAGCTTCTCTCTCTTCCAAGCTATATATAGCCTACATGGTAGTGGGGTCAGCTTTTTTTATTTTTGTCCAGTACATCATGCTGTCCCAGACATCGTCCTCAAAGATCTCGCTACATGTATCCTGGTATTGCTAGAGATGATGGCAAGAGACCGGACGGTATGAGTTTGATTCCATGGAAGATGGGCCGGTTGCTGGTATAGGATGCAACCTGTTCAGACACGCTAGCCCCATCCCATCTACATGGAACCAACAACAGAGCTGGTGCGGCTTGTGAAGCGGCCGAAAAAGTTAAAGCAGGCAAATACAGGGGTCTAGGCTCCGAGTATGATTTTGTCCCATTCGATGTCGAGACCCTTGGTCCGTGGAGTTCTAGCGCTATAAGACTTTTTAAGGAAATAATAAAAAGGTTAGTCGACATCACATGAGTCCGAAGAGCCGGCAGCTACCTCGGACAAAGAATTAGCACAGCTATTCAAAGGGGGAACGCTGCCAGTATCTTCGGAACCTTGCCTAAAGGGACTCCTTTTAATAGTATTTATATAGGTGTCTATGTCTAACATTAAATGAAAATCCCGAACATGAAAACTATTGCCATGCACGCTCGTCATTCAAGTAATCGTTTAGTGAGTAATAGGCCTTACTCAGTAAATATGATTTACCAGATGTTTTTAGGAATTTATTTAAGGGTAATTCCAATATATCCTTTGGTATCTTACCTATACCTATTCCCATAAAAGACCTATTGACTTTTTCTAAACGATACTTGGGGACGGCAAGTTTGTCTTTTAATCTAGTATTAATATTATGAATATTGCTGTTTTTTTGGAAATAAGTCAAGATTTTTATGAACATATAGGATATTTGAAGATATAAATTGCGAAGCAACGGTGAGAATATTTGCCTCTTTGAAAATAAACTGTTATAAATTGAATAAAATTAAATAAAATGGGATGCGACGTGCGTAAGTACGTTTGCTGCTTCTCATCTGCGGGACTTCATTAGTCGGGTGGGTTCAGCAGCGGAGTCCGCAGCCAGGCTGAAACACGTCAAGTACGGGGTCTTGGAGACGACATACTTATTCGTACCGGTGGCTTTCGAAACTACTGGGGTATAGGGGGCGGAGGCAAAAGTATTTATAAACGAGTTGGGACGGCGCATTGTCGACAGAGGCCGTGATGGACGTTCCGGATTGTATCTGGTGCAAAGGATTTCCCTAGCAATTCAAAGTGGAAATGCTGCAAGCTTTATGGGAACCTTTAAGCCGGGTACGATACGGGACAATCATAGCAATTAACTTTTAGGTTTTTTTTTTCTGTTTTTTTTTTATTGTATGTATTAATGTAATTATGTAATTATTAATGTAATTAATTTTAGGTAATTGAAAGATTATATATTATTTTGAGTTTAAAATTAAATCATTACTAGATGAATTAAATAAATAAATAAAAATAAGGCTGATTTAAATAGGAACTAATTAGAAGCTAACAATTTGAGGTACATTACGGGTTTATTTTTTTAAAACCATTTATTTATCTAGACTATCATCGAGTGAACAATTCACGCCGTGGGAATGCCTTCGAGTGCTCGTATCGCGGCGCGATCTCATCTGATATTCTTATCTGCGCCGATCTGCGCACGAGTCCAGCTAGTGGCGCCCTCTGCCGCGGACTATTTAGCTTTTAAATAGTTGGCGATTTAGTGCAGCGATTCCTTATTGTAATAAGGTGAAGTTTACTTATATTAATATATATATAACGTTTACTTATATTGATGGCCTAGCGTAGCGGCTTATCATACCGCTTTAGAATAGAATAGAATAGAAAATCATTTATTCAAATAAACTTCATTTAAGCACTTTTGAATAGTAATTTTTTTTTAAATCTACAGCTTATTCGGAAAGGTGTCTCATCACAAGAAGAATAAGCAAGAAACTTGTGTGTTGCTCTTTTAAACATTCCTTGTAAGTTCACATTTTACAAGTCGAAACGTGTGAATACAAACTACCAATCAACACTAATTTATTTAGGCTCAAATATAAAAACAATAAGATTAAATCAATCGTAGTAATAAGAACAGACCAGTCCCTACAAGCAGCACTCGTTCACGAGTATGACGGGTGAGCCAGCCATCACTGCGCTCGACCATATTTTAGGGAGCCCAATGACCCGGCTTTATCTTCGATGGTCGCGGGTTCGATTCCTCGCACGATGTAAACATTTGTATTCATGATTGTTTATATCGGTCTAGGTATTCTCTATCTATATTACGTATGTACAAAAAAAATCTAAGTATTTATATCAGTTGTCTAGTACCTACAACACAAGTTCTGCCTACCGTGGGACTAGATGGCGCTGTGTGAATTATCCAGGGTTATTGTTTATTTTTTAATATATATAATATTTACTTATACTAATATCTCAATATCACCTATTACGTTGCACCTCCTTACTATCACTCTCTCTGATCACCGCGACTGTTGACTGGTAGAGAATGCCATCAGGCATTAGGTCCGTCGTGTATACAATATTATGTGCAATATAATTAATTAATTAATACATGATACGGGTACAACATTTTTGCATTACGTATTAATTATTATATACTAGCTGCCCCGTGCGACTTCGTCTGCATCACACTTATCATTATATATCGCCCAATTTATATAATATATTTCTAAATTATAGCATATATGAAATTTAACTCCTTAAGGGTAAAATTTTTACAAATTCTGAATGTTATATTTATTCATATTTAATCAACAGCCTTAAAAATAAGTTTCAAGCTTTTAGCTTCAAAAATGACGTTTCTTCCATACAATCTTTCATCCCCAATTCAACCCCTTACAACCCTTTTTTCGCATTCAAAAGTAGCCTATGTCCGTTCTCATTGTCCAGACTATCTGAGTACCAAGTTTCAGTAGTTTTTGCGTGAAAGCGAGACAGACAGACAGAGTTACTTTCGCATTTATAATATAAGTAAGGATTATTATATATTTTATACCCCATTTTACGAAAATTGTTCGGAAAGACCATGAAATTTCGCACACTCATCTTTATATAAAACAAAATCGCTACATCTGTCTGATCGCTTACATCTTTTAAATTATGAATGGGATTTTAATGCAGTTTTCAGCAATAGATACAGTGATTTAAGAGGACGGTTTATATGTATAATACATGAGTTTTATAATATAGAACAAACCGAGAAATTCAAAGATTGTAAATATATCTAATCAGTGTTCGTAACCCGAAAAGATCACAGTAACGTAATCATATATATTTAAGATGAAATCATGACCTGTACGACGTTGCATTAGCCTAGCCATCATTACTGATATACAGGCTGATTTAATTTTAATCATAATTCCACACAGCAATGGATTTCTGAACCGATACGATATTGAAACCTTCAAGGAAAGAGCTTATTCCTTCTTAAAAGGGCGGCAACGCAGTTGCAATTCCCCTGGTGTTACGGGTGCTGATGAGCAACGTTAATCACTTAACTACATGTGCTCACCTGAAGTGAAGTTACAATTCTCTACCCCCCAATAAATAAATAAATAATAATAAATAACCCTAGTCTCCCAGCAAGAAAAACTTGTGTTATGGGTACTAGATAAGTGATATAAATTCTAAATTTTTTATTTGTAAATACATACATAATATACAAGGAAAACACTGATATAAATAATCACACTCTTGAATACAAATGTTTGCATCGTACGAGGAATCGAACCCGCGATTATCTGAAATAAGCGGTGTGCTAAACCGCTAGACCACCGAGGTCTATAAGCAGGTAAATGTAAAAGAAACACCATATATAACACATACATGCCAATATCGCAATGGTTCGCCCATCAACATGTCACTTTGATAACTTCATTCGTCACACACTTATAGCCTTTGACTTAATTTGGTCGCATTATTAGGACATCAAAGAGCGCCGAAAGAGTTCCACATCAAACGCGCCGACGTTGGATCCCATTCTTCTTTTTTATTGTGGCAATGATTTTATTGATTTTATATTATCGATGTATCGATTGGGCGTGATTCGAATTAGTATCGCTCTCTCCGATTCGCTTAATGTACCAATAATTAGTGTAGCGTTTTGTTTGGGACCTATATCGATTTGATTCGGTTCGTGTTTATATCGATCTTGTTTGATATCGATCTGCTTTTGTGTACGTTGTACGGCGTTGAACTGAATTTGAATTCTAAATGGAACGGCCGAATCGAATTGTTTCGTTCTTGGAAATAACGGATATTACTTATATAAGATTCTTTGATCATTGATTAAAACTATAGTCACAATTACCAACATGATTACAATGAACATATTAACTCCCACAATAATAGGGTTGCCAAACCCAAATTAAAAAAAAAAACAGGATATAAACTTGAAAAAAACAGGAGAATTCAATTAAAAAACAGGACGTTATTATTAGTAAATTAAAATACAATTTGCGCCATCTTGTCGAATGCAAAAAGATATAGTATGGAACATATACATAGTTATCTTGTGATAACCGTCAACAAACGTACTGAGGAATGATTGAAGAAAAATCGGAGCGTGTGACAAACAAATTTTCAGAGGGGCTGTGTGTGTTTACACCCAGACCCTCTGAAATCACTTAACCACCGAGTACGTTATTGTACTCGGTGGTTAAGCGATTTAGCGCACCGCTTTACTTCCGGCGGTCGCGGGTTCGAATTCGTGCATGGTACAAACATTTGTACTACTATTTGTATATCAAATTTCATTTAAATCGTTTAAGCAATTTTGGCGTAAAAGTACGACAAACAGATAGATAAACTTACTTTTGAATATATATTGGTACTAGTTGCTACTTACTTACTTACTTACGCGCATGTGTCACCTCTGGTGATTCAGACGTCTATAGGCTACCGTAATCATGTACCATCAGATGGGCCGTATGCTTATTTGCCACCTACGTGGTATAAAAAAAACTTACTGTATTCACAACTTAAAAATGTAAAGTAACAACAAAATTACTTAAAAAACCAACACGCAAATTTTTTTCTCGTTCTTCGTGTGATGAGACAGTTACCCGAATGAGTGGTAGATTGAAAAAAAATGTGATGACTATTCAAATGTGCTTCAATGTAAGTTTATTTGAATAAATTATTTTCTACTAGCTACCCACCCCGACTTCGCACGGGTGTAGTATAAATATATATATATGTAGTATATATATATATATATATATATATATATATATATGTAGTAAGTATTATACATATAAACCTTCCCCTTGATTTTTTTTAAATAGATAGTTTATATGTAATAAACTATCTATTTAAAAAAAACCGTTTCAAAATCCGTTGCGTAGTTTTAAAGATTTAAGCATACATAGGGACCGACAGACAGCGACAGCGACTTTGTTTTGTACTATGTAATTATTTTCTATTCTATAACATTATTGAGGAATAAGGAAAGTGCTTAAATTAAGTTTATTTACTTTAAATGATTTTCTATTCTATTCTGTAATATTAGTGAGGAATAAGGATTACCTGATCCTATATAAGTATATGTTTGTGTACACATTTGTATATGTAGATAATAATGGCTAACATTTCAGGAGTTAATTGGAGGCGTGTCCGTTGGTACGTTGGTCCGTTGGTTTGTTGCACGGAAGCTACAGCTACTGTGTTGAGAGTTGCGTGCGCTGCGCATGCGTGTGCAGCTTAGCTTACATCGCCTGTCTGTAAGGAATTCCTTTCGTGTGAATTTGTCCCACATTTATTATATATATATATATAAAATTGTATATATTTGAAGTCGCGTGGGTCAGTTATATATATATATATATATCTGCATCACACTCAGTGACGTAGCTACCTAGGGGCTAGGCGGGACAGTGCCCCGGGGCCCCCAAGCTCAGGGGGCCCTCGAACCTTTACCAGAAAATCTCGATCGAACTGAACTTTTCAAAATTTCTCCCATTTTCAAAATATATACAACAGGTTTCAACCTGACTTTACTCATGGTAACTCAGTTGACAGAAATTCGTTACAGCTTCGGAATTTCCCTTAATTATTTCTATGGGTAGGGAGTGTTGTCAATTTGAGGTATAGCGATATGGGCATTTTAATAAAACTGTAATATAGGACCCTACTGCTCAGTGGGGCCTTATTTTTCGATTTGCCCCAGGGACCTTGGTTACCTAACTACGCCACTGATCACACTTTTCATTATATATCGCCCAATTTACATAATATCATTTAAATGTATAAGCTATGTAACTGTAAAGTTTCATCAAAATCCATTCAATAGTTTTTGCCTGAAACAGTAACAATCTATACTCACAAACTTTCGTATTTATAATATTAGTAGACTATATAAGCTAGCTGACCCAGCAAACGTTGTTTTGCCATATAAATTAATATCGCTATTAAAAAATAGGAGTTAGTGATAAACGGGTGAAAATTTAGGGTTGTATTGTTACCATAATACAAAAAATAAAAAACAAATTCAAAAAAAAAAAAAAATTGTTAGCAGACTATACTAGAATATGCATATAAAATTTTATCAAAATCGGTCAAGCCATTTCGGAACCCGCGACCATCGGAAGTAAAGCGCTAAACCGCTAGACCACCGAGGTTGATATTATAAATATGGAACCTCTGAAAGCTTGTTTGTCACACGCTCCGATTTTTCTTCAATCATTCCTCAATGAGTTTGTTGACGGTCGTCTCAAGACTCCCATACTATATCTTCTTGGGTTCGACAAGATTGCGTAAACGGTGCCTTCAATGCAATACAATGTGCTCATCAGATAGTCTGTCAGCGGGTTGGGGACATAAATAACTGTCACCAGACGGGACGACCGCCTGTCCCACGTCGAGGGACACCGCTAGTTTGTCTATGGTTAAATGAGGAAACTTATCGGCTAATCTATGGTCGTTTGGAAATAATTCTATTGGGACACATTGAGGTATTGTGCTAAAGTAAGTAGAGAAGCCGCTGTTTACAAAGCATCAACGAAATTGTATAAATTCTATAATTTAAATTATTATAATTATTTGTGTATTAAAAAAAGTAAAAATATTTTTTTGGGACACATTGGTGTATTGTGTACTAAAGTAAGTAGAGAAGATGGTAGATAGCGTCAAATAAAAAAATATATAAATTCCATATTCAATATTATTATTTTTTTTTTTATTAAAAAAGATCAATAATTTTCTTAGGTCACATTGGTATATTATGTACTGAAGTAAGTAGAGAAGCCGCTATTTACAAAGTAAAAAGAATATTTTACAAATTCTATATTTAAAATTATTACTATTATTTTTTCATTAAAAAAATCAAAATAAATATTCTTGGGTCATATTGATGTATTATGTACAAACTTAAGTAGAGAAGCCGCTGTTTACAAAGTATCAAAAAAATTATATAAATTCTATATTTCATTTATTTTTAAGTATTATTTCATTAAAAAAGGGAATTAATTGTATTGGTACACATTGATGTATCTAGACACGCGGCAGCGTGTCAAGCCGAGTTTCAAGTAAACTGGCTTGCAGCATTATGTATTAACATAACTAGAGAATTCGCTGATTATAAAACTATAATAATTTTAATTTTAATAAACATTATATTTAAAATTATTATAATTATTTTTACAATAAAATATATAAAATACTTTTATTATCTAACATTCCAGTTACACGCTTAGAGTGCCTAGTGATAAATAAATAAATAAATATCTCAATGCTCGTTCAATGAAGCTGTTTAACCAAGTAAAGCCTTAAATAATTTGAACAACTACGTTGACAGTCGATAAAGATATATTTAGAAAGCGACGATATAACAATCGTGAATAAAAAAAAAATGTTTACGTCACAATATCATAATAACAGTTCATTAGATCTAACTGTACAGTTCAATGGGTTCTTAAAATAGACTTTGAATGTATGAAAATGTATAAAGATTGTATGATATCTCGCGAGTGGTGTGTAAATACAGATATCATCGGATCATCATTAATTGAGCGATTATTTAGTACTGCTGTGGTTATTCGTGGTAAGGACACGACTTTCGATACTGTCAACTCATTTCACTCATCGCTTCACTCTCGCATCCACTTGTCAAATATAAGTTTCCTACTGAGCTATCGAGTTTGCGTATATTTCTAAAAAAATCACTAGTGCCTGTTTACCACCATCCCGCTCTCGTGTGTGTGGCGCTGCAGTCGCTATCTTGTTTTACAGAAAACCAATGTTCAATTCAAACGGATTCCGCTATCGGATTCGTGAGTGAGGCTTACAGGATAGCTCTACGGGTAGTCGAAAATGCTAGAGATCGTCCTTCTTGTAATGAGACAGGGTTCCGAATGATCGGTGGATTAAAAAATAGTATGATTGTGCAACATTTTGTAATTTAAATTTATTCCAATAAAGATTTTTTTAATATTCGCAAAGGTTTATAAAAATACTAGCTGTCCCGGCAAACGTTGTTTTGCCTTAAAAATAAAAAATAAAAATTTGGGGTGAAATTAGGGGGATGAAAAATAGATGTTGGCCGATTAATAGACCTATTCAATACGCTCAAAAAATTTCATGAGAATCGGTTAAGCCGTTTCGGAGGAGTATGGGAACGAAAACTGTGACACGAGAATTTTATATATAAGATATATATAATGGAAGCATTTCGATGATTGCGGAAGTATTTATCTACTAATGAAAATAACTTTATAATTTAACTGCATGCCGCGCCGCTTTGTTTTTATAAAAAAAAATACTACTTTAAAATGAATATTGTAAAAGTAATGATTGTATGAAATCTCGCCAGTGGTGTGTAAATACAGATATCATCGGATCATCCCGTGTTGAGTTAGATCGCTTTCAAAATCGCATCTTAATTGAGCGATTATTTAGTACTGCTGTGGTTATTCACGGTAATGACACGTCGTTCGATACTGGTAGTCGAATATGCTAGAATCTTGATGGTTCTTCTTGTACCCAGAGACAATTCCGAAGCGATAAATTAAATAAAATTAGTGTAATGATTCAAAAGAGTTTTTTAATTTAAGTTTATTTGAATAAAGAATTTTGTAATTTAACATGCATCTGTTTTGTTTTTTTGGAGAACAAATATTTTAATTAATGTCATTACTTTAGAATGAGTATTAGGTACCTTTAGAATTAGGTACTTACAAAATATTTTCCCAAATTATTATCCTCTTTTGCAAAATTTTGCACAAAAGAATACACTTGCTAACTACAAAAATTAACATCTACCGCCAATTTAATAAATTAAGATAATATACAATTGAATGTATATATTTAGCATTGTATTTTTAGCATTATTTTAATATCACTATCACTGTATGTATTATAATTTCATTTTGCATTATGTGTTATTGTAAAGTTATTACGTAAATGTTTGTAAACTATAATGCGCCGCTTACTAACTTCTCAGTTTGCCTTATGGTTGATTGGTAGAGAAAACCCTTAGGTGTTATATTTAAATATTGTATCTGTGCATTAAAGTTTAAATAAATAAAAATTATATTAATACGTTAAACAAAAACTTTGTAATCTCACTTTACGAAAATTGTGCAGATACGGACAATAAAATTTCGTTATAGATATATATATATATATTTCGTTACATCGAATAGTTTATACTTATATTCACACTTATAGTTTACGTAGAAAAAAAGTTAATATTGATAATTTTTTGTTAAACTTATGCATAAGAAATGCATTAATAAAAGTTCAAACTTATAAGTTAAATTATATATGGGCGAATTTCAACCATTGGGCGACCAGTAATAAAATATACGTTGTAGTATCATAAGCAGTGCATGTAACATAAGTTCTGTAACAATCGTGTTACGGGGTTCGTCGGCGCGAGCGCACATCACTCTAATAATGATCAATGATCTCGACCCCCGCCGGAAAAATGCCAAATATTCCATACATCACTGCGTACTTTGAATATTGACAGGCGGATGGTGTTTTATACCATAGACGTAGGTAATTAATAGAAGAAAAAGATACAAATATATTAAATATTTTATCATAATAATAAAACTAAATAAATGTCGTATAAAAAGTTAACAAAGTATTTTAAAACTACCATATTATTATAGTATATATTATATTATATTATTCTGTTTTTTTTATTTCACCTTGTTTGGTTATATTGATATTTGTAGTTTCACAGATAATATATTTTTTTAAAAACTTTGGCTTCCATATTCAATATATACATCATGGTATATTAATTTAAAAAATACAAACAAAAAGAAGATATTCAAATGAAAAAGCTACTCACTTTTTGTTGCTTTTTTACTGTATAATATTAAAGTATATTTTTTTTATAAAATAAACTATTATCCATTCATTCAGTGATATATATTTCTTTAGTATTATTTATTCTAAAAAAATGTATTAATCATTATTTAACAATAATCTTTATAAACACATATTGTTGCATAAAAATGACAGTTCTAAACGTTTACTAATTCTACATCGAGTTTAACCGCTTAAGGTCAAAAAGGAAAATTTAAAAAATATCGATTGGCGATATAACACGAGATCACTTTTGATTACTATTTGTAACGTTTACATTAATCCAATTGAATGGCACTGGCTGCGATGATTGACGTAGCGTATAACGAGTCTATTTTGTTATCGGGTCGAATGCGGCCGTCGTAATGGGAATTGACCTCTAGACTTAGACTAAGTTGGTAATTAGCGAAGATACGACATTGCGCATAGAATATTGGTTAGGCAAAAAAAACTTTTTTTTTAAATAACTGGAAAAGCAAGACGTCGTACTACCTGATAGAAAGTGTCAACCGTCGCCTATATATACATACATACATAACTGTATCTTTCAATATATGTATGTGTAAATAGCCAAATACATTTATAATATAATCATACTTCAATTACAAATTAAACCACACAAAAACTTCGCAAAACCAAAATCCTCGGCAAATGCGAGCGTAGACTAGATACGCAAAAGTAAATGTAAAAGAGCTTCAAAACTATGAATTTGGTCCAAAAAACGGTCGTCTATATACTTGAACAGTATCTTCGATATCACGTCATCACATGACGCCCGTGATACCACTTTTATATTAACATTCCAAAGGATTTAGTTGCCATGCCATTCTTGAGCTACCCGCAAGTTTCTTGCTCATTCTTCTTGTGATGAGTCTGCGTTTTAAACATGTAATAGAATTAAAAACATTTAATTATTCAAAAGTAGAATAGAATAGAATAGAAATCATTCTATTCTATTCAAAAGTACTAAGTTTATTTAAATAAGGTTATTTTTTATTTCATTCTTACCTTGTAATTTCTATTCTTTCTTCTACCAAAACAGCTTTTTAGATTTTTTGTTCTCTACAGACCTATAGCTCTTTTTATTTGTCTGTTTCTTTATATTATTATGTTAAGCGTTTACAATTCAAATATTGTAATTTTAATTCAAATAAAGAATTAAAAATATGCTATAATACATAAAAAAAATATATATTGTCTATGATAAACTTAAACTTTAAATTTCGAGTACATCAATTTTGGACAGGTCCCGTATAGCGATTTTATAGATTATAATATATATCCCTTGATTTATTTAAAACTATAAGAGTAATGCTATTGATCAATAAGATTGATCAATAAGAAGGCAGGGGAATGCTACAGCAATTTGAATTTAGAATTAACACTAAAACAGCATACAAAGCAAGGAGTTTAGTGACTAAAATAGATAGACAAAAATATCAGAGTCGACTTTTTACAATCTGGTATGCTTTGCAACATAGATGTGCCGGTTCTGTTTAATTTATTAAAATAATCTATGTGCCAAAATGTTCACTGACAATATGCTGAAGCCGACAAAGTGTTTGACACTGCGACCTCTCGACAAGAAATCGAGTGTACTTACCTACACATTACATGACCGATGTTAATATGTAAAACATTCAATATGTTTCCTTTAATTATTGGGTCTATTGCATTGGTGGGTTTATTTTGTAAGGAACGAAGAAATTAACCGAAAATGGAATTAATACGGATAGATTAAAGTCTCTTTTTCAATAACAGGGATTAAACTGACAGGTGCAAATGTCAAGTTTTCAAATAATGTTACCAACTGTAGTGGGGTAGTGCTGTACCTACGATACCAGTTTGTTGATTCGTAAGTTTTATTATAAACGATTTTAATGTTCTCAAGGATGTTTTTACCACATGTTGTTTAAAATTCACTCTATTAGGCTAGTGTTCCCATTACTGTTTTTGAATTAAATATAAAAAAATACATCTTTGTGCTTTCCGTACTTACGTATAGTAAATTTACGATATTAAACTGCAAACCAACTGTTTTTTCTTTCAAACAACTATACATTTAAAATAAATATACGAGTTAAAAAATACGTCCCGCCCTGGCTTCGCGTGTAACATGTAGTATACATAGTAGTATATATACTCCTATAACCTTCTTCTTCTTTCTCATAACCATCCTCTTGAATCACTCTATCTATTAAAAAGTTGAAAAGGCTCTGTTCTTCTCCAAGGAACATCAAATAAGTGCCTTCGACGTGCTTGTACATAATTATTGGGCGCTCGTGGTGAAGAATGTAGTAGAAAAATGAGGTGTATGTACACGAGCCGCAAGCTCGGTTGTCGCCTGTACTATAAAAAACACCGTTACTCTAATTCTTCGTAATGCCACCAAAATATCGAACTTCATTCATAGAAGCTGAAAAAAAATACAATAGCCAGAAACCCAGTAAATCTGTCAGAAGACAAAAGGATCACGTTGCAATAATATGCGCGTGCGCCCCGCAGTTCCGTACAACGTGGTGATTATCGCCGTGACATGGGACTAGTTTAAAAAAAAAAGTTAAAAAAAAAATGGGAAAACTAATTTCAAAGTCAAAACATTGTTTCTGAGAAGCTGTGCACGTTGTCTCGTGGCGAATTTATAATTTTGGAACTCGTTCATTTCTACAGGCTGATGTGAAATATTCATTTGATGTAATTATAAAAAAACAACCGTTGTAATATACCATATTTATTAATCAACATTTGTAACATTACATAGTATAAAACAAAGTCGCTGTCGCTGTCTGTCCGTCCCTATGTACCTATGCTTAAATCTTTAAAACTACGCAACGGATTTTGAAGCGGTTTTTTTAATAGATAGAGTGATTCAAGAGGAATGTTTATATGTATAATACATGTACACACAGGCGAAGCCTAGGCGAGTAGTATATATAAAATAAACCTTATAAAATAGTCTAGTTTTTTATTAAAAGGTAGTTTTTAAAATATATGCCTATAGAGGAATCCCACAAACACTCAGAAAATGTTATTTTTTAACTTAATCCATTCTTATTGTTTTCAACATTCGATAACAGTTTATTATGTTAATCATTCTTCTCTTTAGTAATTCGAACAATATAAATATATTTTAAATATTATACATATTCATAAAAATAAAATTCTAACAGCAAAGTTTTTCTATCCATAAACATTAACATTTTGAATATTAATAGATCGTCGGGTCTTAAGTTCCACAAAACCAAATTCAATATAATTCAAGTAAAATAATATTGTTATAAAAAATTAATGAACTCGAATGTGGAAGTTGATATATCGTAACATTAAATATTAATAAAATCAAATTTATATACAATATACATTTCCATCATTATTAAAATACATCAGCCTGTATAAAATTTGTCGTCTCGACCTCAAACCACAACAGTGCCTCATGCTGTTAAAAAAAACATAATTAGTCATAAATATTCCTCAAATTTTTATAAGAATGGGTAGCCATTCTTGTCATTTTCTGTCCCGAGAGATTAGTTATTGCTGTACGATATTGAACCTTATCTCTTCGTAATATGATATGTATTGTTTATGTATTTGAAGGATTAAGAACATAAATGAAAGAGACATGTTGTGGTCACTTCAGTTTGGTGTATTGATTTATTTGTGCATCTGTATATTGACTTGTCAATTTGTACCGTTGTTTTACAACCCGACTTCAAGAAGAGTTTGTAACCATTATGATCATATTTTTTCGTAATTTTACTATTATGTGATCTGGTATCTTATTCAATTTCACATACATATATGTATATTTATAATAAAAAAAATTGTAATATCTCAGGACAATTCACACAGTTCTATCTAGTCCCAATCTAAGCAGAGCTTGTGTTATGGGTACTAGACAACTGATATAAATACATAGATATTTTTTTTGTATTGACATACTATACACATATAATATACATAAAAAACATCTAGACCGATACAAACAATCATAACTATAAAAGTTTGTAACTTACGAGGAATCGAACCCGCGATCATTATAATAAATCAGTTCGCTGAACCACTAGCGATACAAATATTCATACTCATGACTATAAATATTTGTAAAGTACGAGGAATCGAACCCGCGACCATTGTAAGTAAGGCGGTGCGCTGAACCACTAGCGATACAAACAATCATACTCATGACTATAAATGTTTGTAAAGTACGAGGAATTGAACTTGCGACCATTATAAGTAAGGCGGTGCGCTGAACCGCTAGACCACCGTAGTTATAGTGCCGATTACAAAGTGTGCGCAATAAAATAATCTGTATTTTAATGAGATACAAGCGGAGATGACACGGGGTGTATTTCTATAACTAGTCTGCGGTGGCTGTTGACAACTTCAGATAGAATCAAATTATTTAACTCCTACACTGTACCGCGACTAACACTGCTTGATACTTGAATTTTATTTATTTTAATCTTAATAAAACTCACATAAAAACATGACGTCGTAAATAATAATAATTACCTTGGACAACACACAGCTCCACCTAATCCCAAGCCTAGCAGAGTTTGAGGTATGAGGTACTCAACAACATATATCCCATACCATTCCTAATCGAAAATAATATCTGAAAGGACAGTATCAGCAGCATTATGTTCATATCTCTCTGAAAGGAAAACAATAATTTAATTAGGTACTTTAATTTACATTATGTATTTTCTTATAATACTATATATATACTTAATTTTATTTTTCGTAAACATATATCATTATCATAGTATAAAACAAAGTCTCTGTCGCTGTCTGTCCGTCCCTATATATGCTTAAATATTTAAAACTACGCAACGTATATTGAAGCGGTTTTTTTAATAGATAGAGTTATTTAAGAGGAAGGTTTATATATATAATACATGTACACCTATGCAAAGCCGCGGCGAGTAGCTAGTGATATATATAGAGAACATCCAGACGATATAAACTAGGTATTATATGAAATTGGCGTTATGTCGTATTGGCCATTTTGATCTCAAATATCTCCTCTTTGGTTAGGTATTCCAGTTTCAAATTTATACAGCTATTTACTCGTTTTTCGAAAACCGTAATCCATACGATTTTTTCATCTTTGATTTTTCGTTGCATCACTCAGTTTACAATATGGAAAACTTAAAATATCGCATTATATACGAGTACGAGTTCCGTCGTGGCCCCAGTGCTGCAGAAACGGCTCGATGGATTAATGATGTGTTTACCGGTGGTGTCGCAAAAGAAAACAGTACATTTTTGGTACTGACGTTTTCGTCTAGAAATTTCGACCAGCAATGCCTGATGGGCGGCCGCAGTCCAAAGCTGATAATGAAGAATTGAAGGCTATTGTGGAAGCGGATCCATCGCAAACCACGTCCATGTTAGCTACAGCCTGCAGTGTTAATGACAAAACGGTTTTAGCGCACTTGGAGCAAATTGGAAAAGTGAAAAAGCTTGAAAGGTGAATTCCTCATGAATTGATTGGAGCAAATAGACAAACGCGAGTAGATTGCGTTATATTAGTCAACCGGCATAATAATGAAGGGATTTTAAAACTGGCAATTCTCATTGTAGGTATAACACCACTGAGCCGTTAAAGTATCAACATGGTTTAATCTGTGTATATAAATAAACTCATTGCGGTTATATTGCCGTGTTAGCCGCGGAAGTGTAAAAATATAATCTATTTTAAACATTTGTCGTGGCCCGCTCCCCTCGTCGACGGCGTAATGATATGACCTGGCTGCGGTTATTACGGGCTTGCTGCTGTTTCCAAGTTACGGTCGTTTATATAGTTTCTCTACATCTGTACACAGAAATAAAATTGGAGTGCCTGTTTGTAATATTGAAATAACCGTTTTTTACTATATGTATATGAATATAAATACGGTACATACACAATTTTTTTTTTATATTGTCTGTTCGTTCCGGCTAATCTCTGATGTGGCTGGACCTATTTTGGCGGGACTTTTATTGGCAGATAGCTGATATAATAAGGAGTAACTTAGGCTACTTTAATTACACGCGGACGAATTCGCGTGTACAGCTAGTCTATAATAGGAATAATATACATTTATTTAACAAATATTATAAACATGAATCTTCACCTAAATGAAATGATGATAAAACTTTATGAAAATAGGGTCAATATTGACCAATGCTTTTTTATTATCTAATTTTTTTTTTATTAATTATCATCGACAGCCTCGGTGGTCTAGCGGTTTAACACACCGTCTTACTTCCGATGGTCGCGGGTTCGTATTTTCGAAAGAAATATATGTCTATGTATTTGTATCAGTTATCTAGTACCCATAACACAAGCTTAATTTGGGTCTAGATGGCGCTGTGTGAATTGTCCTGAGATTATTATACATATAATAATAATAATAAAACCAGCAAAAGCTGAAAGAAAATAAAAAAAAAAACAATAATAATAATAATAATCTTGCAATAGAGGTAAGAACACAATGGCGAGCTGATACTGTACATACTGTACCTATTGTACTTTCTTCTACGGGTATTGTACCCAAAACACTTCAAAATAGTCTGCAAACATTACACATTCATCCATCCAAAACATATCTCCTACAGAAAGCCACAATATTAAATACCTGTCGCATAACCCGAAAATTTTTAACCTCCTCAACAATATCTTCATCCAGCACAACCTCTCCCACACTTGGCTAAGGCCCGTGTACGTGAGTATATTACCTTCTTTTAAATCCATAAAAGAAAAGAAAAAAAAGGAAAAAAAGAAAAATAATAATAATAATAACCGACTGTGCTTCTGCCGGGGGTAAGTTGCCATCTCCTCTCCTTAAGAGGGGAGATGAGATTTCTTTTGGAAATATAAAAAATAATAATAAAACCAGCAAAAGCTGAGAGAAAAAAAAAAATGTGTTTTCAAATATAGATTGATATTAAGGTTTCAAAAATATGAATTCTTCACACGATGTCTGTTCGTATGCGTTAATAATTTTACAGCTTCCTTATTCTACGGCTATATAAATCGACCAGTGTAAATTGAATTGAAAATGTTCAAATTCCTATATCGATATTATTAAATCCGATGGGCCATCTTTATTTGGTCGGGTAGGCAAGTGTTAATAGAGTGCGTGCCGTATTAATATACTTAACACTATGATTTTCCCGTGTGAAGGGATTTTACTTTATTTGTCTGTCAACTGTGTTTATAGTTTCCTATGGCATCTCAAAATTACGGCCGAGTTTACTTGAGATGGCGAGAGACGAACTCAACATTCCATGGATTCATCATGGGGGTGCCGGGTCCATAGTGAGGGAGAGAGGGAAACTCCGAGCAGTTCTCAGGACTTGTGACCCGGGTGTAGATTTAATGGGGTATTGTGGCCTACAAATTAAAAAAAAATCGTTTTTTATAATGAATGAATGAATGGATGAATGAATAATTGAATCTCCGAGCAGTTCTCAGGACTTGTAACCGGGGTGTAGGTTTAACGGGGTATTGTTGTCTACAAATTAAATAAAACGTTTTTTTGAATGAATGAATGAATAAATGAATGAAACTCTTTATTGTTCCTCTAACAGAAAATACATTTTTATTCATATTTTCAAAGTTTAACTATTAAGAATATGACTACGATGGGATTTTTGAATTTTTTGAATCAGAGGTAATTTTCCTTATTGAAATCCCTGTTTACAATTTTACATATATGTAAGTACTTTTTGTAGTATCTGTAGGTTAATTATAATTGAGCGGAGGAAAACATTTAATTTGTTGCTGACCACAGAAAAAAAAATGTAAAATCATTAATTGCAGTTTAAAAAACTTTGACAGTGACGAACAAACAAGGGCAAAATTCTAAACAAGTCATCCTTTATTTATGACATCATCCAATCAAGAGCGCATTACCAAGAAACCTTATTTGAAACGATCACGACCACAAATAATTTTAGTCCAATTATAAAAAAAGTTAGGTTGAAACAAAACTCCAATATTATTGCAATGTTTTTCGGATGCATTTTGGTACCGAAAAAAATCAAATTCGACTCGTGCCATTCGATTTAGATTTTAAAGGTCGCCCAATAAGTTTTATTTTGCCTCTGTGGGTTCTCGTTATTATATCCTAGGTGAAGATACATGAAACGAAGTACATACGAACATTCTATTTTTGAAAAGAGAATATTTTAAAAAATGGAATTACAAATTGATTATTACATATGAATTCCATTGTAAAATTAAATTCCATTATTAAAATAATATTTTTGTTCCAAATTCGAATTATAATTATATTTTCGTGGAAACTGTTAGATTCCATTTTTTAAGAATACTGTACTATTATTTAGTATTTTTTTATAATAATAATAATTTATTCGTTATGATTCTGAAACGAAAATGTTATGTTAATAATTAAGTATTATTAAAATAATAATTATCATGTTATTATTATTTATGTCCTTCAATTTTGTTATCCTTTGACACAGATATTATAAATGTTGTTATAAATGAAATAGTGTATAAATTTGTACAGTAGATATTTTTTAATTCAATAGATATTAAGCTTTGACGACCTCGGTGGTCTAGCGGGCATAGCACACCGCTTTACGACCGGTGGTCGCGGTTTCGATTCCTGGCACGGCACAAACATTTGTATTCATGAGTATGATTGTTTGTATCGGTCTGGGTGTTTTCTATGTATAATATGTATGTATTTACAAAAAAAATCTATGTATATGTATCAGTTATCTAGTACCCATAACACAAGCTTTAGCTAGCTTAACTTGGGTCTAGATGGTGCTGTGTGAATTGTCCTGAGATTATTATTATATAATTATTATTATTATATAAGCACACTATTCTTCCGTGTATACTATAAAAAAAAATATTTTCATAGATATTTAATCGTAATATTAATGCGTCCCTTATTCATAATATCTGTACAAATAGACAGACAACCAAAATTTAGGAATGAACTGATTTCTGTTAAAAATCCATCGATATTTTCATGTAACAAATCTAGCTCATATTTGTGCATACAATCTAGCAGAATCGAAGCGGTACCCAAAAATTTTATTACACGATGCAGTAATTACGTTACCTGGTGGCCCCCAAAAGCTGTTTATAATTTCTGTATCATTAGGGTTTTCTTGAGTTCAGCTACCGGTTGCTGGATTATTATTTTTTTTTCAATTAAAAGTCTTGATCAGTGCGCATTTTCGCAGTCTGCAAATGATTTACTCTTTAAGGGTTCCGAACTAAAATAATGGAACCTATTTGCAGTTTATCCACCAATCGTTCTATAATGAAAATATAAGACAGGACGGTCTTGATGGTCCAGCGGTTCCGCATAGAGCTTTACTTCCAATGGTCGCGAGTTCGATCCTAGCAGGATCCAAACATTTGTATTCATGATTTTTAGTATTGTTATCTGGTAATATTGTCTGGATGTATTCTATGTATATTATAGACTAGCTGTTCCCGCGACTTCGTCCGCGTGGAATTTAATATTATATTTCTAAAATAAAAGTAGCCTAAGTTATTTTTTATTACATCAGCTACCTGCCACAAAAAGTCCCTTCAAAAGCCCAGTCCCAGCCATTTCAGAGATTAGCCGGAACTAATTATAAAAAAGGTTATTTCAATATTACAAATACACTCCAATTTTATTTATATGTATAGATTGTGAGTATTGTTGTCTAGTAATATTGTCTGGGTATATTCTATGTATATTATAAACATATTTACATCAAAAATATATCGATGTATTTGTATCGATCGTTTAGTACCCATAACACAAACTCTGTTTAGTTTGGAACTAGATGACGCTGTGTGAATTGACTTAGATTATTATTATTATTATTCCATAAACAAATGTCCGGAACCCTCGTCATACGAGTTAGACTCATAATTTGCCAGTTTTTATTTTAAGCCACTTCCTTGTGTTTTTGCTTGGAATAACTAAGTTATTACGACTAATACTTATTATGTTATAATTGAGTCAAGGTCCTATTTTTTGGTTCACGATTGGAATGTGCATTACTGTTGAACGTGTAAAGTTTTGGAAACTTAATTATATATTGTAACAATCATAACAATAATAAATAAGTGTAATAATAATTGGAATATAAATAATAATAATAAATAAACGTAATAATAATAATAGTATCCCAGAACTTACTCACTCACTCATAGCAGGCACAGAATACCAGAGCCGCGACAGTTAGCTGTCTGTTAGGAAGAACAAACAGATAGACAACTTTTTTTTATATATTTAAGTACCGTAAATACATACACATGCATTTTGTAAAAAGTTGTTAATTTGAAATTACAAACAGACATTTCAATTTCATTCATTTGCATAGAGATGTATGTATATAAAAAATGAGAATTGTGTTTCTAAGTATTTGTATCAGAAATTTAATAATACCTACTCATAATAAAAGCTAGACTACTTTGGACGTAACACAAATTATCCTGGTTTATGATTGTAACTAGCTATTCCCGCGACTTCGTCCGCATGGAATTTAACTTTATTTTTCTAATTAAAAGTAGCCTAAAGAACTAACAACTATTTTGTTCGTCTTAATTTATACGTTCAATTAGGTACTAATAGGTTCAAACTAATACATTTACATCCTACATCATCCCCTATTTTATCCCCTTAGAGGTGGAATTTATCAAAATCCTTTCTTAGGGTATGCCTACGTCATAGTAGCTTTATGCATGCAAAGACTCAGCCCGATCAGTTTAAAATTGACAAAGTTTCATACAAACTTTCATCCCCTATTTTACCCCCTTGGGGGTAGAATTAATCAAAATGCTTTCTTAGCAGATGCCTACGTCATAACAATTACCTGCATGCCAAATTTCAGCCCGATCCGTCCAGTGGTTTGGGCTGTACATCAATAGACTATGTCTGTTAGTCACCTCTGAGTTATATATATTTAGATGTACAATATTTGATATTGTAATAACTCCTTTATAAACCACGAATAAAACCTATTAAATGCAATTAAAAAAAAAAACTCACAGCGACTATGTCACCGAACGTTAAATTCAAATTCCGTATTCGAAATTCGAAATCGTATCGCGTCCTGACGTTTCCTTTACGTGTCGTTTCCGCTGCGCGCACGCGCACTAGGAATCCTTAATCGCGCGCGCTTTTACATTTAGTGAGTATATATTTTTTTTGTTTTTTTTTTCGTCTCTCACTATATGTATCCTGTGTTTTGATTGATAGTATGGAGATAGGATGGTGAAGCCACTATTATGTAGTCCGACCTCATAGGGCCCCGTTGATAAATTGGCTGCTAGTATGCGCCGGCGCAGCGCTCTCTTCGCAATTGGTTTTTTGACGCGCCCACGTTCACGTTCAGTTTGATTTATAAATGATTATTGCACCGAAATTATTTGTTTATAGTTTGGTTCTTGGTGAAACATATATGTTATTTATTTGTTTTGGGATCGATACTTGCAGAATTAAGTTGTAAATAATATTATAATATTACATACGCATTGTAAACGAAAAAGATTGGTGGTCTCGCCGTTTAGACACCGCATTATTTTCGATGTTAGTAAGTTCGATTCCTCGCATCTTACAAAACATTTGTATTTACAAGTTAATTAATTGTTTGTATTAGTCTGGGTGTTTTCTATGCATATCATGTATGCATCTATTGTACATTAGAAAAAATGTATTTAGATATTTATGGTAATGCTATTACCGAATGACTGGCAGTTTAAAAAATAAATAAGTGTGACTATGTAACATTGCTTATATTAATTAAATTTCTTAAAAAAGAGTTCTGTTAACGTTTTTTTACGAAATTAAGTGAGAGCCGTTTAATGGTTAAAAAGTAATAAATAGATAGACAGACAGACATATATACATAAAATAATATAATTAAATTCTTATATAATTTTTAGTTAAATAGAAATAATGTACTAATTAAATCATCATCATCATCATCATCATCGCAGCCCGGAAGAAATAGAAATAGAAATAATCTTTATTCAAATAAACTGATTACAAGCACTTTTGAATAGTCATATTTTGATTCTACCACTCATTCGGAATGCAGATTCATCACAAGAAGAATGAGCAAGAAACTTGTGTGTTGCTCTTTTTAATAAATGTTTTTAAAAAAAAAATTTGAAGACGTCCACTGCTGGACATAGGCCTCCCCCAAAGATCTCCACGACGATCGGTCCTGCACTGCTCGCATCCAATGCCTTCCAGCGATCTAATTAAATAGACAATAAATAATTATAAGCATTACCATATTCGATTCGAATAATGTACATCGCATGTACATTATTCGAATCGAATCTAGACCCTCTTTAATATGTATCGCAACTCAGTCATTGGCTTATGACTTCATCGCTCGGTCTGCCGCATGCTTAGTACGTGTTTGTCTGTCCGTACATACATATATAGGTGTAGGTAATAATTTGTTATATTAAAATTACGCGCTAAAATATCAAAGACCTCACGGAAACAATTTATTAAAACCTATATCTGGAGTATAGCCTTGTATGCGTGTGAGACGTGGACATTAAATCAAAAGGAAAGAGACAAACTGGAGGCTTTTGAAATGTGGTGTTGGAGGAGGATGGAAAGAATTAGCTGGAAGGATAAAGTAAGAAACGAAGAAGACAGGGTAAAAGAAAAAAGACAAATATTGAACACAATAGAAAATAGACGTGGAAAAATGTTAGGGCACTTGATACGGCGCGATGATTTCATGAAAATTATTATTGAGGGGAAAATAGAAGGAAAGAGGGGAGGGGAAGACCAAGGAATAGCTACATCAAACAAATTGAGGACAAAATGGGAGTCGTGTCGTATCAAGAATTAAAGAGCATGATGGAAGATCGCGGAAAGTGGCAAGAGCTCCACCGACAAGAGTGTAGCTCTTAAATTATAAATGAATGAATGAAAAATATGTGTTGGTAGATGATGTTAAAGTACATTTTGTTTGAAAAGCCGTCTATGTACCTTTTTGTTTTTTTTTTCGGATTACTCTAATGCTGTTGGCCGTAGCTGGCCTGTACCTGTACGTACCAATTTTTTTATACTACGATGGTGGCATACAAGTATACGGCCAATCTGATGGTAAATTACACACTAAACGATTACTTGAATGACGAGCGTGCATGGCAATAGTTGTTTATCCCCCTCTAATTAAAACGGGGATAAATTATAAGGGGGGGGGAGGGGGGTATATTTAAATATGACGGCTTGAGCCGAGGTTCGAACCCCTAGCGGTGTCCGTCAGGCGGGAGTTGGCCTTCAGCCGCTCCATAAGGCCTTTCGCGAGTTTGGAGTGACATATAAACTCGCCCCCTATCGTCCTGTGAAGCTGTAAAGGCCAGCTACGGTCAACATTAGTAGTCCGAGGACGATGTAGTCCGTAAAAAAATCAAATTCGAAATTGCAGATTGAAGAATCGAATTGTTATTAAAAAAAATAATAATATAATAAAAAGCTCTCGGCTTTTTGTTACTATAAAATTTAAATGTTTACTAAAAGATTTTGTTATGAAAAAGATAGCCAAAAAACTGTGACTTTGCCGATTCAAATATATCAACTTCAACTTACATTTACATTAATTTACTTAGTACATATATAATTATATATGTATGAGGGTCTCTGTGGTCTAGTGGTTTAGAACACCGCCTTACTTCCGATGGTCGCGAGTTCGATTCCTCCCACGGCACAAACATTTGTATTCATGAGTATGATTGTTTGTATCGTTCTGGGTGTTTTCTATATATAATATGTATGTATAATATTTACAAAACTATACATATCTATGTATTTATCAGTTATCTAGTACCCATAATACAAGGTTTAGGTAGATTAACTTGGGACTAGATGGCGCTGTGTGAATTGTCCTGAGATTATTATATGTAAATTGTAAATGTGAGTTGAACTCGATTTTCATCGTTGTACGTGGATGGAGAGATATCTCTTAATATGGTATATTTATGGGTATAATAATATTTCATTGCTTTTTTTAATGTTCTTTATAGATTGGGCCGTTTTATTGTGATGCATCTGTATTCCGAATGATTGGTAGAAAAAAATAAAGACTATTCATAAGTGCTTGTAGTGAGATTATTTGCCTAATTATTAATTCTTTCTTTCGTTCTTATTTTTTTATTTAGAAACTTACATTTGTGTACACACACATCCACTTTCCAAAGGAGATATTTCGTTTATGCATATAAACGAAATACCTCCTCTGGATAATTTACATTTTTTCCCGAGGAGATAAAAACCATCGCTCCTGAGAATATCCTTCAATTCTTGTCCCTGACGAGTCTAGGCAGAGAACTCTGAAAAAGGGCAAGCACAATAGATCTATGTATATGATTTTCATCTGGGCCGTTGTGCGTGTAGAGCCAAGACTACTAAAGTAAGTTCCAGAAGCGCAGAAATCTCCAGGTATCTTCACAGGCTTCACGGAGCTCTGACTGTATATATAACTATATATATTGATACAGTTATAAACAATACAGTTACAATACATATAGCGATGTAATATTAATAAATATTCCGCTCACACGCCGTCCTACCGATGGAGGGCGCACATTAACTACTTGACGATATAATGATCTATATACGAGTACTAGGTGTACACGAGCGGACTGTCGCCTATTGAATTGATAAACAGACTCGTGTGTGCCGCCACAGAATATGGTGTAGATGTGACAGATTTGGAAGCTGTCGATACAGACGGAACACCCACGTCGATTTGTTTTCCCGATTATTTTTTGTTTGTAATATTCAATATATAAGATATAGTTGCCCCTTTTATAGAAAAGTTGCGAGGTAACTGACTGAGCTGGTATGGGCATGTTGCGGAGGAACGAGGATGGTCCTCGTTACTTATGGAAAGTGTATAATATGAATGTGGATGGATGTAAAGGGAGTGAACGCTCTAAGAAAAGATGGATGGATTGTGTGAAAGATGATATGAATAAAAGAAGAGTATGTTCAGATATGACGACCGATAGAGAGCAGTGGAAGAGAATGCGCTACTGCGCCGACCTCAAATAATGGGATAAAGACAAGGCAATGATGAATTTTCAATATATAAGATAGTTAAATAAATAGTAATAAACAATATAGCCTATGTGTTCTTCTGATTCTACATTACTGTAAAGTTTCATCGACATCCCTTCAGTAGTTTTTGCGTGATAGAGTAAAAAACATCATTACTTACAAACATTCGCGTTTAGCGCCTGGTAACGCTCGAAACATCAGGAAAATTGAAAGTTCGTTGTCAGCTTCTTAAGGAGAAATAAGCTTTTCTCTTGGATTTTTTTAATATCGTATCAGTTCGGAAATACCATTGCTGGAAGGTGTTTTCATAAAGTGGTTGTACGTGGCAAAAAGTTTGTCTGGATAAAAATATAAAAATAGTGATATGCTCACAGCTCGAAAAAAAAAATAGGATAAATTAATGGATAGATAAAGTTAAGTTTGTATGTACATTAAAAATACTTGCTTTTGATGATTACTTTTTGTTACATTAAATTGAATTAACTAATATACGCAACTAATTTCGTGACACAATATGGGTCTAGATCTGATAACGGTTAGAGTTCGATCACTAGTGGATGATCGTAACAGTATGTTATGAACTTGCCCACTAGTTCGTCTGGTAGACCGTCAGTTTTCTACACTGAATGTTTGTGGTCTCGCACATACTAAAATAGGGGAATTAAGCAATCTACTAGCTGTGCCCGCGACTTCGTTCGCGTGGTTACCAAGTACACTATCGCGATTTTAACTTTGGAAGCCCTGAAATATGATTTTTGCCCCCTTTTTGCAGCATTTTACATTGATGCTTCGCTTCGATGGTTGTAGCGTAATGTAGCTTGAAGCCCTCCTTGACAAATGGACTATCCAACTTTTAAAATATTTTTTCAATTCGAACCAGTAATCCCTGAGATTGGCGCGTTCTAACAGACAAACAAGCAGCTCTTCAACTTTATAATATTAAGTATAGAAATACAACGTAAAATAACACTTAAATCTATGAAATGTAGAATATTTATCACACGATTCAAGAAACAGTAAGTTACGTTTTGAACTCTGTTCAGTATCAAGATTAATTAATTTAAATTTGAATATAAATATTATAATATACTGTAATATCTCATTAAATATTCCTCTCAGAGGCAATATGAAATAAGTATTCAAATTATATATTTTTAAAATTACTGTCACATCTGAATAATACTTATTCTTTGCCAATAAATACTAAAACTCTTATTTAAATGTCGCATCACAGGTTAGAGATAACATCTTTTATATACGGGATTTCCGTTGTCTACAGACGGACTTACGAATTGCTAATATCTAAAATGTTTTGTCTGTACATTAGTTATTCTATTGGTATCTTAGATTTCTTTTAATATGGTATATTTATGGGCATAATAATATTTCATTGTTTTTTTATAATGTTCTTTATAGATTGAGCCGTTTTATTGTGATGCGTCTGCGTTCAGAATGAGTGGTAGAATAAAAAAAATACTATTCACAAGTGCTTGTATTGAGATTATTTGCATAATTATTAATTCTTTCTTTCATTTTTATTTTTTTATTTAAAATCTTACAACATTTGTGTGCCCATTCGTGTATAAACGAAATATCTCCTTTGGAAAGTTTACACTCTTTCCCGAGGAGATAAAAACCATCGCTCCTAAGAATATCCTTAAATCTTGTCCCTGACGGGTCTAGGTAGTGAACTCTGAAAAAGGGTGAGTAAATAGATCTATGTATGTCGCAGTGCTACAGGTGGTACAGGCACCTGACAATAGCCCAAACAACCCAATAAAAAAAATAAAAATAGAACATTTGTCGATTTTTTTTTTTATGCAACTCGAATGGCAAAGAAGCTGACAGTCCACTTGATGGTAAGTGCGACAGAAACAAAAAATACATAAGTACATATATACGAATTCAAAAACTAATTACATAATTATTGCTTAGCTAAAATCTGCAGATTTGGCCAAACTGATGAGGAAACGGTACTACAGATACTATATAGTTGTAGCCCACTCATGAACGAGTAGCTACTACTGTAAAGATTCATCAAAAAGTGTTTGCGTGAAAGAGACAAACATTCATCCATACTCACAAACTTTCACGTTTATAATACTACTAGCTGCGACAGTGTGTTATATTGATCTTGACCAAATTTTTTTTTTCTTATACTACGATGGTGGCAATCAAGCATACGGCTCATCTGATGGTAAATGGTTACCGTAGCCTATGAACGCCTGAAACACCAGGGGTATGTGCGCGTTGCCGACCCTTAAGAAACCTTAATATACCCTTCCTGAAAACTCCATGCTGTAGTCATTACAGAGAGATTTCTAATGAAAAATATTCAATAATCTAAACCAAAAGGCTTTCATTAAAAAAAATTTTCATCGTTCTAACTTCAAAAATGTCCATACAAACTTTCATCTCCTCTTTCAACCCCTTACATCCTTTATTTCGCATTATAAAGTAGCCTATATCTTTTCTCAGGGTTTAGACTTTCTGTGTACCAAATTTCATTTAAATTGGTTTAGTAATTTTAGCGTGACAGCGGGACAGACAGACAGACTTACTTTCGTATTTATAATATTAGTAAGGAGTAAGGATTAAGATAGATATAAATACAGAAATATTCACCTCGATCTCCCTTTATAATCGAGAGGAGGTCCAAATAGTCCATTTAGTATGTCTGCGGGGTCGCGTCGTGGCACATCTACAAGTATAGTTGGTTTCCTGCGCATTTGATTTGGATCGACGCGGTCTATTCTCGGAAACGTGTCATGCAGTCATAGTGTTTAAACAATGAGTGTGCCAAAGATTAGATCATATAGAAAAGTACGTAGAGGTATAAATAGGCAAATTATTATTAACTGGTGGTCGCACAATGGTCGAAAATCAATCAAATTCATTTAACATTCAGTACAAACAATATTAATCGATTCTCAATTTGAACATAGGCTTTAAAAGTAAACAAAAGTATATATGTGTGTGTGTGTGTCAAATACACCCTGTATGAGAGTGTGTATTTTTTAAGCACAATCTTATAAAAATAATAGCATTCAGTACTCCTCCTATATATAAACTATAAATGTGCGAAATTTCATCCTTCTATCTCCGCGCAATTTTCGTAAAAAGGGGTACAAACGTTGCTTCACGTATTAATAAAAAGGACAAAATGTTACAACAGTGCAACAGATAGAAAACTCGAAATAAAATTATGTACCAAACAATTGGATAATCGACAAAAATCTGACTTTTAATTTAAGGTAAATAAATTGAATTGAAGGATTTTTTACAGTTGTTTATAATTGTAAACTGTATAAAAACGGAATGTTTACCGTAATAATATAACTTATGAGATCCCTTTATTTCGTGACTGTTACAAGCGTACTGGTCTTGAGTTTATTCGAATATATATAACATATAATCTATAACAAACATTGTGACTAATAAATTGGATTAGTTAATGTTTTAGTATTTTTTTCAGATCCACTTGTCTCTGAGAGACAACCAACGCGTATCCAATTACTGCATTACATATTTGAAGACAAAGTAATCTATTGATCTATAATTGTATTATGGATCATCTGTAAGTCGCGCGTGGGCGCCATTGAGGCGTGATCACGCATATGTATTGATAGTAATCGATTTGTATCATAGAATTAGTATAGTCCACGCTTGCGCAATGTAATTATGCATGTAGGGTGATACTATGGTGGGAGATGTTTAATCTATGAGTACTTATGTATATTACTATATCATTTGTTCTATTACGAATTTATAATGTATATATAGTTACAGTTATATTTTATTACACAGTATAAAACAAAGTCGCTCTCGCAGTCTGTCCATCCATATGCTTAAATCTTTAAAACTACGCAACGGATTTTGAAGCGGTTTTTTGTAATAGATAGAGTGATTCAAGAGGAAGGTTTATATATATAATACATGTACATATACCCGTGCGAAGCCGGGGCGAGTAGCTAGTAAGATTATAAATCAAAATAAGATTAAAATATATATATAAATATAAAATAAGATTATAAAATGAAGAGTTTGTTTGTATGAACGCACTAATCTCAAGATCTACTGGTTTGAATTGCTCCTATTGGTCCTAGCGTAATGGCTATATAACATTACGCTAGGACCAATAGGAGCGGAACTGTAATGAAAAATTGTAAAAGGTGTGGAAATGAAACGCAGACGAAGTTGCGAGGGTCAGTTGGTATGTATGTATGTAGGTATACATGTGAAGTTTTTATATTTATACTTATGTTATGTCTATTTATTCGTTTAATAAATATAGTGCCTTGTGTGAGCCATCTACCTTTCCTGTGTATGTACATTATTCTTCTCTTTTAGGTTGTATGTAAGAAATTGGTTATAGCGATAAGAACGCCTTTTGTTATTACTATTCTACGTACTGTTTTTCTTATTGTATTTATTCCATGTGGACAATAAAGAGTTTATTATTATTATTATTATTATTATTATTATTATATGATAGAATGACATAGAACTATTTTCGTTTATGGTTTGATGTTGAAAGAAGAAGAGGAATTTTATAGTGGAAGCAAATAAGAATAAGAATAAGCGGTAAATTCAATAATTAAGTATATCTATTTAAAAGTAATTATATTTAAATTTATTTGAATAAAGAATTTTCTATTCTATTCCTTTATATACATATCTATAATGTTGTTGAGATTAGAACACATTTTACGTTTCTGAATCAAAAACAAACTCGAAACTTTGCAGCAATTGTATTTAAAAGTATGGGAAACTGGAGCGACACAACGGCTATTATATTGAAAATCAGAATTATATTTATAAATGTGTACATTTCCTAAAAGGAAGCACGAAGAAGTAACAACAAGTTAAAAGTTACATATAAAAACAGATATCAAAAATACGAAGTTTGTAAAAAGAATGGTAGACAAACTGCCAGCAATAATACTCATGAATACATATATTTGTACCGTGCAGGAATCAAACCCGTGACTATAGGAGGTAAGATATAGTGTGTTTATTAAAAAAAACACTATTTCCATTTATATGGCAAGCTTTATACAGAGTTTACAGACCCAAATATTGCAACATTAATCTTCTTCGGACGGGGGTTAATGTAAACTTTACTCAGAGATAACTAAATAATTATAACTGTGGTACTGTCTGTGCAGTGATGAAGTACCGCTGACAGTTAACTGATAGTTGTGCCAACCTTTTAGGTTCAGGGATAATGCATCAGGACAGCGGGATGCTGTTCAAATATATACATACATTTTTACATGTTACTCTTCCTATATACATTTCGATTTAAACGCATAGTAATATTTGACGACCTTAGTGGCCTAGCGGTTAACTATACATTACTTCCAATGGTCGCATGTTCGATTCCTGGAACGAATCGGCTTTACTCATTTTTATGATTTTATTTAATTCCAGTAGGTTTAGAAATGGTAAGGGTGGTCCACCCCAATTTGGATTTCTTTTTGGACAATCTTTAATATTAATGTTTTTATGATTCTGCATTAGAAAATTCATACAACCCTACGTATAAATATATATACCTCTATTTTTTAATAGCTCAGTTCCTATTGCCAACTTCTTATGTTTTTTTTCTTATTTTATACATTTTTAGTAATTTATTAATACTGGCAATAAAGGTTTTATCTCTCAACCAATAAATAAATGAATAAAACAAAATATATCCCCGCTAATACCGATTGAATCATCCACGATGCAGAACAATTAATTTCTCGACTAATATCTGATAATTAAAATGAGGAACATAAAAAAAAAACAAAATTTAACCTTGGCATCGATCAAGTTCCAACAACAGTTCAAAATAAATCGTGACGTTCAAAAGCACTCGTGACGGAACCGACCGTCAGAGGTCAAAACAACACAAAGTTTTATCATTCGATTAAATTAACAATCGATATGATGATTCCGATTTATTTAACGGACGATTACAGGCGATGATCTAATTTTACAATGAGCGTAATCAATGCGGCGTGTAGAGTTACAAATATTACGAATGGACGAATGACTTATAAAATTATTCTCAAATACTATTCGTTGTAAATATCATATTGATTTATATATAATCAACAACCTAAAATATTTAATTTCAAGCTTCTCGCTTTAAAAATGACGAGATTTCCATACAACCTTTCATCTCAATCCTTTGCAGTTCTTTTTTCACATTAAAAAGTAGAAGATGTCCTTTCTCAGGATCTAGATTATCTGTGTACCAAATTTCATTTATATCGATTAATTGATGAAGTTCCAACAACAATTCCAAAGCACTCGTAACAGAACCGGCCGCCAGAAGTCAAAACAACACAAGAATAGAATAGAATATCATTTATTCAAATAAACTTAATTTAAGCAGAATAGTCACAACAATTTGTTTTTTATCTACCACTCGTTCGGAAAGCTGTCTCATCACAATAAGAACGAGCAAGAAACCTGTGTGTTCTTTTTAAATAATCCTTGTAAGTTTACATTTACAAGTCGAAACGTGTGAATACTAACTACCAACCAGCACTAATTTTTTGGGTCAAATCTAAATATACAATAAGATTAAATCAGTCGTAGTCATAATATCAGACCAGTCCCTACAAGCAGCACTCGTTCACGAGTATGACGGATGAGCCAGCTATCACTGCGTTCGACCAACAAAGTTTTATCACTCGATACGATGATTCCGATTTATTTAACGGACGATTACAGACGGTGATCTAATTTTACAATGAGCGTAATCAATGCGGTATGTAGAGTTACAAATATTACGAATGGACGTTGCATAGGATTGAATTCATTAGTGATTGAACGATATTTATTTGTGAATGATAATTAATAATTTTAAAAGCATTTTTTTTGCATTGCAAGAGGATTATATAAAAATAAACAGCCTTGTTTCAAATATTTCATTGGCTTTAGAATAATATTAAATGCGTATTAATTTTGATTTTATCCAAAAAAAAGAAAGGTTTAAAGTTATTCTTAAATACTATCCGTTGATAATGTCATATTTATTTATATATAATCAACAGCCTAATAAATATGTTTTATACCTCTAGTTTTAAAAATGATACTTCCATACAATCTTTTATCTCTCTTTCTTTTTATTTCTTTAAAACCCTTTTTTCACATTAAATATCCTTTCTTAGGGTTTAGACTATCTGTGTACCAAATTTCATTTAAATCGGTTCAATAGTTTATACGTAAAAGCGTGATAGACTGTGAGGGGTACTTTCGCGTTTATAATATTAGTATGTAATATGTTATCTGAGATATTAGGATAGACAGACAGAGTTACTCTCACATCTATATTAGTAAGGTTTTTGAATAAACATAAATCCATTCTAACAATACCTAGCTCTACGCCAGCAAGGAAGCTAAAGAAATAGATCATTAAATTCACCACGATTTTGTCTAAATACTATCATTACAGGATTATTTATTATTTCTATAACTATTCATACAATATGTGCTGGCTTCCTATTTCCGGGTCTTAGGTTCATTACCAAGCTGTAGTTGCATTGTACTATTTTTTGTTTTATATATATACTCTTATTTATTCATTGTTATGTTTACATAAACGACAAGTTGATGGTCAACTATTTACTGTCGCCTGCATAAACAGATATTACTTTTAGTTTTAGTTTTATCTTATAATTGTATAAGTGACAATTTTTAAGAGCACATATTGGTTACAACGTATTTAGCGGACATTTTTAATTTATTGTATAGTATACAGATTATAGAAACCAATATTACATATAAATAAAATTGGATTGTCTGTTTGTAATATTGAAATAACCGTTTTTTACTACATGCACATGAATATAAATATGGTACATACACCAAAATATTTTTTTTTACGATTTTTGTCTGTGTATCTGTCTGTTCCCTATTTTGACGGGATTTCTTTTTGGCAGGTAGCTGATATAATAAGTAGTAACTTAGTCTACTTTTATTTTAGAAAAATAAAGTTATAGTCCATGCGGACGAAGTCGCGGGAATAGCTAGTAGGTATATATATATATATATCCTAAACAACCTAAATATTGCAAAGCAAATTGAAATAGACATTATGTAATTTGAGGTCACGCAGATGTTTTTTTATGTATTTAAAATAGCAAAATGGTGGCTCACCTGATGGTAAGTGGTAGCAATTATATACGTGAGATGTACCACTGATGTCACGTTATTCCGTTTGTGTTGTTATATAAAATTATTCATCATCAGTTAGACTTCTCCACTCTTCTTTCTCCATTAAACTTTATAACGAGATTTAGATAATAATAATAAACATGTTTCAGAATCTTGAATTACTATATAATTGAAACATATCATCATCATCATCATCGCCCGGAAAACGTCCACTGCTGGACATAGACCTCCCCCAAAGATCTCCACGACGATCGGTCCTGCGCTGCTCGCATCCAATGCCTTCCAGCGATCTTGACCAGACCGTCGGTCTACCTTGCTGAAGGCCTTCCCACACTGCGTCTTCCGGTCCGCGGTCGCCACTCGAGGACTTTATTGCCCCAACGGCCATCTGTCCTACGAGCTATGTGCCCTGCCCATTGCCACTTCAGTGTCGCAATTCTTCGGGCTATGTCGGTCACTCTGGTTCTTCTGCGGATCTCTTCATTTCTGAAATTGAAACATTTACTGAATTCAAATTTCACACCGAAACTGTTTGAAAGTGAAACCGTAGAGAAATATAGGTAATTGAAAGATAAATATCATTATCCGTTGTACCTTAATATGGATGGATTAGAGGCGTTTTTAATTTGCACCTCCCGCCACTTACACTCAAAAACAATATCTTAACATAGATCAACCGCTTCAAGAGCCGGTTCGTGTTACAGATACAAATCGGTATGCCATAAAATTATTAATTTCTATAACATTATGGCTTCTATCATAAAATAAATAGTGAATTCGTGGCTATTGCAATGTTCTCAAGACTTTATTGAATTATAAGTTTGTGCGATCTTATTTGTATTGTGTATCGAGTGATAATGGTTTTGATATTTGGAATTTAATATATTTTTTATATAGTACAAAGCATAAACATCATGCAGCTGACAAGGTAGGTAATAAGGGTCAATATGCAACCACTATACTGGACTGATTGCAGGTGCGTTGCTTATAGCGTAACAAAACGCGTAGATTTGTTTGTAAGACTGCAAAATAAAAAGATCCAATAAAGGATATTATAGTTTCATATTATTTAAAATTACAGTAAAAATAGTCACAAACTATTTGTGTTATATATATACATATATAATATTTTTCTCTGTTACTAGGTCTTACAGAAAAGCATTAGGACACAAAAAATTATTTCCAAGAGATCAAAAAATAAATTAAACGACATTATTAATGGGTTGCATTGTACTGTAAACCACAGTGCTGTAATTTCTAATATATAATATTTTACTCAGCAAAATGAATATCATTACATAGTATAAAACAAAGCCGTTGTCGCTGTCAGTCCCTATGTGTGCTTAAATGTTTAAAACTACGCAACGGATTTTGAAGAGGTTTTTTTAAAAAGATAAAGTGATTTAGAGGAAGGTTTATATGTATAATACATGTACACCCGTCCAAAGCCGGGGTGGGTAGCTACATTATCTAAATATATATATAAACTCAAAGGTGACTGACATAGTGATCTATCAACGTACAGCCCAAACCACTGGACGGATCGGGCTGAAATTTGGCATGCAGGTAGATGTTATGCATCCGCTAAGATAGTATTTTCATTAATTCTACCCCCAAGGGGATAAAATAGGGGATGAAGGCTTGTATGAAACTTTGTCAATTTTAAACCGATCGGGCTGACACTTTGCATGCATAAATCTACTATGACGTAGGCATTCCCTAAGAAAGCATTTTGATAAATTTCACCCCTAAGGGGATAAATTACCGCAAGCGAAGAAGCGGGCAAAAGCTAGTAAATTATAAAGACATACTTCTAAGTAGAAAGAGATGTTGATGGTAAGTATGAATAAAATAATATTCGTAATATCAAATGCGAGTGTTGGTGCTTATGTGAGACAAATAAAAAATACACTATTATTATAAAATTTGATACTGATATTAAATATTTTGCATGTTCTCGTGGGTGTGAAATTTATAAAAGACAAGTACTTTTTAGGCTGTCTTTTAAATCAAACCTTGACAATAATTTTTTTTTAATAATAATCCTCTGCTCAAGTATCAAGTAATTAAGTCATTCTATAGATCAATATAGAGGAAGAGCTTCGTCGGTGCTTTGGTAGTAAAAAATTGAAATATAATAAATCAATTTGGAGGTTATATCCGTGGACCGGTGCGCGCGCGCAACACGACTGACGTGTTAGGTCGCGACTATATTGATGGATAGTTGAAAATAATACACAATTCTGCTTTATTATTACTTATTTAATAATAATTTATTAATTACTTAATAAAAAATGCAGTCAGGCAAAGATATGGCCCGCGGGCCGCATCCGGCCCCTACTGTTTCAATAAGGCCCACAATCGCAATGTGTCATAAAATTTTGTGTATTATATACTACTAGCTGTGCCTGAGACTTTGTCCGTGTAGAATAGTGACCTTGGACAAATAAAAAAAATATATATTTAATAACCTAACCCAAAACAGCAAAAGAAAAAAGTTTTACCGTTCTAGCTTCAAAAATTAATTTCCATACGATCTATTAACCCCTATTTTATTTTAAGTCCTTAAAATTATTACAAAGTTTGAATTTCATATTTATTTATATTTAATGTTGTTTAAATATAAATAAATATGAAATTCAAACAATAAGCCTAACAATAAGTTTTGAATTTCTAGCTTCAAAAATGACTATACTTCCATACAACCTCTCATCTCCTCTTACAATCCTTTACAACCCTTTATCGCATTGAAAAGTAGCCTATATCCTTTCTTAGGGTCTAGACTATCTGAGTATCAAGTTTCATTTAAATCGGTTGAGTAATTTTGGCGTGAAATCGCGACAAACAGACAGACAGAGTTACTTTTGCATTTATAATATTAGTAGGGATAAATAAATGATTTGTTAGAATAATTTAATATATTTCTTTTTGTTTGAATTTGGTCCGTCTATAAGATCTAACTTTAATGTGTAGCCATCTGCAACTTTTGAGTTTGACACCTCTGATCTGAAGCTTTGTGTAGATGAAGTTTTCAATTTGAGTGTGTGCCGGAATTGACCTCGTTTATTTCTTAATTTACAATTAGGTGTTATAATATAACCTTGGGCGTAATTGCCTAAAATTCTATATTGTTTTAAAATACTTAGATTTGTCTTAATATTGGAAAATTCTAATGACTTCATAATTAACTAGTTACTCGCGCCGACTTCGCTCAGGTGTACATGTATTATACATATAAACCTTCCTCTTGAATCACTCTATCTATTAAATAAAATCGCTTCAAAATCCGTTGCGTAGTTTTAAAATTTTAAGCATACATAGGGATAGACAGCGACAGCGACTTTGTTTTATACTATGTAACGATATTCATTTTGCTGAGTAAAGTATTATATATTAGAAATTACAGCACTGTGGTTTACAGTACAATGCAACCTATTTACAATGTCGTTTAATTTATTTTTTGATCTCTTGGAAATAATTTTTTTTGTCCTAATGCTTTTATGTAAGACCTAGTAACAGAGAAAAAATATTATATACATATATATTATTATATATATATATATAACGGGATATTTCCTAAGTTGTATTAATTAGATCTTCTTATATTTGTCTTTTTTCTATTGTTTTTCGTCTTTTTTTTTATATTAATTGTTTACCGGTTTTTCTTGACCTCCTGTGATGTTTTACTTCGCTGTGTATACACCTTTACCTTTCTAAATGTCGTGTCGATCGGTTTCAAACGATATACACTTATTTATTTACGCGTTCGTTAATCGGTGATTTATGAGGGCGCCGGTTCAGAGGGTAGGGGATACGCCCTTTTTTGCTCAGTACCTTTTTATATGTGGTGAAAGTTAGTTGCCAGTGAGATTTTTTTTTAAGATACAACTACTCGCAATTTGTTACACATTGCTTTTATTAAAAATTGGAGTGGTAATCTAGTTTACAGTCCACCTGATGGTAAGTGGAACTAGTTACATTCTGTTCATTAAAAAATGGAGTGGTAATCTAGTTTACCGTCCACCTGATGGTAAGTGGAACTAGTTACATTCTGTTCATTAAAAATTGGAGTGGTAATCTAGTTTACCGTCCACCTGATGGTAAGTGGAACTAGTTACATTCTGTTCATTAAAAATTGGAGTGGTAATCAAGTTAACATCTGATAGCAAGTGGTACCGTCGCCTTAAAACCTGAACAGCGCCATGAAAATAATGTCCAACATGATGCCTACGGTTACCTTTTACCATCGCTCGCTATTGACAGGGAATTTATCCTCACATGCTGGATCCGGACAGTGCAGTTTCAGAGGAGACTCCTCCCGACTGCACTTAGATTCTGGAATGAACTACCTACTGAGGATTTCTCTAAACTACTGTACGGGGTTTTCCAAAAAATGGTATTAGGGATTATTAAGGTTTCTTAAGAGTCGGCAACGTGCACGTGACATATGTAACCACAGCAACCACAGTGATACCACACTTGCGTTGCTATTACAGAAGACTAAACTACATATTACAAAGCAAGCGGCTCGCCTAATGACAAAGTTGATACGGAGGCATGAAAACTTATCATCTCACTAAAAAGCAGTTAACAAATTTTGAAAAAGAAAATTCTCAATTAGAAATATATTTTTACTAGCAGACCTGGCCACGTGTTGCTGTGAAGGCTCTTGAATAAAATAATATTGCTATAAATTGTGATGTATGTAAGCTATCCTATCTTTCAAGTTGGATCAAATTTCACAATGTGCAAATCAAATTTGCAATCGTTTGAGTAGTTTAGGAGTCCATCGCGTATAAACATGTGACACGTAATTTTTATATATAAAGATTTACAATGTACATCTTTTCTATATAGATTCCCATATGTTAGACGTAATTATTAATGAGGAATTCAAAATCGTAGTGAAAAGTACTCATTTAGCATTTATTGCAGTACCAATCTCACACCTAGATACATATTCTTAAGAAACCATGAATTTCTAATCGATTAACAAAACGTCTACTGAACCTAAATGGGAATAACCTTAAAACAATGATAGGGACAATAACGGGCTACTGTCCCTTAAACAAATACATGTACACAATAGGTGCTCCAGACAGTCCTCTTTGTCGGAGATGCTTTGAAGACGAAGAAACGGCCGCTCACGTGATCCTGGAGTGCTTGCAGTGGCCACACAACGTACACAAATCCTTGGAACAGTAAGGTCGTTCAGTGAAGTGTATGAAGACATTAGGAGGATTCTGCACTTCTGGGAGAAGCTTGGTTGGCTACTTTAGTAGTCTCGGTTGCGTGTAGAGCCGAGACGGCCCAAATGAGAGCCTAAATGCAGAAAATAGAGTCCATTTTACATTACTACTTTCCATCAGGTCTTCTTTCTTTGTCGATTTTTCAAGGCTAAGGATCGTGGCCACCAGGAATGCTTTTTCCAACCAAATCGCGTCTCTATTCTGTGCCAAGTGGACCGCCGACTGCATATTTCGCTTGACAGAATTTCGAACCGAATCAGTCCATCGTGCAGGTGCCCTACCTCTGCCCCTTCTTCCGTCCATGTGGCCTAACATTATCCTACGCCTTCTTTCGTTCACGTGGCCTAACATTATCCTACACCTTTTTTCGTTCACGTGTCCTAACATTACACATTTTTGCCCTACCCATTCTTCCGTTCACGTGGCCTACTATTATAAATTTCAAATTATCTGGCTTCCGACAGTGGGGTCATAGCCAGCGTCTGAACAAAGTTATCAGACGCTGGAAGCACGGTAGAGAAACGGATTCTAATACCCAGTTGTTCCAATATACATAGATGCATTAGTGCGGCGCTCCATAAAATTCCTAATATTTTGCGCCAAAACTACATCTCGAATACTATATCTTTGGAAACTGTGCATAATATAATATAGTGGATGGTCTATCTACCATGGAAAATTGCCGTCATCAGTGCCGTGGCCAACGAGACAATTTTATTTACATTTTATCATTATTTCTTATGTATGTTAGTCTGTAAGGTATATATAATATGAGCTATGTAGCCTGATAAATAATATATTTTGCATTTTGCGATACGTCGCGCGAGCCATTCCATCAAGTAGGCCTTATTAAATAAAATCCCACACCTACACATTCCCAAGAGACTATTAGCATCTCTAATTTCGCCCACGATTAATTTCTCCTAAACAAACAAAACAATGGACAACCGTTTGCTCATGCACGAGTGGTGCTTCAAATTATTTTTCAGAAATGAAGCGTTCACTCCAATTCTGGCTCTGATCTCGAGAGCACTCGATTTCATCTGATGGCACTTGAATTCGGATCTTGGACAAACAAAATACGGTCAATAACGGCATAGATTCAACTGTGATGTACTTAAAATTTGATGTGGCGACTTTCACTTTAATTTTTATTGCTATAATATGTAACGAATCTTTTTATGTGTAGTGTAAATAAATCATACATACGTATTACATATAGATTTATTATTATGTATACATTTACAAAAAACATCTATCTATTTATATGAGTAGTCTAGTGGCCATAATACAAGCTCTGCCTAGCTTGGGACTAAATGACGTTGTTTGAAAAAGCCCCCGGCCATTATTATTAAGGATATTTAATTATACTAACAATATTTAATTTATACTAGAGCAATTTCCTAGGCACTGACGTACTTATTAATCAGTTAATGAAGTGTTAATTAGGTTTGCATTTTAGACTGTAATATTCTTTAGAATAACTTTTCTCTTAATTCTTTAAAATTAATGGTAAAAGCTACTGTTTTTAATTATGTCAAAAAATTTACAAAAGGAAATAATATACACCTCTGCGATTTAAAATACGTTATTTATTACATTACATACACTTATGAACATATAACTATTAATATTATAGGTTAGTTTTTAAGCAATGCTACTGATATCAATCTATAGCTGTTTTTCGCAGCTCTGTCCACGCAGAATCATGTGCTCATCATCATCATCACTGCTTACGATTATTCAATATTTTATATAGAATATCCATTATAAAATATATACATTTAATATGAGCTGGACATTTTCTATGTTTACAGTTCTTTGTTTCAGTTATCTGGTACCCATAATAAAAGATCCGCATAGCTTGGGACTAGATGGCGCTGCGTGAACTGTCCAAAGTAATTATTATTATCGAATTTATTACAGATGATGTAATCAGATTGTCTGTGTCGTGGTAAACGTAACAGTAAGCATGTTAGGCAGATTTGGTGTTCTAGCGGTTTGGCATTGTGGGTTCGATTTCTCGCATGATTCAAACTTTGTATTCATAAGTATGATTGTTTGTATCGGTCTGGGCGTTTTCTATGTATATTATGTACGCAAAAAAATGGATTTAAGTATTTCTATTTGTTGTCTAGTACCCATAACAAAAGCTTTGCTTAGCTTGGGACTAGATGGCGCTGTGAATTATCCTAGGTTACTATTATCATTTAAGAACTCAGCAGAAGGTCTTGCCGCCGTCTCTTCAATTAATCTGCTATAATATCTGTATTTCCATTACATAATCAAACAGTAGAATACACTCACATTTTTGATAAACGTTATATTTGAACTCAATACTTTTCGGTCATGTCCGAGTATTCGTCAGATTTGAACACACGATCTTTTTGTCATAGTCCAAGTAATAATCTCACTAGGCCATGACGCTTTTAAACAAATAATGAAAGACAATATTTCATTAACAAAGAATCAAGTATCGATTCCTACATCTACAGCGCTTGCAATTTGAGATGTAGATTCCCATAAAGAATTCATATAGAATTGTACCTTATCCATGATATTTCGTATTATATTTCCCATAAATTCGGTACCCACTCGCGTGGGCTCGTTGTTGTTATAGAAAGCGATTGGAATGCAATGTGTAATACCAGATTTCGAATAATAAACATCGAATTACCAGTCTCATTATATTTGGACGATCGCGTATGATTTCGTTTGTTTAGTCAGGGGTTACCAACTGTTTGTCTACTTTATTTTTTTTTATTATTCTTTATTGCACTATAAAGAGTGTACAAGAAGCGAGCCTAATGCCATATGGCATTCTCTACCAGCCACCAACCACCAACTACCAGATAATAAAGAAAATTTGTGATAATAATACTATACTATATATAATTTATGTTATATAAATATAATATAAAATATATATTATATTAAATATATCCATAATTATTATAATAAATATACTCTGTACAAGGTCTGCCCAGCACTTGTTTTGTAATTTGCATTTTGGGGAGAAAGGAAATTGTTAGCAATGTGGACTGTCGATCCCATTGCTAGCAATGTACCATATCATGTTGCCCTCCACACGATTCCCCCTGGAAACCATCGTGATAAATTCCTGGTGGGCTAACTGACCTGATTTCATGCTCATTTTATCCTCCACTGGTTCTCCGCCAGCGTAAACCGTTAGCGCAGGCGCGTGCACCATTCCGTTAACATGGCTGAAAAAAAAATGCATTTTGGTGGAGATAGGGCAGTGAAATTACAAGATAAAGAGGTATGTTATTGTAGTTTTTAATAATGGCAACGCATAAGTGTTAGCACGGGCCACGTTATGTCAAAAGTGTTGTGTTACTGTTTACTATCAGACTGTGAGTACTGTTTACCATCAGATGCACAATCAGCTTATGTGCCTCTTTCTCTCATATACTATCATTTCATAGTATAAAAAAGTCGCTTTCGTAGTCTGTCCGTGCCTATGTATGCTTAATTATTTCAATTTACGCAACGGATTTTGAAGCGGTTTTTTTAAATAGATGCAGTGATTCAAGAGGAAGGTTTATATATATAATACAGGTATTCTCGTGAGAAGCCGAGGCGAGTAGCTAGTTCATATATAAAGAAGAGATATTTTAACAAATAAGTAAGAAAGTGGAAATTATCAATTTAATTAAAGCCAAGTATGTAGTAAATATTGACCCAAAAGTTATATGCAAGAGATCGCCAAAGCCACAATATCATATTTTGTACCTTTAATACTCTATAATTTTTGTTTCTTATATATTTTCAAGAACAATAAAGAGTAATAAATGAATATTTTTTTTATTGCTGCTATCCAAATGTTGACCATCCCTGGTCGAGCTGTCAATGTTCTCGGTCATAATAATAATTGTTCTAGTATGTTTGTTCGTTGAACGACATTACGATTTCTAGATCGAACTCGATCCGAATTGAGGAATTTGATTCATCCGTGACATGTTGTTTTAGAGCTATATGTACACTGCAATAATCATCTAGATCAGTGTTTCCCAACCTTTTCCGTGTCATGCCCCACCTTAGCCTTTCTAAAATCCTTATTCTCCTTATGTAACATACATAATTTATATTGTTAAAATAAAATATTCATTTAAGAGACTTAAATGACATGTTTTAGGAAGAAATCACCAGGAAATTGTTTAACCCTTCGAACGTTTTGACACAGATCTGTGTACCCGCAAAACCGTGACTTCTTTTTAACCAATTTAGTCCTTATTTAAAACAAAATAAGATTGAAATGCATTTGAAAAAATACAGCTGGCGCGCGCATACTAGTCTTCGCTTTCGGTCGCTGCGACAGACGACAGACATTCGAAAGGTAAAGGTAAACACAGCGAGTAAATTTTCCAAAAGTAAAATGCAAAACTGAAATTCATATGCTAAAGATTTTTATATTGTGATAAAACATCTATTTAAGAATGTATTTTTTAATAAATTTGTCACCGAAATCTAACATTGCATTTAAATGGCCCGGAGTGAAGGGTTACACTCGTGTCTATTTATTGCCCTTTTAATTAAATTGGGGGGCAATATAATTGTTAATTGTGGGACGTGGGCCCCACGTTGAGAAACACTGATCTAGATGAATGGCGGTCACCCACCGTGCGTTTTTCCAGAAACATATTACTTTAACTTCAATTGTCTGATAAATATTATATATTCTATGGAACATTAGTTATCTTATGGAAGTCCATTTCATTAATTAATAGAGCTAAGTAGACTCAATACAACTTACGCAATATAAATAAGCTAATTTGACCTAAATGCCGTCTGCACAAAATTAGTAACTCATTCTATGGTAATTGCGTAAGATTTTATAATAAACTGCCAGAATCTGCATTAAATCTGACAGAGGCCATTCAAATCTTATATTAAACAATTTTTATGTAAAAAAGCCTATTACAGGATAGACGAATTCATAGATGACAACATATCAAGTAAATAATTAGTTTATTAGCATACAACGTTATAATTTAATTTTCTCATTGCTTTCTTGATTTAATTGATTGATTTTAGAAATATGAAAGCGTAGCGGTTTTTGTATTGATTGCCGCATGCATTCTTATGTAAAATGTGAATACTATAACTATCAGATGGCAATTGTAAGTAGCTTTGACGTAGTCTAGTGTTTTGAGTAGTCATGCTCACTAAAATGTCCAGACTTGTGGCGGCGTGGTGGGCCGGGTCATTGGGCTCCCTAAAATATGGTCGAGCGCAGTGATGGCTGGCTCATCCGTTATACTCGTGAATGGGTGCTGCTTGTAGGGACTGGTCTGCTCTCATCACTATGACTGATTTCCTCTTATTAATTGTTTAACCAGTTGGTTATATATTCAATATTTTTTCTATTTGAGTATTTAATTGAATTAGTGCTAATTGGTGGTTTGTATTCACACATTTAAACTTAAAAATGTAAAGTAATAATAAAATTATTTAAAAGAGCAACACGCAAGTTTCTTTGCTCGTTCTTCTTGTGATGAGACAGCTTTCCGAACGAGCGGTAGATTAAAAAATGTAATGACTATTCAAAAGTGCTTCAATGTAAGTTTATTTGAATAAATGATTTTCTATTCTATTCTATTCTATTCAAATTCTAAACTTAATTTCGTCCAAACAAACAAACAGACTAAAATATGGAATAAGTCATCTACGAAATTCCTACACTCTATGCTTAAACAGAATCCTGTGTATTGTAAATTTATTATATAATAACCATACCCGTGTTTTCATCCGCGTGAAATTTATAGCCTATATGTTATTCGGATAAAGTTTCATCAAAATCCGTTCAGTAGTTTTTGTGTGAAAGAGTAACGAACATCCATACTTATAAACTTTCGCGTTTGTAATAATATTAAGTTGCGTATGTAATTATAAATGAATAATTAAATAGATCTGCATTTTTTTTTATTCCGCTACTATTAGACGTAACACAGTAATCGTGTTTACCTACTAGGGATCAAACTCCGACTGTTATCAGAAATAGACACATATTGCGACACGTGAAATTAGTTGTATAAATTAAAAAAAAGTAATCATCAAAACAAAATCTTTTTAATACATATGCAAACTAACATTTATTTATCCTAAAAATTTCTGTTGTTGATGCATAATGAGATTGAAGTTATTTTTTTGTAGTGAAATTTTCAATCTTTGTTCTTTTATATCTTTATACAGAATCTTTTTCCTACGTACAAACATATTGTGAAAACACCTTCCAGCAATGGTATTTCCGAACCGATACGATATTGAAACCCCCAAGAAAGTAGCTTATTCCTTCTTAATAGGCTGGTAATAGCCAGTACTAATATATAATTCAGAGTCTGCACGGCTTTGAACCCGGTACTAAACCACTGACCTTCCACACTATACCTGCACATTCATTTTATATCTCCGGCCAGATCGGAACTTTCGTCGAATGATCTCTTATTGTTCTGGAGGTATGAAGGATAAAAATTTAGACAATAGAGCAGATGCAAGCTCGTTGACCGCCGCTGGGTGCATCGCGAGCTTGTCTATGGTCCACCATCACTGAGATGTTATGCTCGAGTGGATGAATATCGAATATTTTTTTGTAATTTAAAATTATTTAATCGTATTAATAACTATTGAACTCATGATGAATGACTTTTATAAACAAAAAGTCTTGCTCTATTGGTTAAATGTATAAAAGGTAAGGTTGTTAGGCCCTACTTACGTATAGGTAAGGTACCTAGGTTTAACCATAGAAAAGCGTCTCAAATTTTCGCTTTTGTTGATATTACAATTTGGAGATGTTATATGTATGTATTTCTTTCTTGCATCTATGATGCGGAAAAAATAGATTTTTCAATAATTACTTAATATGCAAATGTGTGTAACTTTTTGTAATAAATCATGCAACGGATTTCTTTATAATATGGAACATTGAAGCCTTTGTTTAAGGTTAAAAAGACCCATCCGAGGTTAATAAAAACATTTTTTTAGGTTTATGGAGTACTAAAATGATAAATTGTACCTAGATTGTATTAGATTTATATACAAATTGACATATACAATAATTAATAATTAATCAATTATATAAATAAACGATAATTTAATTAACTTTAAGATTTGTACGCTTGATATAAGCAGATTTTGCAAGGGCCATGTTTTTGTATAACATAATATATATCATCATAATATATAACATGTATAAGTAATAGATTTAATCTACTATTTATCTATCTAATAAACAAAATCTATTACAAATTAATTTATTATTATTATTATTAAAATTGCGTATAAAAATTACCGTTCATAAAATTATTCGAATATAAGATTTTATAAGTTTTTGAAGTAAGTAGGAAGGGTTAATTGTTATGTTGCTACATACATTGAAATATGAAATATTGTTTTTGTTAACTTTAAATAAAGGAATTGATCTATTTAATACATAAGTTGATAGTAACAAATAATCCTTATACTTAACTCTGTCTGTCTGTCTCGCTTACTCGCCAAAACTATTGAATCGATTTAAATTAAGTTTCGAACACAGATAGTTTAGACTCTGAAAAAGGACATAGGTTACTTTTTAATGTTAAAAAGGGTTGTTAGAGGGTCGAAAGGGGATCTGAAAAGTAGTATGAAAGAATCATTATTTTTGAAGCGATTAAACTATTTTATTTGACTTTTATTGGGTTAAATTATTAAATATTTTTTCATTATTTGGTCAAGGTCACTATTTTATCCGGATGAAGTCCCGGGTACAGCTAGTTATAAATATTATTGAGGCGAGTATGTGGTAGTGTTGGCTGGTCGACCTCCGGTGTCGATGTAGCGGCGCTCGCGCATTGTGTTCCCCATCTAGACCTGTGACTATGCATATTTCTCGATGCATTTATCATGCATTATGCAGCCTATGAATATCCCTCTGTTAACGTGCTATACCGTTCGTACTTAATTTATTAATTGTACGCAATGACCCCTAGCTCCTAGCGATTTATGGGGCAAACGTAATATCTCTACATTGATACATTATTCACTATTATACTTGGCGTTTTGCTGGATTTTAATTAGGTGTCGTTTATGTTGGGGTATCATCGACTGAGAGGGAAGGGGATTGTTTATAATGTGGACTGATGATGCCATTGCTACCGTTTGCAGCTCAACCAGATATGGTATCTGGTCGAGCTGTAAACGGTTCTCCTTGGAAAACGTCATGATACATTCCTGGTGAATTTGTCACGATAGACTAACAGACCTGATCTTGTTTTCAGCTAAAACTACCCAAACGTAAATTGTTAGTGCAAGTGGATACATTCCATTATTATCCATTAAAAAAATCGAGTGAAAAAGGATGAGATTACATTTTTTTTCTTATTTGCTAATGGCCGCCAGTTTTAATTTTTATAACTTTAAGTTTTAAATTTAAATTTGAACATTAGAAATATATACATATATATGTACATTTGACGACCTCAATGTTCTAGCGGTTTAGCACACGGCCTTACTTCCGATGATCGCGGATTCGATTCCTCGCACAATCCAATTAATTGTATTTCTGAGTATGATTGTCTGTATTGGTCTTAGAGTTATCTACGTATATTATATATGTATTTATAAAAATAACTATTTGTTTGCGTTATTTAGTATACATAACACAAGCTATAAGCTTAAGACTACATCGTGGTGAATGTAACAACCTGACACGCCCCTTTTTAATAAGTTTTTATTCAACGCTACATTCTACAGCAGTATCATGGATTTTGTTTGTTATGAGCGTTTCCATCACTAGAGAGTCAGTTAGTATTTTTTTTTTGTGTAGACAGATTTGATCTCTCGACCTTTCGATCTATATATCCTATTCTTGTGTTTTAGATGAAATTAGACTAGTTAAAAACTAGTCTATAGTTTAATAGTTAAATAATATTCATATTCTAAACCTAGCATTTAAACCTTTCTTATGTAACATCTTTACTAGTTCCCGTTCGCAGCATCCCGCCGTGGATCCCACACATTCTATAGCCCGTCCGTTTACGAGAGAGCAAGGTCATAACATCGCCCCGGACCGCTATCCGACGAGTTCGCTAGATGCCACGTAACATACACACACAATGTGTGAAATGTCGGAATCGTAATTAGTATGAAGCTTTGAGGAACATGTTGAGTTTCTGTTAGCTCTTTTGTCTGTATATCACATTTTATTACGCAACTGCATAGCTATACAAGGTGTAATGGACTTGCCAAGTAAAATCTATAGAGATTTTATGTAATAGAATTTTTATAAATATTATCAACTGCTGAACTTAATAGTAGCTTTTGTAATGTTAATAAAATTTACATACATAAGTAGTTAAAAATGTGCTATAACCAGCACATGCTGGTGGTCACTCTATTCTCACAAATTTGAATTTAAAAATGAATCTGTATTATTGTAAACATGTACAACATTTATTTGAAAAGAATACGAGCTGAGTTTCTTGTCAGTTCTTCTCATCTCGAAATCATTCCCAACTGACGGTAGATTTGCCATATCATAAGTCTGTAATAGATCTATATGAATAAAGATATTTTGAATTTGAAATTTTTAAGTTTTGAGATGAACTTAGACCCAGTGAGAGAAACCCACAATATAATACTAAGATTATATTGTGGGTTTCTCTCTCTGGGAAATTCCGAACAGTTCCGGGGACTTGTGAAACGAATATCCGGTAACTATCCGGTATCCGGCCTATCCGGCGATTATCCGGCCAATACCATCCGGCCGAATACCGGATATTACTTAAGGAATAAAATTAGTCTTAGTTTTAAATTTTTAATCTATAACAGTCATTTACTATGACTGTATAGAAAGAAAATGAATTTATTAGTTAACTAAGTTCCGCCGGATATCCGGCTATTCGGTCAATGGTTGGTTGAATATCCGGTATCCGGTATCCGGCCAAACTGCTAGCCGTTACATTTTTACTTGTGACCCGGATGTAGGTTTAAAGGAGTTCTTAGCCGATACGTCTACACTCACCTTCACTGCTCGTGTTTCGTTCTCTGCCCAGACAAATCAGACTTTGCTAGTTCAGCTTTAGATATACGTTCTAGTAAATAAAAAACATAAATAAATATTACTTCTTAAGAACATAATTTTAGGATAAACAATCCATATAAAAAATTAAGTATCTTATTTGAATATATACGACCTGATCTGATCTCGAAATCACTCCGAACTGACGGTAGATTTGACATGTCATAAGAGTCTGTAATAGACCTACATGAAATAAGGATATTTTGTATTTGAATTTGAATTTCTAATAAATTAAAATAGAAACGGCCTGGTCCGCGATACTGTCCGTCTGTATGGGATGTGTTGGCGCGCAATATATCGTGCGGCGGGTCACACCGGCGACCTGCGCGCGCGCATCCCAACTCATTAGTATTGCCCATGTCAGAGGATGCGAGCAAGAAGGCGTTTTGAGCTGCTTGCACATTATTATTGTTACTTTTATATATCTAATATATAAAATTCTCGTATCACAGGTTCCGTGTTTATACTCCTCTGAAACGGCTTGAACGATTTTGATGAAATTTTTATATAATATGTTCAGTAGGTGAAAATAGGTTTTTAACTAATTTTTATATCCTTAAGTGTTAAGATGGCTCACTCCAATTTTTTTTTTAAAGTTTTTATTTTTATTTTTTATTATTAAAAATACATACACCTTAAATTTTCACCCTTCTACCACCAACCCTTATTTTTTAATTGCAATATTTATTTATATATATGTATATTTATATATTATATATAATATATCTGATGGTTTATTATTATTATTATTTTCTCTTTTTCAGTGATTTGTATTATTAGGTCGGGATATGCCAAGTCTCTCGTTACTTTATTTTGCTTGATTATTATTATTTTTATTCTATTGTAGCACTTAGGAAGCGACGAATTATTTGCATATGTATCTAAGATAACAGACTTATGTATTATTATTATTGAAATTTATATCATCATCATCATCATCATCATCGCAGCCCGGAAGACGCCCACTGCTGGACATAGGCCTCCCCCAAAGATCTCCACGACGATCGGTCCTGCGCTGCTCGCATCCAATGCCTTCCAGAAGAAATTTATATTATTAGAATGAAAATAATAACAAACTAGGCTATTTACACGACGCCATGTAATCTATGATAAAGGAATGGTGCATCCGCCTGCACTAACGGATGTGTATGAAGTTAGGTTAAATAGCGCATTGCGACGAATTCACCAGGAATTTACCAGGTTTCAGGTCAACCTGACATGGTTCATTAGCGCTGGGGTCATCATGGAAATAGGGGAGAACGGGGATTACTAGTAATGTAGTCTACATTCCTAGTAGTCCCCCTTCTCCCCTCAAACTTAATAAGTGTTCAAGACAATTTGAACCTAAAATAAATATAAATATTTTGTAGTATATATTTTCGTTTTGTAATGGCAACACTTAACAGTTTAAAAAAGATTCATTCAAACTGTCACTCCTCCCTTTCTGTTTCTAACTATCAAGCCATACACACTGTACTCCTGTAAATCAAAAATAAAAATACAGTCCAAATATATTAAAAGCATATGTTGTTTTATTAATCCAACAATAAGGGAATACCCCTATTAAAGTTTGAGCACCTAATTTAAGTGATTCATTAAAAACAAATCTTCATTCTATAATATAATAGTTCAAAATTATTTATCGGCCATTCACATATCCGTTCCCCATTATGAGCGGTCTTAGCCGCAATAAGCGCTTGGTAAGCTTTTAGTTTAAAACCAGCTGTAAATAAGTCAGCTATTGTATTTATGTGTTATGTAATTGGAAGCGCGGAGATGCGGACGCGCAATATATAAGGTAATATAGTATACGTTACTCATAGGTAGATATGTTATGTTAATATAAATTTACATTCGATCTATCTTTTACTGTATATCTCCTATATTCGTCGTCGACTTCATATGACGCACGCCTGCTTTATTCCGATGGTCAAAGGTTCGATTCCTCTAACGGGGTCAAACATTTGTATTCTTAGATTTGATTGTGTGTATTTAAAAAAAAATAGTTTTCTAGTATCACTAATAATACAAGATCTGCTTAGCTTGGGACTAGATAGTAAATAATAATAAATAAATAACCCTGGACAATTAACACGGCGCCATCTAGTCCCACACTAAAGCTGAGCTTGTGTTATAGGTACTAGACAACTGGTATAAATACTTAGATTTTTTTGTAAATACATACATAATATACATAGAAAACACCCAGACCGGTACAAACAATCATATTCATGAATACAAATGCTTGCACCATGCTAGGAATCGAACCCGCGACCATTGGGTAAAGCGGCGTTCTAAACCGCTAGACTACTGAGACCATCATACTAAGGAGTACAGCGTGAATTGTTCAGGATTATCATTATTATTACTATAATTTATATATTGTCAAACACATTATAGGACTATTATGACCGACTTCAAAAACGAAGTATATAGTGTATATTTTTCGAAAAGATCTATTTATTAAATGCAATGAAGAAATTTAGGTATTCAATTCAGATAATTTGGTAGCATCTCGCATTATCTACAAGACGGTAATCGAACCTGTTGCGTCAAAGCGGAAAACAAACACTGCACCTATACGCCATAAACACTTACGTTACAAAATCAACTAATACGAATTAGTGATGTCGCAACACTCAAGTGTGGTAAATTGTCGATACAGCGCCCATCTCGAATTTCACTAATTTACATTACAATCGAGCGGGATGATATCGATAAACTCGAGAGTTGAACAAACGTCGCATGCGCACCTGTAATTAATTCTCGACACATTACGAAACTGTTTGTTTTATAATCGAGAATCGATGTATGTAACGGTTAGTGTAAAATGTCACAGATTTCATTGACATTATTACAAAAGCGATGTGTATACTATAATGTAATCAGCTGGATATCGATATATCGATATATGAATTATGTAGTGATTCGATATTAATAATTGCACGAGAGTGATCAACATTCATAATATTATATGTATTTTTGTGTATCTATACTTATTTAATCATGAGATCTTACCATGTTTTTTTTTCAATTGTATCAAGAAACGAAGACGTGTAAAGGTAAACAAATATAAAGGCCATAAAAGATTTTATTTACCATCTACCCAATGTACTTAAGTTTCATGAATAGAATAGAATAGAAAATCATTTATTCATATTTATTCACACTGAAGCACTTTTGAATAGTCATCACATTTTTTTTAATCTACCGCTCATTCGGAAAGTTGTCTCATCACAAGAAGAACGAGCAATAAACTTGTGTGTAGCTCTTTTTAATAATTTTATTCTTACTTTACAATTTAAGTTTAAGTGTGTGAATACAAACTACCGATTAGATTATTAACATGGCCATTATAACACTATCTAAATATCGGGAACTGCCGGAGGGTGTGGTGTATCGGCGCTACCGTGGCAGATTGCCGTCCTCAGTGCTGTGACCACACAGATAATTTATAATTATAATTTATTATTATTTCATATGTAGGTCAGTCTATAAGGTATTTATAATATGGGTCATGTAGCTTGATTTAAATAAATAAATAAAGTAAAACCAATATATATATACAAACAGGGAATCGAAGAGAAAAACATATTACGCCGACCCCAAATAAATGAGATTGGGAGGAAGCAAATGATGATATACTATATAAAAAAAATATATATACAAATTAAATATAAAATTATACTATTCTAAATATTCTGAGTATATTTGAGTTAGTTACGAATTTAGAAAATATTATTTCATTGTAATATAATATAATAGAGAAAAATTATACTTCTTTATAATAATAATAATAATAAAGGAAGAAGTAACAAGAATTTGGAAACAGGAAAAAGTTTATATAATACCCATAGTCCTCTCATCTACAGGTATCATACCCAAACACCTACATCATAGCCTGAAACAATTAGATATACAAAAAACACTTTACATCACCCTTCAAAAAGCTGCCATCTTAAATACTTGTCGTACAGTCCGAAAATTTCTCGAAATCGATGAAAATGATATAACACCAGTCACACCAGGCACACAATAAGTACACACACACTCACACATACATACACGCGCACACACACATACACACACTCTGCACTTACTTGGTTTCGGCCCGTAAGTGTGGAGAAAACCAGCAATAGCTGAGAAAAAATAAAGAATAATAATAATAATTTATTTGCTTAAAAAGTTATAGTATGTTATGAGTAAAATAAATAAGTAAAAAAGTATTTAAAACTTTAAACTAATATTGCCATGTTAAACATACAGATTATAAGACCAATTTAAACATAGGACCGTAAAACTGTAAAATGCAAACAGTTTTAGTACCCACTAAAACTGCCAGTAATTTCAAGCAGTACAACAAATGAGTCGTGAACAATCGCATATTGATCTCTAGCAATCAACGAAATTGGTACTGTCACTGGGACAGACAGACCTACACAGGTTAATCACTTAATTGTTAAAGAAAAACCTTTAGCACAAGAGTCACGCATCTCTAAAGAAGTTATTATATAAATTTTTATTGTACGAACATTTGTGTCACGCAAACGTATGTTTGTTTAAGAGAAAGCGCTAGACAATGCATTACCTACTCGATAATTCGTATAACTTTGGTATTCTGTAATCGTTTCATCAACTGATTTCACTCATCTCCTCACTCGTGGCACTCGTATCCACTTGCCAAACATAAAGTTCCTACTGAGCTATCGTGATTACCTGTATTAATAAAAAACGTCACTAGTGCCTTTTTTAACTCCATCCCGCTCTCGAGGGTGTGGCTCTGCAGTCGCTATTGAGTTTGCATCTCTGTGCATTTTCTACCGCATATATCACGGGGAGTGTTCTGAGGAATTGTTCGGATTAATACCAGCTGCTGAGTTTCACCACCGTACCACCCGCCAGAAACTGAAATACCATCCTGATCATCTGGATGAATGGCGGTCTTCCACAGTACGGTTTTCTAGAAACTTTTTGCCTCGCACAACCACATTGTGGAATCACCTTCCAGCAATGGTATTTCCGAACCGATACAATATTGAAACCTTCAAGAAAAGAGCTTATTCCTTTTTAAAAAGCCGACAACGTACTTGCAATTCCCCTGGTGTTGCGGGTGCTCATGGGCGGCGGTAATCACTTACCTTCAGGTGAGCCGCATGCTCGTTTGTCCCCTGTGTTATATAAAAAAAAAGTTTTAGAGAAACGTTATGTACAATCTGACCGCGGATTCCGCTTTCGAATTCGTAAGTGATGCTTACAGAATAGCTCTGCAGGTATTGACATCGATTCGTGTTCGATGATTTATCGACTTGTTATCGACATCGATAGTTAACAGCGTTTGTGACTTTGCACATTTCAGTGATTGTGAATTAAAACACTATTATTCATTTAAATCGATATGCATGTTCACACTTAGTATGGGCCTCATGTGTGAATAAATTATTAAGTGTCTATATAAAATATCGGAATAGGAACCTAAGTTTATAAATTGCTGTTAATGATTAACAATAATATGCTATTTTTATTGTAAAATAGCTTTTTTTAATAAATTGCTATATTAACGGTAACTATAGATAAATTATCGTGTTTTTTACAGAGTTAAACAGTTTAAATTGTATTTCGCTCAATTAAAATAAATGAATGCATTTTTATGGAACAACAAAAAACGATATAAAACTAATAACTATGAGGTACTTATCTGTATAAGAAAATCGACAAAAACTTTATATAGGTACTTGTATAAAATAATATTCTTTAGATATTTCGTTATCAAATTATTCGTTTAATAATAGTGCTGGACGCATCCAAATGTCGATGTTTTAAAATAGATGTGAGTCAGTTTTTACGCTGACATCATAAAATCGACAAGTATCGCACCTGACCTTTGATTTGATAAATGCGGACGGGTACGTAGGTCGGGTTGGCTGATGGCCACAGCGCTAGCGATTCCACATAATTTTTCAATTTGGATGTCAGGGGCGTCGATGTTATCACTGTTTTGAAAATGTTTATTAATACGCGTGAAATAATTAAGTATCGATATCGATACAGGAAAATTTAACTTAACATGTTTTTTTTATAAAATACGAAATATATTCTTTTTGTTATTTTTTGGAAATCAAATCATATTAGATACTAGCTATGCCCGGGGTTTCAACCCCATGAGTCGAGTGGCTTCGGGAAATTAACGCGTGATTTATGATATCACCGGGGTCAACTAAGGTATTAAAATAAACTTTATTATGAAGTTCAGAATATACAATTTTTTTTATATATGAACATAAACATACAGATAATATATAAAAGGTAATTGTATTTTATTACAGATTGTTCTCTTTCATAATAACATAATTATTTTTATTGTTAGCAACATAACAATTACAAAATAAAAATTTATTATTTTTTTAATTCTCATTTAAAATTAAAACGTTTTCTGGAAGAGGTCATCAACATTTCTCGTCAATATAATTTTTGTATTAAATGTTTGGAGCAATAAATAGTTAATAAATAAATAAATAAAAACATTATACAGCTAGATACGGTGTTATGATTTTCTTTCCAATGGTCGCGGGTTCAATTCTTTGCACGTTATAAACTATTGTATTCATGAGTATGATTGTTTGTATCGGTCTGGGTGTTTTCTATGTATATTATGTATGTATTCACAAAAAAATTGAAGTATTTATATCAGGTATCTAGTACTTATAACACAAGCTCTGCTTACAGTGGGACTGGATGGCGCTATGTTAATTGTCCAGAGTTACTTATTTAATTATAGATAAGTAAATAACAGCAAGATTTTTGATAAAAGCTACTACACCTTAGGCTTTCAAACGACTTACTATGAAAATACTTTCATCAAAAATGAACTATAGAATTCTAAAATAACTGTATATTTCCAATTAAATATGGCACTATCCAGTTTGATATTCACCCGCCATATTTTGTAGCTCCACTTAATCTTAAATCTATAAAACAATCGATATCGATGGGTAGGAGGCACCGCCCCGCCCAATCCGAATAAATATTTAATTAAACTTATGAGAGCGCACGAATTTGTTTTCTAGTGCACGTTCGTTGTGGTTTATTTTTTTTAATCTCAAGTATTTCTAGGTTTGGTGCTGAGGATGATCGTGATGTTGTTTTTTCCTTAAAAATACAGGTATCCATACACACAGAGGTTATATATTACATATGAACAAATATCAATATTATGTTGTATGTTGATATATACGTATGGCATTTGATGGTGCCTATGATGGTGATTTTTTTTTATAATAACAAATCATATTAGATATATTCTATTTAAGTACCTATATATACAACACTCGTTGATGTGTTTATAACAATTAGATAACCTAAGATGTCATTAAAGAGATGATATGAATAAAAGGAGAGTATGCTCTGATATGACGGCAGATAGAGATCAGTGGAAGAGAATGACATACTGCGCCGACCACAAATAACGGGATAAAGGCAAGGCAATGGTGAGGAACTTATATAAAAATGTCATTAAAATAAACTTAATTATAAATTTTGGTTTATGATATATACTTTAGTAATTATGAAAACATACACATATCAATTTTATTTTATTCAATTGACTTAGTGGTAACTACTTTGAATGCCACCCAAAAGTTAGTGCCTTCAAATTTAGCCGATACCAAAAAAAAAATCAATGTATATTTGCGACTGTCCGGTGATGGAAACACCGATATCAAAGCAAAAATTCATCCGAAAGACAACAGTAGACTCGCCGTCTGCTACGTTGTGTTTTTTTTACAAATGACAATGGAATGGTGCACCCTCCTGCTCTAACGGTTTACGCTAGAGGGGCATTAGTGGAGGATGATAAAATGATATGAGATCAGGTCACCCACCATGGTATATTCACCAGGAATTTATCACGACGGTTTCCAGGGGGAACCGCGTGGAGGTCAACATTACTAAAAATCCCTTTCCCACCTTGTTAAAATAAATTTTGTTATTGACACGTTGTTAAAATGGAAATGTGAGCACGTAAAGTGTTGCGTTCAGCACAACACAAACTGTTGACAATAACTCTGACTACCGCATCTAGGATAACAGCCGTAGCGATATGTTTATTTTTTAAACTATATTTACACATGCTTTTCTATACAAATGACGATATTAATTTTGGGTTATCCTTACTTATTTATTACTTAATATTATAAATGCGAAACTAACTCTGTCTGTCAGTCTCGCTTTCACGTCAAAACTACTAAACTGATATAAATGAAATTTGGTACACAGATAGTCTTATCTATATAGGGACAGGCCTAGACAGGCTCTAGGCCCCGAGAAAGGACATAGACTACTTTTTATTACGAAAAAGGGGTTGTAAGCGGAGATGAAGGTCATATGAAAATATCGTCATTTTTAAAGTTAGAAGTTTAAAACCTATTTTTTAAGCTGTGCATTACATATAAATAAATAAAACATTCAAAGTTTGTAAAAATGACGATGAAACGTTCTAGGATTAGATTATTGAATATTTATTCTGTATTTAGTGAAGATTACTATAAACAGAGATAAAGTCGCGAGCACAGCTTATATTACTATAATTTACCCTTTCATTTTGTAATCTGTAAATCATTATTATGACTATATTACTATACTAGGAGTACTTAAATACATTACTTAACTGAACTATTGTAGTTGAATTAATTAATTTCAATCAACATGCACTAAACTATTAATTTACAATTAAATTAAGTGTCAAATCTCACCTTTATGACCATATAATTGTCCATACGGAGGACAACGAGAGTCGATTCGATTCCCATGAGCCGGGGTGGTGCAGCCGTAATTAATACACGCCCATATTATCGCGAACTCGAACCCGCGACCCGTGCTCTACGCAATGTTGCGATACTTGTTTTTGAATTGGTGTTGAGTGCCATTATTTTATATTACATATAGTACACTAGCTATTAACTTAGTATACACTAGCTACTTGCCCCGGCTTGGCCCAGGTGTACATGTATTATACATATAAACTTACCTCTAGAATCACTCTATCTATTGAAAAAAAAAAAGGCTTCAAAATCCGTTAAATTATATTATATAAGTAATTTGTAACAAACTGTAATAAGATTCTGTTTCGTTAGGTACATTTAAAATGATATTAAAAAATTACTACATTTAATTTTAAGGTCTGAAAATATATAGAAAGGTGATTTATGACATTTTTAACTGTTTGTTATTACACTACTAGCTTCTCGCCCTTACTTCGCATGGGTATGGCTATCTATTTAAAAAACAATTCAAAATCCGGTGCGTAGTTTTAAAGATTTAAGCATAGGAATGGACAGACAGCGACAGCCACTTTGTTTTATACTATGTAATTATATATCTGTATGATATAAAATATAAAATAACAATACCAATGTTATGGGTTGTGTACAACTAATATAAATACTTAGATATATATATTTATAAATACATATATAATATACATAGAAAACAACCAGACCAATATAAACATTCATACTCATTAATAGGATTCCAACCTGCGACCATTGGAAGTAAGGCAGCGTGCTAAACTATTATACCACCGGAGCCGTCAAATAATGAGTCAAAATAGCATAGTATAAGTCAAGAATAAAATAGAATTGAATTTTAAATTTTGTTAATGCATCACCTACACGAATCTCTGGCCCAATGGTTGACTGAGAGAAAATGCCTCAAGATGTTAAGTCTGCCATGTGCACTTTTATTTATGTATTTGTGCATTAAAGTTTTAATAAATAAAGAAATAGAATAGAAAATTCTTTATTCAAATAATCCTCAAATTAAACAATTATGAATAGTAATACTTATTTTTTTAATCTACCACTCATGCGGAAATCTTAAGTCAAATAAAATAAAATTTAATTATTTTTCAATAACAAAATTTATTTTTTAATCTACCACTCTTCAGATATCTGCCTCATTATAAGAAGAATAAGAAAGAAACTTGAATGTTACTCTTTTAAATATTTCTTGTAACTATTGAATATTAGCTTTTGTTCGCGGCTTCATTCGCGTTAATTTATCCCCTTAGGGGTGGAATTTATCAAAATTCTTTCTTAGCGGATGCCTACGTCATAATAGCTTTATGCATGCAAAGTCTCAGCCCGATCGGTTTAAAATTGACAAAGTTTCATACAAACTTTCATCCCCTATTTTATCCCCTTGGGGATAGAATTAGTCATAATCCTTTCTTAGCGGATGCCTACGTCATAACATCTCATAACAATTACCTGCATGCCAAATTTCAGCCCTAGCCGTCCAGTGGTTTGGGCTGTGCGTTGATAGATCACTATGTCAGTCACCTTTGAGTTATATATATTTAGTTTAAATATTTTTTGTACCTTAAAAGTTTTCTTAATTAAAATGTGTGAATACAAACTTTCAACTGGCACTAATTAATTAGAATCAAAATATTATATAAGTAACTTACAAGTTGATTAACTGAATAAATATACAAACAAACTTTGTATAAAGTGAAAAGTATTTCTATTACAATGTGCATAGCGACTAATTAAAATTTATGACTCTTAGATATCTACAAACACAACACAAACCTATTAATGACTTCATTTCTACCATTATAATGCAATATATAATGTTCTAGTGCATATATAAAACAATTTAACTCTAGATAAGCTGTAATAAGCACATTTTAACTTAGAATACAAATATACTTAAAACTTATTTCTGACTTGATAACCTGTAGTATAGGGTTCTAGACTCTATAGTAAATACTGATGGGCGATAGGGCAATATTTACTTTTAATTTACTGTTGTAATGTATTTAGGATAACCCCGGTGGTTTAGTGGTTAAGTATACTAACTTTACTATCCGCGGGTTCGATTCCTCGCTACAAACATTTGTAGTATTCATGAGAATGATTGTTTGTATCGGGTGTTTTCTATGTATAATTGTATTTGTTTTTATATCGGTTGTCTAGTACCCATAACACAAGCTCTGCTTATCTTGGGACTAGATGGCGCTGTGTGACTTGTCTTGAGACATTATTATTATTATTATTATTTATTCACATGTGAAATTGATGAAAAATTAATTGTTTTTGGATATTCGCATAATTATTATTTAGGAGTACGTCGTAATACAAGACTCTATATGACCACAACTATGCCTAAACATCATCATTATATGTGCTTCCTACTTTCCAACGATCATTAAACATATAAATAATAATATAAATATACGTATATTGATTACATACAAATTACAACACATTATGAATCAGGCTAAAAATAGTAATAGTAATCAATTCGATATAGTACGGATCTTTAAAATCTCATCATCCATTCTTAATCATCTATATACCTAACAGAGTGTGCACGAACTGGTATCGCTACTGTGCGCCCACAATCTAAGCCAACCGCAACACTGATTTGCGAAAATAAAACGAGACCGGATTACAGGCGGCGCCGGGTTAATGGAATAGTGTTGGGCACGGTATCGATATTTCAGAATAGAATAGAATAGAATAGAATAGAAAATCATTTATTCAAATAAACTCATATTGAAGCACTTTTGAATAGTCATTACATTTTTTAATCTACCGCTCGTTCGGAAAGCTGTCTCATCACAAGAAGAACGAACAAGAAACTTGCGTGTTGCTCTTTTAAATAATTTTATTATTACTTTACATTTTTAAGTTTAAGTGTGTGAATACAAACCACCAATTAGCACTAATTCTATTAAATACTCAAATAGAAATAATATTGAATATATAACCAACTGGTTAAACAATTAATAAGAGGAAATCAGTCATAGTGATTAGAGCAGACCAGTCCCTACAAGCAGCACCCGTTCACGAGTATGACGGACGAGCCAGCCATCACTGCGCTCGACCATATTTTAGGGAGCCCAATGACCCAGCCCACCACGCCGCCACAAGTCTGGACATTTTAGTGAGCATGACTACTCAAACTCACTCAAAACACTAGACTACGTCAAAGCTACTTACAATTGCTATCTGATAGTTATAGTATTCACATTTACATAAGAATGCATGCGGCAATCAATACAAAAACCGCTACGCTTTCATATTTCTAAAATCAATCAATTAAATCAAGAAAGCAATGAGAAAATTAAATTATAACGTTGTATGCTAATAAACTAGTTATTTACTTGATATGTTGCCGTCTATGAATTCGTCTATCCTGTGTGTAAAATCTTACGCAATCTTATCTTTCAGTTTTAGCAAGTTTTTTTGGCGTTGCCTAAAGTATAATATAATACGCTTATAATTAATATTTAGACAAATTCTTCTGGTCGCTTTATATACATATATAATTCATGTTGTCCTACCATCACATACATTGTACATCCGTGCGAAACCGAGGTGTGTAACTAGTTATACATAAGATAAGTTTTAAACATTTAGAGTGTTTATGGAATTTATATATATATACTGTAAAATGTGTTGTTAATATCATATAAAAAGATTAAATCTAAATGCATAACCTATGTGCAAAATTTCTAATACACACATAAATATCGCCTGTGTAATGTGAGTCAGATAGTCAGTCAGTTTGCCTATATGCAATATTATATAAATAGTGCAACAAAAACAGGATCCATTTTTTTTTTATTTATGTCTTTCACATATTTATAAAAGGACGTAAAAATGGAACACATTTGATCATTGACAAAGTTGCTAATACAGAAAATATGAACTAAATAAACATTTATTTTGGCCGTAGGCAGAACTGAAATGAACGCGATTTCCATAAAGTAAGCCGGAATTGGATTCAGGAAACTTTTAGAAAATATGCTTCAATATTATGTAAACATGAACATCACAACTCTCTACGATATTCAAAATATATTTTATTATAGTGGAGTTTCATCTTTCATTTGTCAAAAGCTTTTAACCACAGTCCTAGGTTTACCATTTGTTAATTTAATTTCCAGAAGAAACGATGGCTGGATGGACGAATTCAAATCTGTGGTGTATTCCCAATGAATTAATGACGATGGAGGTCAACTTATTTATTTTTATTAATCAGTCAGTATTACTATGTATATAATTACTGAATTTCTCTATTGTCTATGCAATTTCATAAAGCGAATTTTTAGCCGATTAAGTTTTAATAATTTTAAAATATGAACCCAAATCGTTCATATTTTGTTGTTATTCCGTATTATGCTTAAAAAATTAATAAAAGAATGAGTAATTAATTGTATTTGTGTGTACAAGTTTCTTTTTATGATAGTTTTTCCTAAATTTTGAAATCAAAGTGTAGGTAATTTAATACATTATATTTAAGATAATAAAAAATGTACAATGATAGAAAATTTACAGCAATAATTTAGCTTTAAAATATGACATTTGGATATAAGGTCTTGAAAGATGTGAAAATTTGCAGAAATAATATAATATATAACAATGGCAGTAGAAAAAGTCGATAATAAAATGTCTATAAATTTTATCGATATCTACAAAACTCGATATTGAAATACGGACAACACTAACGACCGGGCGATTCTGCACAAAGTCATCATTTGTCTACTTGACTAAACTGAATTATATTATTTTTATTATTATTTAATAATGTCGGCAATAATTGAAGGTTGCTGGGAGTCGGGCTTCTGTTCTAACTCATCGCTCGGGCTCATCTTATTCGAATCATGACGGTTAAGGGGAAACATTCGTTGTTAATAATTTATTTTTATACTGAGGTCTGCAGAAAACGATGGGTATAGCGGAAATCTCATGATCATTATATATGTATATAGATAATGATTGTCACCGTACGCCTGTCTATCATTCTTGTTAAATAAAAAAATCCTGAAAACTGTGGTCTTTTTATAATCAAACTAGCGTTAATTTATTCACATAGGGGTGAAATTTATCAAAATCCTTCCTTAGCGGATGCCTACGTCATAATTATAAGTTTTTATTGATATAATAGTTTATTATTGATTATAAAAGAATTTGGTTTCGTTTACTTTTTAAGTATACTCGTGCTATATTAGAGTGAACAAACTGTAATTATATGGGAACAACTAACTTCCAGTCTAATCTAGAAATTTATAAGTCTATTAACGCACTTTTAAGATACGTCACCTAAGTACAATCAGCTTCATAAAGATGATAAATAATAACCTTAACAATAAACTGATAAAAGCACAATTTCAATAGTATCTTTCAATTTGAATTTATCAAATTTCTGAAATTATAGCTAGTGTAAGGAATCATATTGTTTTTAAATAATATTTGACGACCTCAGTGGCCGAGCGGTTTACTGCTAGATACCGAGGTCATTATGATAAAGAATAAATTCATCATCATCATCATCATCAGGATAGTATCATCAGTATGAGAGTAGGGTTAGTATTGTCAGAAGTTGAAGAGTAATCGTCTGTCATGGTATGGGCATGTAATGGATAGGAATGAAGATAATATTTTTAAACTAATATCTGTCATACATAGCTGGTGTTGCTTGTGGGGACTGGTCTGACTGTCTGTCTGTCAGGTTAGACTATTTTGACAGCCTTTGTCAAAATTGCTACAGTATATGCTGGTAGTCACTCTATTCATTATTCTCTATTCAAATTTGAATTAAAATTTATCTGTATTGTTGTAAACATGTACAACCATATTTGAAAAGAATACGAGCTGAGTTTCTTTTCAGTTTTTATCATCTCGAAAGCTTTCCGAACTGACAGTAGATTTGATATATCATTAGACTCTGTAATAGACGTACATGAATAAAGATTTTGATTTGATTAAAAAGAAAGTGCATATTATGTAGTAATATAGTTATAAGGGCAGAGGCAGGCCGAAAAGGAGATGGATGGACTGTGTGAAAGACAACAAGGCAAGAAAGAGAGTGGATAACGAGATGAATGGAACAGAAAAACATATGATGAACTTAGTGAAAGATGATACAGCAAGAAAGGGAGTAAATAATGAAATCCAAAGAGGGATAAATGGAAGAGAAAAACATTACACGGACCCTAAATGGGATAGGAAGAATCAGGTGATGATAAGATAATATAGTTTTAGAATCGTCAAGACTTGGCCTTAATGTTCGTTATTAGATTACGAATGAGAATTCATACGTGGGAGATGATCCGGCCGGTTCGCACGATATTTACCTGCGCCTGCGCCGTGACTCAACAAACATTACGTTTGTCTTGATTCGATTGTACGAAAATACATAACTGTTTTTCCGATTACGGATGTCTTCGTGTTTGAAGTAAATTAATTTGGGAAACATAAATATTATGATAGATAGATAGATAAAAATTTTATTCATGTTAAAAGCACACGCACAAGGCACTGTAATAGTAAGAACAAATATAAAAACAGATACAATTACATTAGTCAAGTCAAACAAAATACAATACACAACAAATATACAGATAAAATTAAATGCAATACAGTTAACAAAAGAGAAAAAAAACTATATGAGTAACGTAGTGTGTGTGCATAGCCCATATGTAAAAAAGGCAGCACCTCAGTGTACTGTTTGCAGCATACAAACAGCAAACCACTGATATTCAGGCACTGCCCAGAGATATACGCGAGGATGCATGACCACAGCTTCTAATTATCGAAATCATTATTAAAATTATATTCTAGAAAATGAGACACGAGTTTAGATTTAAAACACGAGCGGTGAAGGTGAGTGTTGACGTAAGTACTTCGCATAGGACAACTTAAAGCTACACGCGGATCACAAGTCCCGGGAACTACTTGGAGTTTCTCTTTGCTACACGAAGGACCCGGCACCTGAACGGTGAAGCCACGGTAAGAAGTTGTGGCTTAGTAATTTACTACCCGGATGTAGTCCAAAAGATCATGAATTAGAATTTCTGGGACTACTTGAGACACTTTGTAGTTTTGACTCTCTAGTGATGTGAACAGCGATACTAAACAAAAAAAAAACTGTCTCGGCACTGCTATTGGATTTAAAATGTACTCACTGTGTGTACCGAACTGGACAACAGGAAATAAAAAAATATAATGTAAAAACTTGACGTTCATAAGCGGTTAAAATGTCCTACATGAATAAATGATTTTCGAATTTGAATTTGAATTTGAGGAATCGAACCGGTGTCCATCAGAATTAAGACTACCAAGGCCGTCAAGAAGATAGGTTATAGTTTCTTTTTTTATAGATGATAATGGAATGGTGCACCCGTCTGCGCTAACGGTTTACACTGGCGGGGCACCAGTGGAGGATGATAAGATGAATATGAGGTACCTGACCTGAGTTAGCCCATTGTGACAAATTCACCAGGAATTTATCACGATGGTTTCCAGGGAGAACCGCGTGGAGGTTAACCTGACATGGATAGGTTAGTTCTCTTTGTTCTAGAAATCATTACATTTTGAAGAAATCTGATTTTATTTATACCTTAATTAGGTATCCTAATTGAGGTAAAAATATACGTTAGTATACGCACAGTAAGAAGTTGATGCAGGTCGTTTTTTCCGCTACACGTACTAGTTTTTACATCGAATGACGTCACCGCTCGTAATGACGTCCATTTGCAATTTGTTCCACGTCGGACGTTAAAGTTCATTGTTTGTTTATTAGACGAAGCAACCTTTGCCATTATGCTAGGGTTGCCATCTCTAATATTTGGATACTAGGATAAGACGCGTGAAAAATCCGGATTTTAGAGAACAGAACACGGATATGTTAAGAGGTTTTTTAAAACATCATAACATAAACAAAGTCGCGGTCGCTATCTGTCCGTCCCTCTGTATGCTTGAATCTTTAAAACTACGCAACGGATTTTGAATCGTTTTTTTATAATAAATAGCCATACCCATGCGAAGTAGGGGCTAATAGCTAGTAGTGTAATAAAAAACAGTCAAAAATGTCATAAATCACCTTTTTATAAATTTTCCGACATTAAAATTAAATGTAGTAATTTTTTAACATCATTTTAAATGTGCTTAACACAACAGAATCTTATTACAGTTGTTACAAATCATTACATAGTATAAAACAAAGTCGCTGTCGCTGTCTGTCCCTATGTATGCTTAAATCTTTAAAACTATGTAACGGATTTTGAAGCTGTTTAATAGATAGAGTGATTCAAGAGGAAGGTTTATATGTATAATACGTGTACCCGTACGAAGCCGGGGTGAGTAGCTAGTTACTTATATAATATAATTTAATATTTAATCTAAAAAAAAATACATTACTCCTGACGCTCTCCGGATGCTCTCTAAACGAGGATAAATCTTATATAGAGAATAATGAGGCGAAATCCGGACGGGTGGCAACCCTACATTATGTAGGAGATGAAATCATTATTATGTTACGAATATGTTCTTAATTTTGTAACAAATGTTATTTGTGAGATCGATTCCGTAAAATATGTTATGTAATACGTGGTATATGAAGGCCCCGGTGGCTTAGCGGTTTAATACACTGCTTTACTTTCGATGGTCGCGGGTTCAATTCTTGTACGGTATAAACGTCAATGAGTAAAATTGGTTGTATGTTAAAATGTGTTTTCTGTGTAAGTATTTACCAAAAAAAAAGAATATTCATGAGTATGATTGTTTGTATTGATATGGTTGTTTGTTATGTATATATATAAATCTGAGTATGTATATCTGTTATCTGATACCTTAGCTTGGGACTAGATGGCACTGTGAATTGTTCAGGGTTATTATTATTAATATTGTATTCTTAACTTTTCATAGATTTCATCAAACATCATCAAACACCTTGATTTATAAATCTGTTTCAGATGTAGAGTCCAGTTCTACAGAGAATTCATTTCGACACCCTGGAACCTAAATGGTCTCGGACAGTGCTGGTTCAGAGGAGCTTCCTCCCGCGTACACTTAAATTGTGTAATACAATATCTATCGAGAAACCTCGGCTATCTGCCGAGGTTCTATTGAGATTTGAATAGTGAGATAGGGAAGCGAAGTTACATGGTATAAATGATGGAGCGGTATAAAGGCATAACAGAGTTCTCGAAAGACTAAAACACGGGGTTTGTTAAGGTTTAAACAAGTTTCGTAAGGGTTGTCAACGTGCACGTGACACTTCTGGTGCTTCAAGTGTCCATAGACTGCGATAACCGTTTACCATCAAAACGTATGCTAGTTTGCCACAATCGTGATATAAAAAAAATGTAAAACATAGTATCATTTCGAATGCCCGAGGCATTATAAACTCGTCACAATGGAGAGTACACGATTGCCTGTCAATAGACGAGTAATTACTCTATGATTAATGTGAACCAATCATTTATTGTCTATGTTTATTCGCATTTTAATTGTCGATACAGACGCAGCATTTGTAAGTGTGTCTGTATTTTTTTTTTATAGTTGGACCACCCGGTTTGCACTAGTTATGTTGTAGTTTATAAATATAATTTGTTAGATTTATTTGAAGGCGAAATTATTCTAGTTATGTATAATAATAATATCTCAGGAAAACTAGATGGCGCTGTCTGAGTGACAGCGCCATCTAGTCACAAAGTGAACAAAGCTTATGTTATGGGTATTAGACAACTGATATAAATACATAGATACATTACAGCTTGTTAATACATACATAATACATATATATATGTAATTATATTACATATAAACCATACATAAATACATATTTAATAATCTGACAATGAAATATCATGTACTGCCACAAATAATGGAATTAAAAAAATATATATATATATAAAAATAATAAAAAAACATTAACAATGAGCAAACAGAACATAGCAAAGGTTACAAGTTTAAATAATGTTCCCGTAATTTACGTTTGAAAGAAAATCTACTCGCGATTTACTAAATCTATGAGATTAATATGCAGTACATATGTATAAAGAATCGAATTGAATGGCGATTCTGTAGTGGTATATGTAACAGTTCTATATTATAGTCTAAATTGAGTACAATTGTAAAAAAAAATGTGTATATTTTCGCCAACAAACTGTCAAGCATTATGGCGATAGTTGTATCGTAAACCCTTTGTAACTTAAAAAAAAAATTAAACATAATTTTAAATATATAAAAAAAAAAGTATTATTTCACATTGCTATCGTAAAAACTTCGTAACTTTTGCTAATATAAAAAAAAAATTAACATAATTTTAAATACATAAAAAAAAATAAAAAGTATTATCCCACATTGCTATGAGATGAAGAAGATGAATTGCCAAGTCTGCTTTCGATACATCACAGAGAACCAGTGTAAATAAGTCATCAGTCACGTTGCAGGTATTCTCTGATGACGGGAACTGTTCAACTAAATTGCGCACATTAGTTTGCGCAGGCGCAATTATTTGACGAGTGTAAACAAATCGTGATGGTGATGATGATGTTTGCTTAGCATGCTTTATTTAGCACGTGCAGTCTATCCTCGAGTCAATTTTTTTTGTGTATAATGTAATAGCAGAATAGTTCCAGATGTCATTCGAGTATTCATCAAAAACATATGCGTCCAACAGTATTAGAATAATCATCAAGTAAAGCTCATGATACTCCCCTCCTGCGTCATATATAATCAACGTCTATGTGACAGACTCGACCCATTGGTTTTGCGGCGTGACATTGCATCTCTGTGCATTTTCTACCGCATATATCACGGGGAGTGTTCTGAGGAATTGTTCGGATTAATACCAGCTGCTGAGTTTCACCACCGTACCACCCGCCAGTAACTGAAATACCACCCTGATCATCTGCATGAATGGCGGTCTTCCGCAGTGCGGTTTTCTAGAAACTTTTTGCCTCGTACAACCACATTGTGAAATCACCTTCCAGCAATGGTATTTCCGAACCGATACGACATTGAAACCTTCAAGAAAAGAGCTTATTCCTTTTTAAAAGGCCGACAACGTACTTGCAATTCCCCTAGTGTTGCGGGTGCTCATGGGCAGCGGTAATCACTTACCATCAGGTGAGCCACATGCTCGTTTGTCCCCTGTGTTATATAAAAAATAAAATTTAAGGCAAAGGTATCATGTGTCTATAACCAATAATTTCTCTGCCGTATCATGTCGATCAAACTAAAAAGCTAGTTACAAAAAAGTTGTATGGCTGCAAAATATAATAATAGTTATGTATATAACAACTATATAAATATATACCACAACCGGTATATAGTAATAAAACATAAATAATTTCTATGTTTTATTAACAACAACTTGCTGTCCACCTTCATGAAGCAAGACTACAGGGTTGATGAGAAAGGGTTGGTGAAACGGCGCTACCGTGGCAGATTGTCATAGTGAGTGTGTTGACCATAGAGACAATTTTAATATTTTCTATACATGGTAGTCTTTATGTATATATAATATGGGCCGATATTATTATAATATTAATTTGATGTAAAATAAATTCAAATTCAAAATGTCTTTATTCATGTAGGTCTATTACAGACTCTTATGATATGTCAAATCTACCGTCAGTTCGGAATGATTTCGAGATGAGAAGAACTGACAAGAAACTCAGCTCGTATTTTTTTATAAATGTTGTACAAATTTACAATAGGTAATACAGATTCATTTAAATTCAAATTTGGGAGAATAGAATGACCACCAGCATATGCTATTGAAAAAAAAAACAAAAATCCTAATCAGTGTTCGCAACCTGAACAGAGCAGTCCCCACAAGCAGCACCCGTTCACGAGTATGACGAATAAAATAATAATGCTGAATGCTTATCTCTACTTTTGACGACCTCGGTGGTCTAGCGGTCTACCACACTTTACGACCGATGGTCGCGGGTTCGATTCCTCGCACGGCGCATTTGTTTATTTATATGTATTGATGCATATGATTGTTTGTATCGGTCTGGGTGTTAAAAAAAAAAATATTATGTATATGTATCAGTTATCTAGTTCCCATTACACAAGCATTAGCTAGCTTAACTTGGGTCTAGATGGCACTGTGTGAAATGTCTTGAGATTATTATTATTTATATTTTGTATTTCGTCATACCAAAATCCTAAAGGCGGTAAGTTCTTTGAATCTATCAATAAAAACCTGATATCATAAATTAGAACTAACATAAACAATATGTAAACGTTTTTGCACATTAAATAAACATGCGTTTATGAAGAAAAACAAATAGCATCAGTGCACTTAGATAGGCCGCAAGCGATCTCCATAAACGCACCAATACTCTACCAAGAAACAAAAACTTTAGCGCATTCAGAGTTACAAGGAGTTAGGTTATTTGGATGTGCAAATAAATTACCATAAATAATTTACATCGTTAAGGTATTACATACATTAAGGCAGATATTGAATACTATAGAAAATAGACGAGGAAAAAAGAAGGAGAGAGAAAGCCCAAGGCTCAACTATATCAACCAAATTAAAGACAAAATTGGAGTCGTGACATATCAACGTTTAAAGAGTATTATAATATAAGATCGTGGAAAGTGGCAAGAGCTCCACCGACAAGAACGTCGTTCTTAAATTTGAATGAATGAATGAAGAGATCATTATGAAATAGTAAACGATCCCTTTCATAGAAATCTAAGTGTGGGTGGCAAATGATGTGTTCACCATAACCTCGACTGTACATAGTACATAATTGCTGTGACCACTTCATCTCTCATACTTCATCTACTTAAATTTATCTTTTAAATCATATTTATTGAGTGAGTACTTACATGACAAACTTGCATGACAGTAGTTGTTCATGAACGGATATTTTATTTGATGTTAGACATAGAGATATAAGTGTAAATAAACTAGCTTTAAAAAATTAATGATTTTCTTGCCAGTTCTTCGCAATTGAATCTTTATACTGAACTGGACGGTTGGGAAAAAATATTAATAAAAAAAACGTTCATAAGTGGCTGAAATGTATTCTATGAAAGGTTATTCTAAATTTGTTGCTTGTTTGTTAATCATATATACATTTGTTGGTAAATTAAAAAAAATATATATACCATAAATTTAGCCTATAATAAATTTAGCATATAACTAATTTACTTCATCATATACGGCCCTGTGTGCGCATAATACTGCTTTTTAACAAACAGTCACATTATTTTAATTGTTAGTTATTATTGATTTTAATAATAAATGAATAAACATAATAGTAGTGCACAAAATAGCATATCCAAATCCAATATTAATTGTAAATCTTTGTACCACAGATCGGAGCGTCCATTGCGGTGAAACTGGTGGAATAACTCACCTTTGAAATGACGACGTGCGTTTACAAAGATAGCTGCCGACCGCAGGGTAATGTGCTGTAATAACTAACACGAAACGTTAATATAATAATATGGAGCGCGGTGCGTTTACGGAGGTCGATATGTAAATAATAATAATTGGTTATAATAATAATTGGTTATAATATACAATTATTACATAGTTTAATTCTTTTATCGGACTACTCTAATGCTGATCGCCGCAACTGGCTTTTTCAACTTCACCGGACGATAGGGAGCGAGTGTAGATGGCACTCCAAACCAAAGGAAGGACTTATGGAAAACCCGGCGAAGGACTAATGGAGCGGCTAAAGGCTACCTCCCGCCTGATGGATACGACTTTAGTCTGGTGCTCTCAGACTAAAGTCGCTAGGGGTTCGATCCTCGGCTCAGTCCTTCGTAATTTCGATCCCCGTTTGAATTTGATGAGGGATCGATCTTTTTTTTCGGACTACTCTAATGCTGTTGGCCGCAGCTGGCCTTTACAGTTCCACCGGATGATAGAGGGCGAGTGCAGATGACACCTCAAACACATGGAAGGACTTATGGAGCGGCTGAAAGCTAACTCTCGCCTGACAGAACGACTTTATTCTGAGGGCACTACTAGGGCTTTGAACCTCGGCTCAGGCCGTCGTAATTTCGATCCCTGTTTGAATTGGACGGAGGATCGATCGGAGAGGATATAGTTTACAAATGTGGATGTTTATAAGGGCCAAGGAAAGCCGAAAAAGAGATGGATGGACTGTGTAAAAGATGATATGGCAAGAAAGGGAGTAAATAACGAGATGACTGCGAACAGGGATGAATGAAAGAGGAAAATATCTTACGCAGATTCCAAATAAATGGGATAAGGAAGAAATTATGAATAAATAGTTATAATGATTTGTCATTCTATATAATTAATGTGTTGTTGAAATATTTAAACATTACTAGCTGTTACCCGCGAATCAGTCCATGTGAAATTAAATTTCTAAATTAATAGCTTCCTTAGTTACTCCTTATAACATTAGCTATCTGCGAATGAAAATCTCGTCTAAATTGGTCAGCGAAGTAATTTCGGAGATTAGTAAGAACAAACAGACAGTTAGACAATTTTTATTTAATTAATATTTGATGAGGTTTCATTATTTTCATATGCGTTTTGTGAAAATCTGTTAATATAAAATTATAAACGGAAACTTCAATTATATTTATTTGTATAGATGTATACAATATACCGATTAATTATTTATTAATTAACTTCATTGTTAACAAGTCACAGTGTTTTTGTTAAGTATTTAGTCGCCTACGTAGATATACAAGTACCTATAGTATTCCTATCACATATTTTTTACGCTATTTTAAAGGTAAATAAGTAGACAAACCAACTTTTGAATTCATTTTCTTAAACTTCAACGGTTGCAAACAGGCATACGGCCTACCTGATGTCAAAGCAGTTTTCGTTGACGTGATCGTGACGGCGATTTTATTATATACAAAGATTTTTATTTCAATGTAGGTTTATAAAATCATAGACAATTTATGTTTCTTTCAATACGATGGTGGGAAACATGCATAAGGCCCACCTGACGACAAAACAATTTTTCTCGTCACGTTTTTATTATATGCAAAGATTTTTATTTCAATGTCTATGGTTTTAGAAACCTATCTATAACCATAGATAATTAATACTACCATCAACAAGTTTGTATAATTACAAGCAATCGTCACGTTCTCGAAAATCGATACTTTTTCTATCGATATAAAATAAACATCGAAATATCAATCGTAACGAATAATTAAATAGTTTCCGCTCTCACGGCACTAATAAAACGATACGAATGTTAAATTAATTTTTTTTTTTGCTGCGTCGGTACAAGGAATGGGCGTGGACGGCGTTGTGGTACACGCGTTTAGTTAGACAACGGTCTAATTTCGTGATTTCGTTTCGATTCGTACTCAGTTTGTATGGTCACGCCTCGAAGTTGCTCTTTTTATCAGGGTTGACGGAAATCTCACGTTACTTTTTTCTTTTTTTTCTTATGATGATAATGGAATAGTGCCCCCACCTCCGTAACGGTTTACGGCGGGGCACCAGTGGAGGATGGCATGATGAATATGAGGTCAGATCAGTTAGCCCATCGTGGTGAATTAACAACAATGGGCTAATTTTCCAGGGGGAATCACGTAGAGGTCAACCTGACATACTAACAGTCTTCTTCCGAGTCTTCTTCCTTAATTTCGTTCTAATAAGGAAGAAGCAGATAATGATGATGATGGAATAGTGCTTCTGCTGGCGCTAACGTTTTCTGCTGGCGGGGCACTAGTGGACGATGATAAGATGAGCTCAGTGAAATGAAAGTCAGATCAGTTAGCCCATTGTGTGAATTTATCACGATGATTTCTAGGGGGAACCGAATCACAAGTCAATTTGATTGTTATTCAACATCTGGGTTATTAGTCAACATTACTAATAGTTCCCTTCCACAGGTACTCGCCAATATAAACCGTAAGCGAATTTCATTATCAATGAATAAAAAAAAACTCATGGTGTATGAGCCGTGAGTCCGAGGTCACGGGGTCGCGTTGAAAGTTGGCAACCCTGCTTCCCGTTATCGAATGTTGATTTTTGGATTTTGAATAATCGCCTCATAGACCCGAGTATGGGCGGTATGAATATAAATTTCATAAATCGAATTTTGCCCACCTCTAAATGTTGAAATGTTCATTCATTGAATCGATAATTATTCGTTCACTCTATTTATTTATTGGGCACTAGCTGTTACCAGCAATCCACTCGAAAAGTAACCTAAATTACTCTGTATAATATTAGCTATCTGTGAGTGGAAATCCCGTCAAAATCGGTCCAGCCGTTTCAGAGATTAGTAAGAAAAAAACAGACATATACATGGCCAATTAAAATGTTTCTTTTCCGTAAGTATCGTATATATTTTATATATTTTTATTTATAACTATATACTTACGTAAGTAATATAATAAAATTTATGGAATTGTACATAAATCTTAAAAGAATTCGTGATCTCGTGCCGCCATTTTGCATGTCAAAATTATAAACAGGCCATTGTTAAATAGTAATTAAGCAATCAGTAAAATTTTCGTCAAACGAATGTTACAGTTACTCAGAGTACGGAAAAATGGCGCCAATTCAACTTGAACAAATTACGAAATCGATGTACAAAGTTATTATAAGCAGAAATTTAACAAAACTGTACTCTATCTGTTTTGTCTTTAAGACGAATGTATCAGTAAATTAAATTATGGGCTCTGAATTGGCAAGAGATAATTTGTTCGAATTTCGAACAGTCAAATATTTAAATTTAAAAACGGAACTTTCCCTCTGGTGTTTTCGATTACCGGGTTTTCTTTTTTTTAACAAACAGTGCAAAAGAAACACGCACGCATTCACTTAGCGATTCGAGAAATTAATTTTAAACTGTTGCCTTATTACAAATACAAGATGGTTTGCTGCACTGGTATTAATTTGTGGGTGGTGCTTGATGAATTACATTTATACCACATCTATAGTAAAAGCAGTATATTGAAAGACAAGTGACATCTGGACTAATTATTATATTTTTATTGTTTAATTTTCGAATCTCAGGGACATGCAAAAGGCTGTATAGGCTATACAGCCTTTTTCTTCGGTTATAAATATTAATTATGAAGACAACATTTTCCTTTAATCTGACAGTTAGAATTTTTACAGTCTCTGTACGTTAGATGCTACATCTATATGTATTATATAATCTGTGCAGAGTGAAAAAATAAAAAAACAAAGGTATTCTTGAGAATAACGCCGCAGCGCGCTTTCAAATCGCTAATTTACATATAACAAATACTGAAGTCACGTTTCAGTGCAAAAATCGTACATTTGAGTGCGACGGTGGGTCCGCCATGTTGAATGATAGGTAAAACGTTTTAAACGTTTTTTATTTTGTAATGCCACAAAGCAGAATAGGATTCTCACTGCTGAACTAGTAATTCGCCCCGGTTTCGTATGGATTATTGCAACTCACGCAAAATTTTCTGTACTAATAAAAAATAGTATTATTTATGTAGTTATATGTTCGTCTGTATAATATGTCATTTGTATTTAGTTAATAATAATTTATAATAACTAAGTATTGTTAAGTTTTGACTAGACTGAGTCAAATCACTCCTGTCCATTCTAAGGTTGCCTGGAAGAAATCTCTATTTAGTGATAAGACCGCCCGATAATTGATCTGTATCGTAATTATGTTGTTTGTACATTTGGTATACATATTCATTTATATAATTGTTATTTCCTTTCTGTGACAGAACATTAAGGAGTATTTTAATTAATTAATTCGTTTTATTTCTTTTAAAACTTTTGTGAACACCCAATCATTGGATATAGACCAGTGCAGCGTTAGGACACAGATATCGTCTAATTAGTATGTATAATAACATATAATAGTATAGTAATAATAACAACAAAATGGTCACTCGTCGTTAAATTAATATATCGTACCAGTAGTTGAACCTGCGACCATTGGACGACCTCGGTGGTCTAGCGGTCAAGCACACCGCTTTACGACCGATGGTCGCGGGTTCGATTCCTCGCACGGCACAAACATTTGTATTCATGAGTATGATTGTTTGTATCGGTCTGGGTGTTTTCTATGTATAATATGTATGTATTTACAAAAAAAAAATATCTATGTATATGTATCAGTTATCTAGTACCCATAACACAAGCTCTAGCTAGCTTAACTTGGGTCTAGATGGCGCTGTGTGAATTGTCCTGAGTTTATTATTATTATTATTATTATTGGAAATAAGGTGACGCCCTAAACCACTGAGCCACCAAGGTCGTTAAATTAATATATCGTACCAGTAGTTGAACCTGCGACCACTGAAAGTATTTCGCTGACCGAAACCACTAGACTATCGGAGCCGTTAAATTAAAATGTTGTGCCAGTGATCGAACTTACGACCACTGGAATTAAGTCGGCGCATTAAACCACTAGGTTACAGAGGCTATTAAATTAGTATAGATTGTAATAATAACAACAAAATGGTCAATCGTCCATTATACAAGATTTCTATATCTTATAATTAGACAGCTTAGCAGCACACTGACTGTTCGTAAAGGTCATATAACATCTAGATGTTAGCACATCATGTCAGGATGCCAGTGGGTCATAGGTCGCGGGTTCGAGTCTATTATATACCTAAGTTTCAGGTTAGAATGTAATTTTAAAACAGCGTATGCGTCATAGGTATAGTCATTACAATATTCAATTTTATCGTTTTAACTTGGTCGGCAACCCTACAAAATATTCCGCATTGGGGAAAGCAGATTGTTAATAATAATAATCTCAGGACAATTCACACAGCGCCATCTAGACCCAAGTTAAGCTAGCTAAAGCTCGTGTTATGGGTACTGGATAACTGATACATATACATAGATATTCTTTTTTAAATACATATATATTATACATAGAAAACAACTACCAGACCGATACAAACAATCATACTCATGAATACAAATATGTGTGCCGTGCGAGGAATCGAACTCGCAACCATCGGTCGTAAAGCCGTGTGCTAGACCGCTAGACCACCGAGGTCGTCAAAATAATGTGTAATTGTTTTTGTGTAAAATAGTATTAAACATCCATTCATCCAATCATCTATCCACACTAACAAACAACCACGATTATAATATAATATAATGATTCCTTCTAGCGATCTTGACTAAATCGTCGGTCCACCTTGCTGGAGGCCTTCCCACGCTGCGTCTTCCGGTCCGCGGTCGCCACTCGAGGACTTTACTGCACCAACAGCCATCTGTCCTACGAGCTATGTGCCTCTTAATTGTTATACTATAATTATTTACATAAAAAAAACATCTATTCAAAAGAGCAACACACAAGTTTCTTGCTTATTCTTCTTGTGATGAATCTGCATTCCGAATGAGTGGTAGAATCAAAATATGACTATTCAAAAGTGCTTGTAATGAGTTTATTTGAATAAAGATTATTTCTATTTCAATAAACTTTGTAATATTTTTGAATATTTTTTATTTTGTTTGAAAATGAATAAATAAATAAGAAATATATATATATTAGTAAGATTACGCGCATATAAAGTTAAAGTTAAAGTTAAGATTACGAAGCCTAAGTTGGGTCACTGTTACATGACAAAATCCAATAATAGTAAATGTAGTATATAAGTTGAAACACTAAAACAGACAGATAGCCATCCACTTAAAGCTTGTGGCTATCGAAAATTATTTTCGCTTTTATGGACGTGTAAATTTTCACATATGCATCTAAATAGAGCCATAGCTCATTCCGATAGCTTTATGCATTAATTGCGCGCACACAGGTCTGCGCGTGTAGTGTTACCAGAGATTAAAAATATCTGAGGATTTCCCGAAAATTATGTTTTATATTTCCATTATCAAGAATCCTCGTTCTTTTTGCTTTATGCATTAATTGCGCGCGCGCAGGTCTGTGCATGTGTTACCAGAGATTAAAAATGTCAGACGATTTTCCGAAAATTTTATTTAATATTTCAATTACAACGATTCCTCAATATTTTTGCTTTATCCGTTAATCTGATAGATTTATGCGTTAATTGCGCGTGCGGTCTGCAATTGTAGTATGACCACAGATTAGAAATGTCGTAGGATTTCCAAATATTTTGTTTTATGTTTCCATTACTGCGATTCCCATATCGCATTAACTGAGATAGACTGTGTAAATATTCGGATACGTACGTATCTCAGTTCGACCTATTTCAGCCGAGAAACAGCTTGCATTGTAAAATGAGTTTTGATATAAGGCACTAAAATTACAGGATAAGAGATGCTTAATTTGTAAGTTGTGTTTTCATGAGGCAGTGAAATTACAGGTTAAGAGTCACATAGTAACTGTTGTAGGTAATTAGTATTTAATATAGTATCTACCTGCATGTTTTTAATAGAGTTAGTTGCCATCTTAAACGTTTCATTACATGACAGTAACGACCAATCCAATAATGGTACTCACAAATACGAATCTGCATCGTGTGCAGTATTGGAAGTAACCCGGTGTGCTAAACCGCTAGACGTGGATTGCAGGTAATGTGGACTGATTACCCCAATGCTAGCAATGTGTTATATCAGGTTGACCATCACGAGGAAACCTTGAAAACCATCATGATAATTCATCATCCAGGTGAATTTGTCAAGATAGGATAACTGTTCTGACCTCATGTTATTCCTATCATCCTGCACTGGTGCTCATAGTAATCTGTTAGCGCAGGGGGAAGCACTATTCCATTATCATCCATTAAAAAAACTGCTACATTTGGCCGTATCAAACATATTTATTATTATTTTTTATGTACAAAATATGGAAACACTAGCTCTGAGTGCGGGTCATCCGCCCTAATGGCCCCTACCATTGTACCAGCGCGCGAGTTACCTGCAAAATATTTTGCAACACATGACCCGAGGTGATAGGCCACACATTCCTACCACATTATAAACGTTTGGGTTTTCATAGTGGAAAACGGATTATAATTTACTGGCAAGCGTTTTGTCTGATAGTTATTAAATTATTAGTTAGACCGCGTGGAAACTTGGCCAATATGAAATCATGAACTATTGTTTATTAATCAATGGACTTACGGGATTTTAAATATACTAAACAGTTCTACAATTTTCAAACTTCCTTATACCAGAGGTCAAAGACAGATGAGAAACTGTATTATGATGTTACTGATATATGTATTCAACAACTGTGCAGCGTGGCAGGATGGAGAAGTTTTTTTTATGGATTATTATGGAATGATGGACTTGCCTGCGCTAACGGTTTACGCTGGCAAGGCACCAGTTTCTCAGCTGTCTTTGACCTCTGGTCAGTTGGCTCATCGTGACATTTCACCAGAAATTTATCACGATAGTTTCCAGGCTGACCGCGTTAAGGTCAAACTGATACTTAATACATTGGTATTGGTACTAACAATGGAGTAAGTAGTTCATATTACTAACAATCCCTTTCCTCCTGATGAAGGACTTGGGTGCCGCTGGAGCCTGGCACTCGGGTGGATGGATGGCAATGTCTACAGAGCTGTCCAGAGAAGCGTCGTAGTCCTCGGCCGAAGCAAACAACAGATTTCTTAAAGTATTCATCAGATTATTTTAATAGGTTACCATAGATAGATTGTATGAAAGATAGAGATCAGTGGGAAAAATGACATACTGCGCCAATTCCAAATAATGGGATAAAGGCAAGGCAATGATAAAGGCAAGGCAATGGTAAACTCTTACTTTCATTGCTCGTGTTTCTCTCCCTATCCATCTAAATCTGGTAGGACTTGTAACAAAACTCCTCCGAAACGGATTGACCGACTCTTATGAAATTTCGTCTATTCGGGTTACGAACACTGATCAAACTATTTGCTTTAGCAATAGCTGGAGGTCACTCTATTCTCCCAAATTTGAAATTAAAAATGAATCTGTATTATTGTAACACTTGAAAAGAATACAATCTGAGATTCTTGTCAGTTCTTCTCATCTAGAAATCATTCCTAACCGACTGTAGATTTAACATATCATAAGAGTCTGTAATAGACGTACATGAATAAAGATTTTGATTTGATTGAAAAGAAAGTGCATATTATGTAGTAGTATATGAATGTCGATGGTTATAAGGGCAGAGGCAGGCCGAAAAAAAAATGGATGGACTGTGTGAAAGACAATATGGCAAGAAAGAGAGTGGATAACGAGATGAATGGAAGAGAAAAACATTACACGGACCCTAAATGAGATAAGGAAGAATATCATAAGAGTCTGTAATAGATCTATATGAATAAAGATATTATGAATTTGAATTTGAAACAGTAGTCATGAGAATAACATGTGAACTATTTTTCACACCTTTAAGTGTTAAGGTAGGTCCATCCCAAATATTTTTACTATAATAGGTACACGTATTATTTTGTGTCTTCTTTAAAGCTAGACGTATTTTTTTTCTCTTCAAGGCGAGTCTTACAATTCATAGCAAAACTGTGGGTATAATTACTCAACACATCCCACATTTTCATTATAAAAAGGTCCAATTGAAAACATTGTATCAATTAAATGATTACCAAAAGACCTTCGTTGATTTAACTCGAGATTAATTTATTGCTTTTGTACATATAACACAATTGCATTGCCACTTTTGATACAGTCAACTTAAAATTGAACTTTAACACGTTGGAATAAGGAATGAAATAATTAAAAGTAGATGAACAAATTAGTAACAGTTCAATCCAATAACAGAATGTAACATCGGACGTGGTGGTTCGAGTTCGGTACAATCGAAAATAAAATTAATTTTCGCTATCGAACATTGACGAATGTAGTTTTATTATTTATATAGTAATTTATATTTTTAATTTTTGAATATTTTAATTTCATAGATAAATATAATACGTACGTATATTTAATTATTACTTGCCAGAACATATAACAATAATAATATCTCTGGACACAATTATATCCACACACATCTTTGTGTTTTTTGTTCTTTTATTTTGTAAATATATTGTTTATATCTGATTATATTCTAAATAAATTATTGAGAGTTATTAACTTCATTAGAAATAATGTTAGCAAAGGAGGACTTATCTCTTATAGGAAAATAAAAATAATTAAATACATAGGTATTTTCGTCTTGTTAATAATATTAATAAGTTGTAAATCAGAAAACAGAAAAAATCGACATAAACTGACAGATCTATTTAAAAATATATTACAAAAACATTTATTTACATTTGCATTTGTTTTCATGAAATATAACGATATTATGTGTACTCTAGATTATTATTACAATTAATTATTTCTTTAATACTCAAATAGAAGTTCGTTTTCGAGAACGTACATCGAAATTCGAAAGCCCCCTCGCTCCCGTCAGCCCATCATTTATAAAGCGCTCTCAAATGATTCTTAAACATCTTCAAGTTAAGCATTTGTGTCACGTGGGTGTTAACCCGTCAAGTGTGGGTCTTATAGGCCCCAGTAATTACTTTCCAATGTTTTGCCAGGCACAAAAGGTACAAATATGGACACGCAAGGTTGCGATCTGATTAGGTACAGATGAAGTGTTATGTGGGCGTGCCCTTGAGTTACATCGTTATTGTTTCAGCAAATGAAGTGACGTGAAATACTTACGGATGAGTTTAAGCAATCGATGGGATTAGTAAAATGAGCGGAGGCTGTAGATATCATATTGTATCTAATAAATTGAGATAAACTGTTAATAAATAGAAATAATACAATAATAAACAATATGTACAGATTTATTCATTTCAAAGTTTGTCTTTCCGCGAGTTTGCATTTTACTATTAAACAGCGAATTTTAATAAAACTTTACACGAAGATAGATTGTATCATGAAAATAGACATAAGCTATTTTTATCTCAAAAACAGTAGTCGCGGTCGCGGATAACCATTAGTCATACTAGAATATAAGTAGTTTTTATTCAAATAGACGTAATATTAAGCAGTTTTAAGTAGTACTTTTTATAACTATAACAATCATCAACGTATATATCAGATTCATCTAAGGAGAATACACAAGAAACTTTCCCCTTTCAATAACGTTTATTCTCATACAACTTTACATTTTTAAGTAAGTAGTTCATATATCAAACAGCAATAACATGACCCCAGCGAAATTTCTAAAAATTTTTACTAAATACTTAATATATACTAAATACTCCTAACAACATGATATAAGAAACTACTATAACGTTTTTGATGTAATTTTAATTCTATCCCATTTTGATGTAACAACTAATATCATAGTACAACTCATAACAGGGACATATGTCTCCCACTCGAGAGAAAATATAACTGAAAAGTGAACTGCATGTTGTGTCGTTTCTTTATTTGGACCTTAGCGTATCCCTCTGCAAAAATGGACTTAAAAATATATATTCTTTATTGCATAGATATTATAATTTAGAGATAATGTGAGCAAAGGTGGTCTTATCCCTAGAAGAGATCTCTTCCAGTCAATCTAAAACATCAATCCCCAATACGCGACCCCAGCGAAGATTTCAAAACTTTTTTACTAATTACCCCTAACAACATAATATATAACAAACTAGGTAACGTTTTTGATGTAATTTTAATTCTATCCCATTTTCCTGTGACAACTAATATTATAGTACAACTCATAACAGGGACATGTCACATATGTCTCCCACTCGAGAGAAAATATAACGGCAAAGTGAACTGCTCGTTGTGTCGTTTTGTTCGTCTTGACCTTAGCGAACCCGTCTGTAAAAATAGGTTCAAAAAATAGTAATTATCAAATTCAAATTCAAAATATCTTTAATCATGTAGGTCTATTACAGACTCTTATGATATGTCAAACCTACCGTCAGTTCGGAATGATTTCGAGATGAGAAAAACTGACACGAAACTCAGCTCGTATTCTTTTCAAAAATCTTTATTCAAATAAACATAACGTAAGCAGTTTTGAATAGACATATTTTTTCTTCCACTCATTTGGAGTTTAATTGAGTTATATATTCGGAAAATTACCCCAAGCTGTAAGCTAGCTGTTCCTTATTATTTTGTTATGGAACAAAAAATAAAAGAACTGAACCTGCACGAAACCGGGGCGGCTCGCTAGTTCATTTTAAGTTATTGTTTCTAGCGTCATATATTTATGAAGTTAACACAAATATAGTGAATTATTAAATGACTCATTGAATACGCCCATACGATCATCACGTTCTCTGCTCACGCCGTGTCGTGTTATGTCGTAATGATATACAGATGTTCAATTCAGATATCTGAATTGATAAGTACAATTAACACGATTCCACTATTATGGGATACGGCTATTGTATAACAAAGCTTTGTTTTAAGTATTTCGTTTTATTTATTATATTACTAGTTACTCGCGCCGGCTTCGCTCGGATGTACATGTATTACATATATCAACCTTCCTCTTGAATCACTCTATCTATTAAAAAAAAAACCGCTTCAAAATCCGTTGCGTAGTTTTAAAGATTTAAGCATACATAGAGATTGTTTTATACTATGTAATGATATTACTAGGTGTGATCTGTAACTTAATTTATTTTTGAGTTTTTTTTAAGGATGATAATGGAATGGTGCACCCGCCTGCGCTAGCGGAGGGATGCATAGGATGAACATGAAGTCAGATCAGTTAGCCCAACGTGACAAATTCACCGGAAATGTATCACGATGATTTCCAGGGGGAACCGCGTGGAGGTCGATCTGACATGGTACATTACTAGCAATGAGATCATTAGTCCACATTACTAATAATCCCCTTTCCCCCTTTATTTTTGAGTTTGCAGCATGTATTTTTGAGAACAAAACTATGCATATTGGATATAAAATAATAAAAAAAATAGAAGTGGGCTAACCCTCATAAGTTATAAGGGTATAAAAATAAATAAGAACCTATTCTCGGATCTCCTTGAGTATACACGTAAAATTTCACCAAATTGGTTAAACCGATTCGGTAGAATATGATAACTAACACTGTGACACGAGAATTTTATTTATATATATAATAATATTAATAATAATAATAAAACTCTTTATTGTGCATAAAAGAAACAAATAATTACAAAAAGGAAATAAAAAAAGAAGGATATGCAAACAAAAGGCGGCCTTATCGCTTAAAGCAATCTCTTACAGACAACCAGGGAGATAGATTATAGAATACTTGCTCCTTGTAGTTTCAGCCTCGTGGAATTTATAGTCTGATATATGAGCTATATTACTGTAAAGTTTCATCAAAATCCATTCAGTAGTATTGCGTGAAAGAGTAACAAACATCCATCCATACTCACAAAATTTCGCGTTTATAATATTATTATAATATAAAATGTAAATGTTTAGTTTTAATTACATTCAAGTCTAACAATACAGAAATCATTTTGCGAAACAATGACGGCGCATTTCGCCGTCTGCGCGCATTAATAGATCGCAACCCGGCCCGCCGTATGCGTGGGTGTGTGATTCCGTCGCGGGCGCAGTTCGCGCGATATCAAGCAACGCTATAACTAGTTCACGGTTATGATTGTAAAATTGCATTGAGGGTCGATATTGAAACGATATTATTACGATTTAATCATGATCACTTATTTGCACATAAAATTTTATTATTATTGGGCATTTGACATGTTTGAAAGTTTTTATTATTGCATGCAAAATGCGATATAAAGAAAAATTTAATTATTTAAGCTTTGCATTCCATAATTTTACAGTAGATAGATAGACAGGTACATTTCAAAGTAGGTTAATTATGGACCCTGTTGGGCATAGCAAGTGGAAGAGAAGAGAGGAGGACGAGTTATTTTTTATATAATATATAATAATAATAATAAAAATAGTAATAATAATTAATAATTTGAAATTGTATATATTTAATTACTGAAATTGTATAATATTTAATTCAATATGTCATTTTTATATTCTAAAATTGTATAATAACATTTTTTAATCAACAATGTCTTGAGATTTCTTATAAATATTTTATCATTTTTTATTTTCTTATAAATATTTTAACGGGACAAACGGGAGCCTCTGAAGAAATGACTATTTTCTAATATATATTTAGTCATCCGTTTACTTATAAGTTCAATTACTAGTGGTCACGCGACCATAATAAGAGGCCTAATAACATAATGAATTCGTGTAATATACATAGCTTTTGCCCTCGGCTTCTCTCGCGTTAATTTATCCACTTAGGGGTGGAATTTAGTAGCTTTATGCATGCAAAGTCTCAGCCCGATCGGTTTAAAATTGACAAAGATTCATACAAACTTTCACCCCCTATTTTATCCCCTTGGGGGTAGAATTAATCAAAATATTTTCTTAGCGGATGCCTACGTCATAACATCTACCTGCACGCCAAATTTCAGTCCGATCCGTCCAGTGATTTGGGCTGTGCGTTGATAGATCACTATGTCAGTCACCTTTGAGTTATATATATTTAGATACACTTAATAAATACCACTATTTAAATATATTTAGGCAAGAGCTCCATCGACAAGAGCGCGTCTCTTACTAGTAAATTATGAATGAATGCTTCATTCATTCATAACTTAATATTCATTCATAAGTTTTATTATCGATCCTCAGAATATTAGCCTTAATAATATCGCAAAGCAGCTTGATTATGAATAGTCTCAGTCTAAACTTGGCCTGTAATGAGATCGTGATCTGTGCTTGTGAGGAATGCCTACTCTGTGCTGGGAAATGTGACATTTAAGTAGAACAATAGTGCATCAATCTCATTTAGATACATATACCATAATGTCAAATATATTTTGTGAAATCATTCCTATTGGACTAGCTATTATACGTGACTTTGTCTGTGATTATTTAAATAATAGTACATGTGTATGTAATTAATGGTCATATCAAATTTGATTAAAATCTGTTCAGCCGTATATTCGTGAAAATATTACAAACAAATATAAACAAATGCAATTATAATATTTGTATATTAATACATATAAATAAAACTGGAGTATCTGTTTGTTATATTGAAATAACTGCTTTTTACTACATGCATGTGAATATAAATATGGTACATACACGAAAATAACATTTATGACAATTTTCGTCTCTCTGTCTGTTTGTTCCGTCTAATCTCTGAAATGGCTGAACCTATTTTGACGGGACTTTTTTTAACAGGTTGATGTAATAAGGAGTAACTTAGGCTACTTTTATTTTAGAAAAATAAAGTTAAATTCCACGCGGACGAAGTCGCGAGTACAGATAGTAAATAATATAAATAAAGAACTAGAAAACCCTAGACTGATACAAACAGTCATACTCATGAATACAAATGTTTACACCATGCGAGGAATCGAACCCGCGACCATCGGAAATAAAGCGGTGTTATAAACAACTAGACCAGAGGCCGTCGAATCGAATGCTATAATAAAAAACTGATTTTCCGTGGACTAAGTATTAAGTAAACGACAGATGATCCGGCGATTTTAATATAATATACAACAATATTAATTTTATTAGAATGGCCTCTAAAGATAAAATCTGCCAGCACAATACACAAGCTATAACGTGTATGTGAAACTTAATAATAATACTTAATGTGATTCCTAATAAAATGTGCTACGGACGAGCTTGAGCAAACGGGCTCAGATAGATCGCTATCCGACCTCACGGTATATGGGACACGATAGCTGAGTATGGACCTAGCCACCGAAATGTTTATATACACAGACTTTGTATAAAGTCGACTCGTGGGTATATCTGACTCACCTATTTCAGCCACTATATAGATTACTTTGTAAGAATAGATCATCATCATCTGCTTCTTCCTTATCCCATTTATTTGTGATCGGCGTAATATGTTTGTCGCTTCCATTCATCCCTGTTCGCAGTCATCGCGTTATTTACTTCCTTTCTTACCATATCATCTTTCACACAGTCCATCCATCTCTTTTTCGGCCTTCCTCTGCCCTTATAACCATCCACATTCATATGTAACACCTTTCTTAAATCACTTTGTAAGAATAGAATAGAATAGAAAATCATTTATTCAAATAAACTTAATGTAAGCACTTTTGAATAGTCATAACAATGTTTTTTTTTAATCTACCGCTCATTCGGAAAGCTGTATCATCACAAGAAGAACAACCAAGAAACTTGTTTATTGCTCTTTTAAATAATCCTTGTAAGTTCACATTATATAATTCGAAACGTGTGAATACAAACTACCAACCAGCACTTATTTATTAGAGTCAAATATAAGTACACAATAAGATTAAATCAGTCGTAGTGATAAGAGCAGACCAGTCTCTACAAGCAACACTCGTTCACAAGTATGACGGATGAGCCAGCCATCACTGCGCTCGATCATATTTTAGGGAGCCTAATGATAATGTAAAACGTGAGAGAGTGAGTTAGAGCAGTACAAAATCGTCTGTGTGAGACCTGTGAGTATATCTGTTTAACAAATTTCAGCCACCAGTCATTAGAGTGAGAGAGTGAGATAAAAGAGTCAAAAAACAGATTATGGATACATAACGACTTAGTTCTCAGGAATGGGAACTCCAGAACAATACAAATTAAATTAGACGTATCTATTCTGTACATGTCAATAGTAACAAAATGCCACTGGATGGACGTTCCATCCGATGAAAAAATGTAACAGATAATCTATTCGCCATTGAAGTAATTTATAAGAAAATGCATTTTTTACATCGCGAATAATATTCAAAAGACAGTCTCTACCAGAGGGGAGACGAGGGAGTGTGTGGGATTTTTAAAACGTACCAAAAAAGCAGACGGTGTACGTATGAGCGCCATGCCGGAATCGCAAGGTCGAGATTCGATTCCATCTCGACTTTGATGGCGTTGGCCCGCCCTGTAGATGGTGCAGGGCCAGCCCTATCTCGCTGTTATTGGCGACCTATTTCACCCTAGTCTTTTCCTAGAACGGAAACCGTCGTTTCCTAGAACGGAAACGTTCGAGTAATAAGGACAATTTTTTTTTATTTTAATCTTTATTTCCTTATATCTCTTTACAACTCGTCTCGTAAACAAGCCGTCAGATTTATATACATAATATTTCAAATACCTAACGACATGTCCGTACAATGATACCGTTGAATAATGCGTGGGCGTCGATACGCGAACGCGCAGGCGCATCTGTGGCACGACTCGCCCGACTCGCCCAGCTCCCATTGACCGCGAACTGATAGTATTGTCATGGGAATAGCGCACATCCGGTCCTATACCTTTATGAGGTTATTATGGGAATTTGCTCTAATCTATACATATAAATAAAATTTTAGTGTCTGTTCGTAATATTGAAATAACCGTTTTTTACTATATGCATACGAATATAAATACGGTACATACACTAGAATAACATTTTTTTTAATTTTCGTCCGTCTGTCTATTTGTTCCGGCTAATCTCTGAAACGGCTGAACCGATTTTGACGGGACTTTTATTGGCAGTTAACTGATTTAATAGGGATTAACTTAAGCTACTTTTATTTTAGAATAATAAAGTTAAATTCCACGCGGACGAAGTCGGGAGAACAGCTAGTCTTGAATAATAGTAATAATATACCTGGATATTTCACACAACGCCATGTAGTCCCAAGCTAAGCAGAGCTTCCCTTAAGAATACTGCACAACTGATAAACACACAATAATAATAATAAGGGGGTAAGTTGCCATCTCCTCTCCTTAAGAGGGGAGATTTTTGTAAAATAATAATAATCTCAGGACAATTCAAAGAGCGTCATCTAGACTAGATAACTGATACATATACATAGATATTTAATTTTGTAAATACATACATAATATATACAGAAAACACGCAGACCGATACAAAAAATCATATTCATGAGTACAAATATATGAACCGTGCGAGGATTCGAACCCGCGACCATCGGATGTAAAGCGGTCTCCTAAAGTACTAGACCATCGAGGCCTCATAATGTAATAAACACATCAGCACAAATTGTTGTCATCTGTAACGACTAAAAAAAAATTACATATACTGAACCGTTCCCAAACATTCGATCTCTTTAATACACTATAATGATGTACGGACAAATCCGGGGGCTATTATAAACGCATCACCACCTTGTTTGGTGTGAGAAATGATGAAACAACCGGAAGGAGGTCAATAACGGGTCACGTCGACTTCCTTCATTGTCACCTGGCTAATTTTTTTTTAAGACTACGACAATTCGGACCGTCACGGGAAATTATTGAGTTAAACTAATACATTTTAACGGATTTAATAATAATAATAATAATAATCTCAGGACAATTCACACAGCGCCATCTAGTCCCAAGTTAAGCTATCTAAAGCTTGTGTTATGGGTACTAGATAACTGATACAAGTACATAGATATTTTTTTTTCGTAAATACATACATATCATACATAGAAAACACCCAGGCCGATACAAACAATCATACTCATGAATACAAATGTTTGTGCCGTGCGAGGAATCGAACCCGCGACCATCGGACGTAAAGCGATGTGCTAGACCGCTAGACCACCGAGGTCGTCAGTCGGATTTGAAAATAAAAATAAAATTTATAACATATAACTAATCTAAAAATGTTTGAATCTTTATATTATATACTAGTTGTGCCCGTGATTTCACCTGCGTGAAATTTGTAGCCCATATGTTATTTTGATATATAAGTTACATTACTGTAATATTTCATCGACATCCGTTCAGTAGTTTATGCGTCAAAGAGTAACAAACATCTATATTATTAATACCATACATAATATGTATATTAGTTTATAAGGTATATATAATATGGGCCAAATAGCCTAAAATAAATATATAAAAAAAAATCTATTTTTTGATTCAAGAATTAGAATTATTTCATTAATTAATTAGTATTTATTACTAGATCAATGACTGATATTTAACAATTTAATACAGTGAAAATTCATCATAATTCTTTCAGTCATTATGACAACAAACAGAAGAACAGATAAACTGACCGATTATTATGCGTCACGATAAAGATTAAGTAAATAGCGTCACGTCAGGCTATCTACTTTCTATCTTATATTAATCTGTACATCTTACCAATATTATAAACTCGAAAATTTCAGAGTAAATATTTAACAGTTTACCCGCAGATTTGATAAAATTGACAGGAGATAATTTTAACTTAAAATAATTTGACCAAATGGTTGTTAGCACACGGTTTTTACTTAATTAATCATAATAATTAATAATAAATAATTAATCATAATTAATCAATAATAAATCATTATCAATAAATTTCAATTATAAATAAAAATAAGATAATAAAAATAGTAATGATGCTAATAATTTTAAAATCTGATTATCTAATATGTATCTAATTGTTATAATGTATTAATATATGTAACTGGCTACTCGCCCCGTCTTCGCACTGGTGTACATCCGGTGGAGGACCGCTATTCATCCATCTGGATCATGGATCATCTGATCAGGATGCTATTTTAAACATTTACATGTAAGTCTTATCTCGCAAATGACAAAAATAATACGTTAAATGAAAAACTTTCATTTATATATAAAACTCGTCCCGGCTTCGCACGGATGTACATGTATTATATATATAAACCTTCCTCTTGAATCCCTCTATCTATTAAAGAAACCGCTTCAAAATCCGTTGTGTAGTTTTAAAGATTTAAGCATACATAGGGACGGATAGACAGCGACAGCGACTTTGTTTTATAGTATGTAATGATTATTAGGTTTAGTACTGAAATTTGCATGTGTACTGAAAAAATGCATATTACAGCCCAGCCTCCTAATGTCACTGTGCGAATTCGAATAAATGACTTACTTACTTACTATGGATGGATAGATTAATGTATGGATGTTTGTTACTCTCTCATTCAAAAACAGCTGACCAGATTTTGATGACATTTTACAGTAATATACCATATATATCAGGATAACATATAGGCTATAATTCTATGCGGGTGAAACGGGCACAGTTCTATATTAATAGATTAAGTGCGTAGCGGTTTCTATGTTGATTGTCGCACGCCTAATCCTTGTTATTAATTAAATATTACTTATATTTAATTAACAGCAAAGGATTCTATATTTCTATTATATATTCTATTATACTACTACTATTATATAGAATCTATATTTATTTAAAAGAGCAACACACAAGGTTCTTGCTTATTCTTCTTGTGATGAATCTGCATTCCGAATAAGCGGTAGAATAAAAAAAAACTTGACTATTCAAAAGTGCTTATATTAAGTTTATTTGAATAAAGATTATTTCTATTTCTATTAATAGCAAATAACTCCATAGTTTACATGAATAAATTAAAAATCATATAACTGTACTTTAATAAATAAATATATTTTCCCCTAACCCATTCTCAAGTCCGAAATTCAAGTCAAACTTTAAATTGTAAATACACCACGACACTTCAGTTTGTTTTAAAGCAGCACTCGAGAACACATAAATTATGGACAGAAGCGTGAAAATGTTACTGTATTAAAACATTCATGAGTTATAATGTCTAAACGCGGAGTGCCACGACACTCGTTGTGCAGAAATTTCGATTCTGCCCGCGAGTAGCACGCCAGGGGATGGACACGTACTCCGTCCTCTGGCATATATCATAGTACTGGTGAATATAACAAAAACATTTTTTAATATTTTAGTTATTTTAATATAATTTTTAGTTATATATACATATATATGTACTTGTAAAATAATTCATCTTGTTAACTTTTTATGAATGCGTAGTCAAATATATTTTAGTTGTTTTTGCTATGCGTTGTCTATAGTTGTACATGCCAAAGTAGAACCTTACTTAATCTTTTAAAGCCTTTATTAAATATATTAAAAGTTTTTTTAAGAAAATTACTACAAATTTGTTTTATTAAAAAAAAAATGTGGTAGGTTACACCTGGCAAAAAATATATACTTTGAATAATAAAATAAGATACAATACTTTTTTGCAGAGGAAAATAATAATTGATATAAAAATATAATAATTTCAGGAATAATGAGAACATAGAGTTATCGAGTGTCCTATGCAACTTTTCTTAATATATATGTCACTCGAATTGAAAAAAATCCTAATGTGCCATATAAATAGATTAAATAAGATTTCCCCTGGATATTGACTTCCGCTTAAGTAGTGTGTGGTGACCCTAAATAGCTATATTATAAGCTACATGATGTGAATGTGAATATTATTGAATTGGTAATATTTCAACTACACGAACGTGGTTATTCAGAAACGGTTTATAACTTAAGTCACGTATACAATAAAGGATTTATTTATTTTTATTTTTATTTATTTAAAGATTCATCAGTGTACAGTTTGATGCAGCCCTATCTCCCAAACTGGAGTGAGCAGCATATCAGGAGTCAGTTCCATCCCAAAACAAGGATAACAGTTTTAATTTACATATAAACTTAATTTTAATTAATATTTTATCCAGCATCCTACCTCGTCGTATCCCAACGTTAACAAGTATTTTTTTTATTTTGAGTTTTTTCTAACTTTGTCTAACCTTTATTCCTTATTTTTGTAGCATTATATTTAACAGTTTCGAATCATCTATAAAAAAGATGGTACGGAACACAGTAATCTATATTTCATATAACACTAGCTACTCGTCCCGGCTTCGCTCGGGTGTACATATATTATACACAAACCTTCCTCTTGAATTACACTATCTATTAAAAAACCCGCTTCAAAATCCATTGCGTAGTTTTAAAGATTTAAGCATAATCCTTTTCTACGCAGTAAGCCAGTGCTTCGGGGAGCTGGTCAATTCCCAGACGCTTCATGTTTCTCCAAACACTCCCATAACTCTGTATGTGTTCATACATAGGGACTGAGAGTTTTTTTTTTTTCGGACTACTTTAATGCTGTTGGCCGTAGCTGGCCTTTACAGCTTCACCGGACGTTATGGGGCTCCAAACCCGCGGAAGGACTTATGGAGCGGCTGAAGGCCAACTCCTGCCCGACGGATACGACTTTAGTCTGAGGGCACCACTAGGGGTTCGAACCTCGGCTCAGGCCGTCGTAATTTCGATCCCCGTTTGAATTGGACGGGGGATCGATCGGAGGGGAGGGACGGACAGCGACAGCGACTTTATTTTATACTATGTAATAATTTATTTGAAGTCATTGTGTGAATACATCTTTACCGTCGTGATAAACTCAACCTCAAGTTCACGATGTCTCCTTATTAAGTGAATATTGTTTGGAATATTGAAAAATTGCATAATACGCGTCAGACTGATACTGTCGCACCACTGTTCGTAATTGGTGCCTCTTGCCACGGATTCCATGTTATTTGCGACTGCTCGTGGGAATGCCAGGGGAATGCAGTTACATAGAAATGTTCACACAATGTGCAGGTGAAATAACTTGTCCGGTGTTATAAGTCTCTGTGGTTGCACTGTATTCGTGCTATTTTTAATACGTCCAGCTTATCGCTGCAATGAAGTAGATATGAGATCAGATTGCCTATAACCATAAACCCGAAGTCACGCACGTGTGTTTTACGTACTAGACAACTGATATAAATACATAGATGATTTGACGACCTCGGTGGTCTAGCGGTTTAGTACACCGCTTTACGACCGATGGTCGCAGGTTCGATTCCTCGCACGGCACAAACATTTGTATTCACGAGTATGATTGTTTGTATCAGTGTGGGTGTTTTCTATGTATAATATGTATTTACAAAAAAAAATATCTATGTATGTATCAGTTATCTAGTACCCATAACACAAGCTTTAGCTAGCTTAACTTGGTTCTGGATGGCGGTGGGTGAATTGTCCTGAGATTATTATTACTATAGATACATTTTTTTTAAATACATACTTAATATACATATGAAACACAGATCAATACAAACAACCATACGCAAGGATACAAATGTTTGTACCGTACGAGGAATCAAACCCACGAACATCAGATGATAACATATGCCTTTACAGTTATGAAAACAGCTGAAGGATAGGTAACTTTCTACAATTTTCTACACGATTCTAAGAATTTTATTCAACACACCAATAAAATATACTAACTGTGCTTGCGGTTTTACGTGCCTGAAATTTATAGCCTATAGGTTATTCTCATGTATAAGCTATATTACTGTAAAGTTTCATCAAAATCTGTTCAGTAGTTTTTGCGTGAAAGAGTAACAAACTTCCATCTATCCATCTATCGTCACAATCCATTCATCATCACAAACTTTCGCGTTTGTAATATTAATATTAAAAAAATTGTAAGCTACCAAAATAAATTACATTTCAGCTTTAAAAGCCACTATAATGAACGAATAACGATCTGCAATGATATTTATCGATTAATCGATATAATTACTATATCGATTAATCGATATACTATAGTAACGGTCCCGCCCGAGATACAGAGTGTAAATATAAAGTTATGGCTACTGTTGCCGATACACAAATCGAATAGATAGCGTATCTGTAATCGGACCGTCTTACTATTGCAGCACATTTTGTATTATTTTTGTCATTTATGTTCTGATACACACAGCCGTGTTGAGTGGCGAACAGTTTGTATTTATTTGAAAATATCTCTTATCAGTTATCTCTCTGTTTGGTGACTGCTTTTTCAATTTACATTCACATTATCTATTAGCGAACCTTTATGCATCAACGTGACATTTTTTCCAAAAAAATGTTTAATGTGGTCATTGACGTGCCATCAAATAATTTTGACCATCTGATTATTTGGAATATAATAATAAATACTATCAAAACTCTATGAAATAAACTAAACAAAAGAGGGTACATTTTGGATCGTTTTCATTATACGCATAAATTAAATTACTGTAAAATTTGTGTGAATTCTGTTGCTGCAGGTTAGATGACAAATAATTTATGTCAGGATTGTACGATGTTAAAATGCATGCTGAACTGGATTCATTTGTCAAATGGTTTCTAACCGAGTTTTTATGTTATTCATCTCTGAAAATAATGACTCACAGATATAGGTGAAAATATTGTTAAAATAGCATGAGCCAGCTTCTTCAAACAGTTTTATGATCGACGACGTGCCCAAAATATTGTGTCGCGTGCCATCAATGGCACGCGTGCCATCAATGGCACGCGTGCCATTGGTTCTCCTACTCTGGTATATAACGTTATTTTTTATTTTAGCGTAATTTTACGCTTCCGATATCTTTTATTTATTTTTTTATTCTGGACTAGTTGCAGATGTGATTATTTTGTACAATATTCTTTAAATTATAATGTTATAAAGTAACTAGCTGTTCCCGCGACTTCGTTCGCGTGGAATTTAAATTAATTTTTCTAAAATAAAAGTAGCCTAAGTTACTCCTTATTATATCAGCTACTTACCAAAAAAAGTCCCGTCAAAATCGGTCCAGCCATTTCAGAGATTAGCCGGAACAAACAGACCGATAGACGGACAGACAAAAATTGTAAAAAATGTTATTTTGGTGTATGTACCCTATTTATATCTATATGCATGTAGTAAAAAACGGTTATTTCAATATTACAAACAGACACTCCAACTTTATTTATATATATAGATTACATTATTTATTTATTTGGCGGCCTCGGTGCTAGGTCTAGCAGATTAGCACACTGCCTTGCTGTCAATCGTCTCATGTGTATGACTGTTTTGTATTGGTCAGTGATTTCTATGTATAATATGTACTTATTTGTAAAAAAAACATATCTATGTATTTGTCATATCTTGCCATCATTTACCATCAGATGAGGTAAGACCAAGCGCAATCCCATTATTAATAAAAAATAAAAATAAAAATTGTATCTACTACCCATAATACAAACTTTAGCTAACTTAACCCAGACCAATACAAACAGTCATGCTAATAAATTCAAATGTTTGTATCGTGCGAGGATCGAACCCGCGGCCATAGGATACTAAGCGGTATGCTAAAGCACTAGACCACTGAGGCTGTCATAAGTAAGTCTGTATTATTTTACATAGGTACTAATATATACAATAACTTTTTTTTTCGGACTGCTCTAATGCTGTTGGCTGCAGCTGGCCTTTACAGCTTCACCGGACGTTAGGGGCGAGTACAGATGGCACTCCAAACCCGCGGTAGGACTTATGGAGCGGCTGAAGGCCAACTCCTACCTGACGGATACGACTTTAGTCTGAGGACACCACTAGGGGTTCGAACCTCGGCTCAGGCCGTCGTAATATCTATATTACGACGGCCTGAGCCGTTTGAATTGGACGGGGGATCGATCGGAGGGGACTTACACAATAACATACAAAAATAAGGGTTTGATTAGTTGTTCGGACTATAGAATTGTTTTACATTCCATATGACAGTGTGTCACGTATATAAAGGTGCTCGATTATCTGAAGACTTACCACGAGAACTACTCGCGATAACGGTTCACTTTTACATTCAATTAGCAATACCGTCGACACTTACGGCCGCAGTAATAAAGTTGAAATTTCAATGGATTTAAATTTTGTGTACGCAAATAACAAAATGGTTTACGTTAAAACCATTATTAAGGATTTCAGTGGCGACGTATATAGCTTATTGATATTCAAATGGGTTGCATTATAGGTAATTAGTGAGGAAATATTTGCACTTTATAACACTTTTGGTACTTATTATCTGTACTAGCTGTACTCGCGACTTCGTCCGCGTGGAATTTAACTTTATTTTTCTAAAATGGAAAGAATTTTTCTAAAATAATACTAGCCTAAGGTACTTTTTATTACATCAGCTACCTGCCAAAAAAAGTCCCGTCAAAATCGGTCCAGCCATATCAGAGATTAGCCGGAACAAACAGACAGACAGACAAAAATTGTAAAAAAAAATATTTCGGTTTGCGTACCGTATTTATATTCATATGCATGTAGTAAAAAACGGTTATTTCAATACTACAAACAGACACTCCAATTTTATTTATATGTATAGATATATAGATGTGGCCTTTAAGGTTATTTTTATAACATCCATACATACATGCGTATATTCCAATTAATAATATAGAATGGATCGCACTTGACATATTTATACGATATTAACCCTAGTGTATTAGTTTAATAAAAATAAACTCTATTCTAAGTAACGTGTAATTGATATTTCTAGTTTATAAATCAGTTAAGTGCAATAGTTATATAAATAACACAGCGCCATCTAGTCCCGCGGTAAGTAGAGCTTGTGTTATGGGTACTAGACAACTGATATAACTTAGATATTTTTTAATGTAAATACATACATAATATATATAGAAAACACCCAGACCGATACAAATAAACTCACGAATACCAAATGTTTACACCGTGCGAGGAATCGAACCCGCGACCATCGGAAGTAAAGCGGTGTGCTAAACCACTAGATCACCGAGGCCGTCAGATTTCAGTTCACCGTTATTTAAACGAATACAATTAATCTGAAAGTGTGATGATTCTTTTTGTATTAATATTTTTTACAAATTACATTTTGTGAAGGGTAATATATCTAGTTTTGTTGAAAATAATATAAAAACTTATTTAAATATAAATTTATTTAGATATTGGTATTATGCTATCCAAATTATATAAAATAATAATATCTCAGGACAATTCACACAGCGCCATCTAGTTCTAAGCTAAGCAGCAAGCTTAAGCAGCAATGTTACAGAAATTAGACTCTGCTATAGATACATAGATTTTTTTTGTAAATACATAGAAAATAACCAGACCGATATGAACAATACAGTGAATAGAAATATTTACGTGAGAGACATCGAACCCGCGACCATTCGAAGTAAAGCGGTGTACTAAACTAAACCATCCAAATCACCAAATTGTATTGTTTATTGCATTTATTTCTTTTTGAAACCGTTAAATTATAAAAAATAATAAAATCTATATAAATGAATTATATTTGTAGTCAAATATACATACGAGGGATTCAAACCTGCGACCATTTAAAGAATGCATTTAAAAGATAAATACTACATATTTTGAAACACATTTTTTTATAATGTGACACATTATAAAAAATAATAAAATGTATATAAAGAGTCTAAGAAATTGTAATTGTCCACAAGTGTATGTACGGGGGATTCAAACCTGCGACCATTTAAAGAATGCATATAAAAGATAAATACAATGTTTTTTTTTAATGAGTCTAAGAGATTAGTGTAACAAATATAATGAATCGACCAGAGATATGTCGCGTCGAGTTATCTTCTGTCTCTCGCTTTATAAATAGTCTCAGGTAAGAAAGGAGACGTTATTAATACTAGCGATATATTGTGGATGACTTAGGTTTTAGTTAGGACCAAACACATTTTTACAATAGCATATAGACATATATTATATGTCTATATGCTATTGTAGGGTTTAGTTTTTTTTTTTGGATGATAATGGAATGGTGCACCCGCCTGCGCTAACGGTTTATGCTGGCAGGGCACCAGTGGAAAATGATAAGATGAGCATGAGGTCAGGTCAGTTAGCCCATCGTGACAAGCTCACCAGGAATTTGTCACGATGTTTTCGCGGAGGGGGAACCGCGTGGTGGTCAACCTGACATTGTACATTGCTAGCAATGGGGTTATCAATCCATATTACTAACAATCCCCTTTCCCCCCAAGTAGGTTTTAGTTAGGACCAAATACATTTTTACAATAGCATATGGACATATATTATATGTCTATATGCTATTGTATTATATATTATAGCATATAGACGAATACAAATGTTTGTGCCGTGCGAGGAATCGAACCCGCGACCAGCGGACGTAAAGCGATGTGCTAGACCGCTAGACCACCGAGGCCGTCAAGTGCTACAGAGGGGACAGGAGTTGAAATAATTTGTAGGGGTCAAGAGAATGCGTGCTTTTCAACGCGCATTCCCCGTAGATTCGGCCAGTATAACCGAGAGGTTGGAATGGCCATGGGTTGGTGGAGGGGTGATCATTGCGGGTAAAAATCACCAAACAATGACAGTATAAATGATGAATGTTGAGAATGGAAAATTTTTAAACGGAAGACAAAAGTTTGCGGACTATTCTACAAGTTCAGTATTACAGCTTTTTGGAGAAGGATGAAAGTAAGTTATTATTATTATATTAGTCGCCCGGAGATAGAAAATCAACCATAATTTATTTAAATTTAAAACTATTTTCAATTTAAACTTTATTAAACAATACGTTTTGATTTATAAATTTGTGTATAAAAGTTTAAATCAGATATATTTATCTTTTATAATAGTTTAAATGTTTTTTGATAAAACTTATAGTAATATAGCTTATACATCAGAATAACACAGCCTATAAATGTTATATGGATGAAGCCGCGGGTACAGCTAGTAAAATATTTTTTACTTTACTTTTCTACTAATTTAGTTGCATTTTCCAATTTAGTTAGATTCAACCTTGTCGAAGAATTAAATAATTCTGTCGTAAATGCCTGAATTTCATGACAATCGGTAAAGTCGTAAAAACGTAACAAGTAAGAATATATTTATATCATTATATAACTTTATATAAAGAATTGAATGAAATAAAAAATATTAAAGTCATTTATTTAACTTAAGCACTGCCGTTGGTCGTGTTCACTCCCAGTATGGATAGTATCTAGGTTCGATTCCCATGAATGGCCGATGTTCCATTCATCGCGCACGGCGGCTACACGCATCTAGTGTTTTGTTTGTTTGTTTGCATTCAGCATAAAGTGTAAAGTCTCTACTGAGAGATTTCTTTAGTGTCTATATAGCAACTGATAGACGTGTTTTATTTTAAACTAGCTTTTGCCCGCGGCTTCTATCACGTTAATTTATCCCCTTAGGGGTGGATTTTATCAAAATCCTTTCTTAGGGGATGTCTACGTCATAGTAGCTTTATGCATGCAAATTCTCAGCCCGATCGGTTTAAAATTGACAAAGTTTCATACAAACTTTCATCCCCTTGGGGGTAGAATCAATCAAATTCCTTTCTTAGCGGATGCCTACGTCATAACATCTACCTGCCAAGAAAATTTCAGCCCGATCGGTCCAGTGGTTTGGGCTGTGCATTGATAGATCACTACGTCAGTCACCTTTGAGTTATATATATTTAGTTATATTTATTTTAAATTCCCTATGATAAATATACAGAGATAGCAGCTTTTTATTTGAATTCTCTGATACAGCATCTTATAATGTAAGTAAATATAAATGTATTTAAAGACAAATTTGATTTAATGTCGTGGTAGTTATTAATTATTAAAAAAAAATTAGAAACATTTTTTATAGCATAGGAGACAAACAAGTTTACGGCTTACCAACACTTGATGTAAGTGATTACGACCGCCCATGAGCACCCACAATGCTAGTGCATACATTGCCGACCTTTTAAGAAGAAATAAGCTCTCTTCCCGACGGTTCCAATATCGTATCGGTTCGGAAATACCATTACAGGAAGGTGATTCCACCAGGTTATGCATGGCAAAAGTTTCTGTGTATGTGGAGCACGTTGTTTGGTGTAATTAAAATGTTTGGTGACTGTCAGTAACAATAATGACATCTGTCACTAAGATCAAAATAACTGAAACATCGATCTTTGCCTTTCCATTACGGATAAATAAAACAAAAAAAAAAAACTGAAACATCGCGCTGTACGTGATGATTAATGGCAGGCACAGAGTACTAGTGCCGTGACAGCTAACTGTCACGGCATATGCTGAGTGTCAGCTATGTTGCCAACCATATATATAAATAATATAAGTTGATTTTTTGCAATTGTTCTAAGTGTGTATGTATGTGTATATATGTATATGTGTGTGGGTGTGTATATATATGTATAAATGTATTTTTATATCAATAATGGTTGTCAATAAATCTTTTTCTTCTTCTTCTTCTGTGTTGAAAAACATCCGGTGGAGGATCGCTATTCATCCATCTGCATCATGGATCATCTGATCAGGATGCTATTTTAAACATTTACATGTAAGTCTTATTTAGCAAATGACAAAAATAATACGTTAAATGAAAAATTTTCATTTATATATAAAACTAGATACTCGTCCCGGCTTCACACGGATGTACATGTATTATATATATAAACCTTCCTTTTGAATCACTCTATCTATTAAAATTAACCGCTTCAAAATCCGTTGCGTAGTTTTAAAGATTTAAGCATACGTAGGGACAGACAGCGACAGCGATTTTACTTTATACTATGTAATCATGACATATATTACTTTGTGTTTAGAATACAGACAGCTTGGTGTAATATACATACATACATTATATCTCAGGCCATGATAATATGTAACCAATTGTTAGCAGTTACGATAGTCTCGGTGGTCTAGCGGTTGAACACACCGTCTAATTTCTGATGGTCGGTTCGATTCCTCACACGGTAGAGATTCCAGTGTATGATTTTTGTATGATCTGGATATTTTCTAAGTATATATTTACAAAAAAAAATCTATATAGTATTATATATGTATATCTACATGTTGTTGTAGATATCTAAATATATATAACTCAAAGGTGACTGACTGACATAGTGATCTATCAACGCACAGCCCAAACCACTGGACGGATCGGACTGAAATTTGGCATGCAGGTAGATGTTATGACGTAGGCATCCCCTAAGAAAGGATTTTGATAAATTCCACCCCTAAGGGGATAACATAGGGGATGAAACTTTGTATAAATCATCTTAGATTTTCTAGGCCCAAATTTTTTACACACGCTGAACAAAAGTAAAACCGCAAAACCTACACCTAATTAATAATAATACTTACTACTACGCGAGCGAAGCCGCGGGCAAAAGCTAGTTATATATGTATGTGTATGAGTACTAGACAATTGGTTTAGATATATATATATATTGTCTAGTACCCATAACACAAGCTCGGCTTAGCTTTATTATATAGCGCTGTCGGAATTATCCTGAGATATGATATTATTAATAAGTTCGAAATATTTAATTAAAACCAACCTTAATGTACAAGCAATCTTAATTTTACAGTTTATTACAAATTTTAGCGTTCTAATAGACTAGCATAAACAATGTAGACACGACCGCTCGTATAGCCCAGAACTCATCTTATGTTAGTCGTAAATTTATATTTTACAGTCTCCCCGGCTAAACACCGTACTTATGAGTTATAAAATTTGCTCTAGGATTTTGCGAGCGGATTTTATGTTGCCCACTCTTACTTTAGGATGGAATTGTAAGCTGCGTTGCCGTTTCAATCGCTTGCGGTAATAGGTTCGTCGAGACAACTCATGTTATCAAATTTAAAGAAATATACATTGTACTGACTGGTGGATCTTGTATGTGTTGGATAATTAAAAGTTAATGTTAGTTCTTCTTAGCTTATTGCAGTTTTAACATATAAGAGTCTGTAATAGACTTACATGAATAAATATATATTGATTTGATTAAAAAGCATATATTATTATTTGCACATATGTGACCCACACACCACTTACAGTGTCATGATGTTTTAGGTTGACTGGAAGAAATCTCTTGTAGAGATAATTGAAATCTTGTATTTAAAAATTGGAATAAAGAATATACTCATATATACAGGCCATTAAGTAGCTCGAAATAAATAATCAGTAAAAATTAATGAAAATAGAGAGATGCTTGTAGAGACGTTTATCATTGCAGAGCGCAGTGACAGAAGTGTTATAAAACAACAGGTTTTACATATGGATAAACGAATAAAAAAACTGCCAGTGACTCTCATTGTAGGCCTAACGTAATGTAGTAAAATAGAAGTCATATATTACATGGGTCATTCCGTCCCGACTACACTTTTACACACAATCACGACACCGTCCTCGCCGGCGAAGACGACGACCTCATACACATCATATCGCGCATTCAACCGGGCGCCTGCGCGCGCCCGGGCGCTCCATACCGGCGCCCCCGGTCGCCCCTCCGATCGATCCCCCGTCCGATCATAAAGTTACTCGAAATAAATAATACAACAAAATATTTCAGCGACGGTTGTCCATTATAATCAGAGGGACCGACAGCCTCTTTTTTATTGCCATTACAAAAATTTACATGAACGAAGATGCAAGTAGAAACTAGTATTATTAACTTCATTCTATTAATAATAGGACTGCCAATAAATAATATATAATGCCCTATATTGAGGGAAATTGAATGGTCAGCATACTACAATGTATTTAATAGTTGTTTAGTTAATATACTCCCCCTGCTGTCATAGAGGCCCATAAAAGGAAATTTCCTAATAGTAACATTATTTGTTTATGAACTAAGGCTGGATTTCACCAATCGTAGTATAAACACGTTCAAAGAAACGGAGTTTAGCGTGAACTCGAAAAAATGAACGACGTTGATCTCGTTTTACTTTAAATGGAATTCACTAGCGTTATATAAATCGCGTTTACCAACATGAAGTTTAGATTTTCATTCGTTCACAGTGTTACACGGTCGATAAATAATATTTAATGCAATGGGTAATTTAACTAAAATAATTGTAAGAAATATTTGTAATTCAATGATGTGATAATTAGGATAAGTTTTTATTGTTTAATATAATAAGTACCGTCGACTACAAAATGTATAATAACAACCTTTATAGGTAAAGGTTGTTATTATACATTTTGTAGGTAAAACATTATTTTATTGAGGATTTCTTTATTTCTTCTTAAAAAAAAATTTTTTTTTTTACGATTTTTTTTTATTCCCGATATTATATTTTCAAAAATTCGATTGATGTCTGTTTGACAACTGACAGCTGCTTTAAGGAATAACTCATAGGAATTTATAAACGTGTTTACCGAAATTTATAGTGGTGAAATGCAAAATGAAGCTTTAAACACGTTTAAACGTTTTAATGGCGTTCAGTTCGAACTAAACGCGATCAGTTTCTTAGGTGAAATCCGGCTTAAGAATATCCTATTAACATTTTCATATAATTTCTTATACACCTGGAGAGTTTTTTTACAATTGTAGCAGTGAATAACCTGACCGACCCTTTGATGGTACGTGATGGTAAGTGGTAACTGTCGCCTATATACATGAATAGCACAACATCACGCTATCATGTGATACTCATGCCATTCGAGAGCACTAAGATAATATCTCAGGAAATATTCACACAGCGCCATCTAGTCCCAAATAAAACAGAACGTGTATAATAGGTACTAGACTACTGATAATTAAATTATATTTTTATTTCTATATAAAACACCCAGACCGATACAAACAATAATAATCATGAGTGCAAATGTTTGTACCGTGCAAGGATCGAACCCGCGATCATCGGAATTAAGGTGGTATGATAATCCGTTAGAGCATCGAGAGCACTATCAGATATTATGCTTTTTATCCTGGAATTTCATTGCCTAATCTGCACTCTAAAATGCAGCTAACAAAGCAAGCAGCTTGGAGACTGCAATAAGTGAAACTGAGGTACGCAGACAAATTTTTACAGTCTACTTCTTTTAATAATTTTATGAGTTTTTATATATTAACTTAATTGGTCAATTAGTACTCGAAAATTAACTATAATTAATCTAAATTTTAAGTTTGCATATTAATGCGGTTTTATTGTCAAAGACATGCACGTCGCAGGAAATAAACAAAAGAGTATCAATGTGATAGTTTTTTAAGTTTTTTATTGATTTATATCTTATGAATAATTTTAAAGAAATATTATCTGTTGTCTGTAAGACATTGCTTTAGGCGATAAGGCCGCCTTTTGTTTGAATATCCTTCGTTTTTTTATTTCCTTTTTGTAATTATTTGTTTCTTTTATGCACAATAAAGAGTTTTATTATATTATTATTTTTTTTTTATATATATATATATTATATATCTCCCATTGATGGGGTAATAGACTGATCATTGCGGGTAAAAATCACCAAACAATGACAGTATAAATTATGAATGATGAGGATGGATAATTTTTAAGTGGAAGACATAAATTTGCGGACTATTCTACAAGTGTCTAATATTACAGCTTTTTGGAGAAGGATGAAAGTAAGTGGGTGAAGTTGTAATATCTTGAGGCTGGTGTGTAGGGATGTTGGGATGACACCTGTGGACGAGATAATAATTGGGAGAGTTTTCACTGTTTCTACCTGCCATTGTATTTTTAGTTCTATTGCTAGATCAGTATACTTAGTCATTTTTTCTGTATGTCTTGATAGAAGATTATGTGTATTTGGTATTGCAATATCTTTATTATTATTTTTATCCAAAAATTCTCATCTCCCCTCTTAAGGAGAGGAGATGGCAACATACCCCCGGCAGAAGCACAGTCGGCCGGGGTTCGGGGCCCCAGGGAGAGAAACCGGCGTACAATGCGGGCAGAATCTAAGAGCACCGCTTTCTGCATCTTTCCCGGGAGTGAGCCGCCTCGGAATCCCAACCGTCTGAGATGTTGCTCCAGACTGGTTGGGATTATTATTATTATTATTATCATTATGCACTTTTTCTTTATATAAAGTAGAAGTGTGCGAAATTTCATAATCCGCGAAATTTTCGTAAAAAGGGCTACAAAGTTTTAGCTTCACGTATTAACATATAGATTACTAGCTGTGCCCGTAGTTACACACACGTTAAATTTCAATAAAATATAGCCTATATGTTATTCTGATGCATAAGCTATTACTGTAAAGTTTCATCAAAATCTGTTTAGTAGTTTTTTAAAGAGTCACAAACATTCGAATCTACAAACTTTCGCATTTATAATATTAACAAGATTGTCTATTCATCCGTTTGGGAGAGAAAAGTAATATAAGTAAAATGGACAGAAATATTTTCTTATTTATTGCACACATTCCATAAATACTCACTACAGTGTATGAGTACATACAACAATATGGGCATGGAATTCATCGCCCCATTACAGCCGTTATTTTACGGGATATAAAACAATATGAACCAACCAATCTCGACTATCTAGGCCCCTCGAACGTATTTCAAGTTCACATTTGTTCACAGTGAGGTATGAATTTCATAGAGCAGGCAAATATTTTTTATAATTGCAATATTTTACTTCATAATAACTAATAATAATCTCAGGACAATTCACACAGCGCCATCTATAGCCAAGTTAAGCTAGCTAAAGCTTGTGTTATGGGTACTAGATAGCTGATACATATACATCGATTTTTTTTTGTAAATACAAACATATTATATATAGAAAACACCTAGACCGGTACAAACAATCATACTCATGAATACAAATGTTTGTGCCGTGCGAGGAATCGAACCCGCGACCATCGGTCGTAAAGCGGTGTGCTAGACCGCTAGACCACCGAGGTCCTCATCACTGAAATAATAATAATAATGCCTTGGACTATCCATTTTGATAGCTACAAAATATCTATTTTATTTTATAATAATAATTGATATTATTATAATAATGTTAATAATAGCTCTGGAGAATTCACACATCGTCATGTAATACCAAACAAACAGAGCTTGTATTATGGGTACTACACAACTGATAGGTTTTTTTGTTTATACTGATAGATTTTTTAAAGTACACAGTCCATAATGTACATAGACAACCTAAAGGGATATAAATCTTTATATGTCTTAAAAATGCAAGTTGTATACTTAACGTCATTTTTTATATTTTCTTTCTTCCTTCTTGTGATGAGACAGCTTTCCGAATGAGCGGTAAATTAAAAAAAATATGACTATTCAAAAGTGCTTCAATGTAAGTTTATTTGAATAAATGATTTTCTATTCTATTCTATTCTATATTTATTTTTAATTTTTTTTCTTTATTTTCTATTCTATTCTATATTTATTTTCGCAATCGCGCCAGATCAAAATAGAGGTTTCTGCTACTGAGGGACAATTATGATTATCTTTATTTTTTTTTATTGTCAGCGTATTAATTAGCCGTGGTGTAGGAGCCAATGTCTACTGCTTTTGTTATACCTTGATAAAATTGAACATGTTTAGGGTAGTTAAAAAATAAGCAATAAAAAAACTAATCTACATTAAAAAGTATATTAAATCAAGAAATGATACATTAACGGAACGACCACTAGTTATATTATAATTTAAGTTAGGTGCCTTCTCTGTCGTTATTGGTAACTCTATGGTACGTATTAGCTTAGTGCTTTGGCCTGCCCACGCGCAGAGAAAGGGCAGAGGCGCAGACGTCTCACACGCCCTGCGCACGCGCATCCTGCTCAACGTGGCCGCAGATATATACATACATATATGTAGACATATATTACATGTATATATGTGTTTTTTTTTCTTATGGTTGATAATGGAATAGTGCACCCGCCTGCGCTAACGGTTTACGCCGGCGGGGCTCCAGCGAAGAATGATAAGATGAACACGAGGTGAGGTCAGTTCGCCCATCGTGGTAAATTCGTTTTTCTTCAGCTAGTTCTCCTTCATGAAGGTGGACAACATGCTGGTGGAGAGCTGGGTGACAAAAACCTTGAAACTCGTGTTGTGACTTGACTCCAGTTGCGTGACCCTCATATAATGAAACAAAAATAGAAACTCAAAGAATATTTTACAAAATAAACATTAATTTTAGTACTAAGTATATTTTTTTATTCTTAAAATTTGATACCCTTGGTGGTCTATTGGTTTAGCTTTACTATTAATGGTCGTGTATTCGATTCTGGCACGATATAAACATTTGAAGTCACTAAGTATGATGAAACTGTGTATGATTGTTATTCTGATATACATATAAGCAATATTGTTGTAAAGTTTCATTAACACGTTGAAGAGCGCATTGAAAAACCTTCTCACATTGGGCATTTTTTTATTATTAATTACGTATATTATTTTTTTAAATATGTTTTAGTGTACAATAATAAAAGGTAGATATTATTTAACCCCTAGATTTAAAATCCATTCAGTAGTATTTGCGTGAAAGAGTAACACACATCTATCCATCCACTCACAAACTTATACGTTTATGACATTAGTAAGATATATAATAAATATATGACACTAATAATATCACACCAAATGAGGAGCGCAATTAAAAGAATCATAATAATAATACTCGCGGTTCAATTAACACTGGTCGAATCATCGAAGGCTGAACAATGTATTTACGGAGCGCGTCGCCTCCCACGATCCCGCGACCTCTAGGTCCACAGTTCACATGAGCAAATGAAATCAGATGTATCAATCATGAGCCAATCATACGAGTGTCTGTATGTTAGTTGCGTAGCTCAGGAACCTATAGAAGCTTTTTTTTAAAGTAAAAGTATTTTAAGTAAAGGGTTATTTCAATAATACAAACAGACACTTCAATTTCATTTATATGTATAGTTATAAGAAACTGTTAAATATGTAATGTTACAAATTAATTCATTGTGTGGTTGGTCAGCTTGTATTCTTTTATTATTATGTTGGCACCTTACGAAGTGTTCGTTCATATTCGTTCAACATTCACTCTCTCTATACTGTACTTCTCTTACTGTACTACTCTTACTCTTCCCGTTACGCGGGTTCGGCTTTCATAATCTTGGGGCGCCATGCATTTCTCTGGTAAGCATCGTCATTTGAGAAGCCCAACTCCTTCATGTTAACTCCTCTCTTCAACTTCCTCCTCTCTTCTCTTCTGTCAACTCCTCCTTATAAACATTAGTCAGCCAGGTGATATTAGAGCCCTGCCTTGTCCTCTCATTGTAGCCATAGAAAGGCACTTATTCAATACTATTTAAAACGATATCCTACAAAATTATTATTATATCCTGCACTTAACTATATATATATATCATCATCATCATCATCATCGCAGCCCGGAAGACGTCCACTGCTGGACATAGGCCTCCCCCAAAGATTTCCACGACGATCCGTCCTGCGCTGCTCGCATCCAATGCCTTCCCGCGATCTTGACCAGATCGTCGGTCCACCTTGCTGGAGGCCTTCCCACGCTGCGTCTTCCGGTCCGTGGTCGCCACTCGAGGACTTTACTGCCCCAACGGCCATCTGTCCTACGAGCTATGTGCCCTGCCCATTGCCACTTCAAAGTCGCAATTCTTCGGGCTATGTCGGTCACTCTGGTTCTTCTGCGGATCTCCTCATTTCTGATTCGATCACGCAGAGAAACTCCGAGCATAGTCCTCTCCATTGCCCTCTGAGTGACTCTGAGCTTGTTGATGGGGCCCATAGTTAGCGACCACGTCTCTCTTCGGTAAGTCATCACTGGCATATATATATATATAAATGTGGATGGCTATAAGGGCAGTGGAAGGCCGAAACAAAAGGGAGGGATGGGTGAAAGTTAATATGGTAAGAAAGGGAGTAAATAACAAGATGAACTGCGAACAGAGATGAATGGAAGAGAAAAACATATTACGACGACCACAAATAAATAGGATAAGGAAGAAACAGATGATGATCTTGCACTAAACTTAACCGAGCAACAATATCGCATAATCACGTTAGTTTTATATGAACTTAGTAAAAAATATGTATTGAATTTGTAAACGGATATTGCGAACGGTTAGATGGCAAAAAATTGTGACTTGCACTTAATGAAATTGGGGTCGCATAGGTCATGTACCATTTGATTTAATTCATATGGCACTCCGTCGACATTCAGTGTCGACATTTTATGACTGTACACATTTGTGACTAGTAGAATTATGATAAAGTTATAAAATAACTAGTAGAGTTATAAAATATCTAATACGTCCATATTTGTGAAAGAATAAATAAATTTAAATTTCATTTGTAGTTAAAAATTAACATGTACCAGAACAGACAGACAAACAGACAGAATGACAGTCAGATATATTTCTTGTTTATCTTTATATTATTGTTTGTTTCGATCTGGGAGTTTTCTATATATATTATATATATACAAAAAAAATCTAAGTGTAATGTACACAGAAAACACCCAGAATGATAAAAACAATCATACTCATGAATATAAATGTTTTCACCGTGCGGTGCGAGGAATCGAGCCCACGACCATCAGAAGTAAAGCGGTAGCTAAACCGCTAGACAACCGAGGCCGTCAACCGCCTAAATATAGGTATCAGATGATGATCATGATTTTCTGATGACTGTTATTTATTTATTTATAATTGCACACGCATACACAATAAATTTATATATAATAAATTAGTAATTTATTTATTTATTTTAATTTTAATTCGGATTACATTCATATTGTGTTAGTAAAAACTTATAAAACTATGTTAGTAACGTATACTATACAGATACAGAGACATATTTAATTCATATATCTGTGTCCACGTCCAGAAGCACTGGGTCCACATTGCAACGTATCCAGTGCCTCTGGAGCGGACAATCAGGTATACTCGCAACAGTTGTTAGTAATGCACACATTGACTGCGTTTAAAGAGTGTGGATGACACTTTGCATATTTTAGTCTGTCAGTTTGTTGACGAAATTGATGTCTACAAAACTCCTACAGTACATCTGCCAAAAATTATTTTATAGTATAATAAGACTTTGCAGTCAATAAATCTTTGAGCCTTTTTCAATCAAATCAATTAAATCTACCTTCTTCTTTCCGGAATTTCGTTATAAACTACATTTTGCCCGCGGCTTCGCTCGCTTTAATTTATCCCCTTAGGGGTGGAATTTATCGAAATCCTTTCTTAGGGGATGCCTATGTCATAGTAGCTTTATACATGCAAATTCTCAGCCCGATCGGTTTAGGATTGACAAAGTTTCATACAAACTTTCATCTCCTATTTTATCCCCTTGGGGGTAGAATTAATCAAAATCCTTTCCTAGCGGATGCCTATGTCATAACATCTATCTGCATGCCAAATTTCAGCCCACTTCGTCCAGTGGTTTGGGCTGTGCGTTGATAGATCACTACGTCAGTCACCTTTGAGTTATATATATTTAGATTAGTATATATCGGTAGTAGGCACCTGTCCTAAACATTTCTATCTTCGGTTCTGGCAGTGCTACTTGGTTTTTTAGTCCTTTATTGCTTTTAAAATTAAAATATGTTACCAACATATATAACTACCTCCAATATATAAATCGATGGTAAAGTCAATATGTTCAATTTTTGAAAATGTGGCTATCCCTTACCATTAGTAGATCTGTCGGTTTGTTTATCATTTCAGATATATAAAAAAGATTGACGTGGTATAGCACTATAATGAGGCGTCGTAATGACAGCTTGATGTGGTATTATGTCAAATTGTTTCACGCGGTTCGGAAAAGTCAAGGTGACTTTAGAATGATTGTGTTTGGGCTTTACTAATTCATTGATGCGGCATTTTTATATACCACGATGATGTAAATATTAATAATAATAACACTAGAAAATACACACAGCGCCATCTAGTCCCAAGCTAAACAGATGTTGTGGGTATTAGACAACTGATATAATTTTACTGACTATTTTCTTTCATGTCTTATCTCAGATTTTTTTTCCTCGTGAACTGATTATGATTGTTCCTTTTTTATCTCACAGCTGGTTCTCGTATCTCGTTGGATAAAGTTTCGACAAGTTTTTCAGATGTGTTTAATAGTGCGACGAAATTGGTTTTTTTTTCGTGGCCTCACCACGTGTAATTATTTCTATTAGACACTATGTACACTGAAATAGAGTTCAATATTTTGTAGCAGATTTGTTGAGTTATAATGTTTTTCATAAATAAGAGGTCCCTAGTGGAAATAATAATAATAATCACAAAACTCTTTACTGTGCACTTAAAAATAAAATAAAAAAAAATCTTGTATAAATGTGTTTAAAACCGATTATTTTTTTACAAAAAGCAATCACTTACAGTTCACCTTATCATCATCTGCTTCTTCCTTATCCTATTTATTTGTGGTCGGCGTAAAGCGTAATATGTTTTTCTCTTCCATTCCTCTCTGTTCGCAGTCATATCGTTATTTACTTCCTTTCTTACCATATCTTCTTTCACACAATCCTCCCATCTCTTTTTCGGCCTTCCTCTGCCCTTATTCACATTCATATGTAACATCTCACACTCTTACAGTCCACCTTAATCTACATATATGAAATATAGATCCTACTTACTTATATAGATCTCTATATAACCTTACTCTTATAAGCACTTTTAGTTATGGTTTTGGATATGAAAATTAAACTGAGAAAAAACGCAGGTAATTGAACTCTATAACACATATGCCACATCCGTTATTAGTATGAATTCAAGATGCACCATCAAGGTGCACCATTGAAATAATAGTTGACACAAAAACACGATCTTCTATAAATCTAATATGACCTGAGAGTCTAAACACACTAGCTACATTTGTTTATTCACTTTATAGCTTAATATATAGTATATTTCAGTATTAGTATATTTCTAGATTATTGATATTATTGTAATTTGTATAGTTGCTGTTTTTATTTTTTATATTTCATTATTTTTAATTTTTTTTTTCTTTTTTTATGACCTTATTGTTATCACTATAGTATTAATATTAATATATGTATTGCATACGTTTTATTCCTTGGTGAGTGCATTGGTATTGTACTGTAATACTCACTGAGAGCATGTAGTTTTATAAATAAATAAATAAATATATATGTACATATAGATAAGAATTTAAATTTATCCTTACTAATATCATAACTGTGAAATTATGGAAAAACTACTGTACCGATCATCATGAAATTATATGCACATGCTCTTGGAGATATTAGAATGCATATAGGATACTTTTAATAAAAAAAAAAATGAAAAACAAAAAAATATTTTTTTTTATATTGTGTTACTTCAGCGTCATCTAGTAGCCAGTAATGAAGTTATGCAAACGACGCCGCGCGTAAACGCTAGTTAATATTATAAATGCGAAAGTTTGTGAGTATGGACGGCTGTTTGTTATTCTTTCATGCAGATACTACTAAACGGATTTTGTTGAAACTTTACAGTAATATAGTTTATACATCAGAATAACACATACATATGTATTATACATATAGGCTATAAATTTCCCGCGTGTAAAACCACGGGCACGGCTAGTTTACAATTAATTTAAATGTAGATTAATTATGTTTATATTTGCGTTACTATATATAATAATTTCCTTTATAAATTTCAGTGTAAAAATATTTAAAATACTATCTATACAAACATCATTTATCTTCCAAAAAATATTATGACTTTAAATATCACATACTTTAGTAATAGGTTTTTAAAAATCTAAATATACATATATAACTCAAAGGTGACTGATGTAGTGATCTATCAACGCACAGCCCAAACCACTGGACGGATCGGGCTGAAATTTGGCATGCAGGTAGATGTTATGACGTAGGCATCCGCTAAGAAAGAATTTAGATTAATTCTACCCCCAAGGGGATAAAATAGGAGATGAAAGTTTCTATGAAACTTTGTCAATTTTAAACCGATCGGGCTGAGACTTTGCATGAATAAAGCTACTATGACATAGGCATCCCCTAAAAAGGATTTTGATAAATTCCACCCCTAAGGGGATAAATTAACGCGAGCGAAGCCGCGGGCAAAAGCTAGTAATAATATAAGAGTTTCTTTTATTGGTACTAGGCGTATATCCAAAGACACGAAGACTACGTGGTTAGAAAAAGGGCTCAAGATACCAAACTCGACCAGAGGTAGAGGCAGGCCACCCGCCAATTGGTGGAACTATAAGAAGCAGATGGATCAGGACAACCTTACTACTCAGACAACCCAGAACAGAGTTCTCTGGCGCAGATGTACAGGGAGACCCGACCCCAGACAAACTAGGATGGATTGGACATAAATAACGTGATGGGTAGACAACTAATTCATTAATACTTACATACTTTTATTGTAAATACATAAAAAAAACCAAGACATATACAAACAATCATACTCTTGAATACAAATTTCATTGTTCGTTCAAAACTCGCGACCATCGGAAGTAAAGCAGTGTGTTAAACCACAAAACCATCGGGGTCATCGAAAAATATTATTAACTTTATCACTTCATACATAATTGATTTGTTAACAAATAAAATCCGACGAAACGTGAAATCTCACTTAAATCTGATTGTTAGTGTATGAAAGTTAAATTTATACAACTTTATACTTTTTAACAAACGTTATTTATTTCAATAAGCACGCGATTTTTCAATTACAATTGTTACGATGCGTCGTCAGATTATTTATACGTCGTTATCGTTTTGTGAAAATGGCTATAAATAGTGTACAATATGTGGATATGACTACAATTGTCAAACATTAAAGTTTTATTGTGTTACTAGCTGTACCCGCGTCTTCATCCGCGTGGAATGAATCTTTATTTTTATGAAATGAATTTATGAAATTCTTATGAAATTGTATGTACATTCTATAGATCAGAGAATAGGACGTAAACAATTTTTTATACCCCTAAGTAATAAAAGTAGTCTACCCCAAAATTTAATCTTTTATTTTTATGGTCTATTTTTTTTAATTCGATATTAAAAATACAACCCTCACACATCTACTAACAACCCCTATTTATTACCGCATTATTAGTACATTATTAATTTTCTACAATTGTTTTACAGCAATATTTATTTCTTTATTAATTTTCTACAATTGTTTTACAGCAAAATTTATTTCTTTATTTATTTTCTACAATTGTTTTACAGCAAAATTTATTTCTTTATTAATTTTCAACAATTGTTTTACAGCAAAATTTATTTCTTTATTCATTTTCTACAATTGTTCTACAGCAATATTTATTTCTTTATTAATTTTCAACAATTGTTTTACAGCAAAATTTATTTCTTTATTCCTTTTATACAATTATTTTACAGCAATATTTATTTCTTTATTTTTTTCTACAATTATTTTACAGCAAAATTTATTTCTTTATTCATTTTCTACAATTGTTTTACAGCAAAATTTATTTCTTTATTAATTTTCTACAATTATCGATTAATTTTTATAGCAAAACGAAATCCCCGTCAACTAGTTATTTATACAAAACTATACTACACCTTTTTGAAAGTTGGTTAAAAAATCATCGGATCATCAATCGTGAGTATTAGCTAACACTTCTCCGTGGGATAGATCCGTCATTGCCCACACCACGTGTATAATTAATCATTGTTAGGTACCTACATAACTTTTTACAACTCCAAAAACGAATTACTGAATATCAAATACAATTAGTACGCATCGCTGTACATATAAATATGTTAATTAAATTGATATTTAACAGCATATTATCATCACATAGTATAAAAATAAGTCGCTGTCGCTGTCTGTCCGTTCCTATGTATGCTTAAATCTTTAAAACTACGATTACGCAACGGATTATGAAGCGGTTTCTTTAATAGATAGAGTGATTTATATATATATAGGAAGGTTTATATATATAATACATGTACACCCGGGTAAAGCCAGGGCGAGTAGCTAGTTATATATATATAAAACTTCCTCTAGCATCACTCTATCTATTAAAAAAAACAGCTTCAAAATCCGTTGCGTAGTTTTAAATGTATCACTACATAGTATAAAACAAAGTCACTCTCGCTGTCTGTCCGTCCCTATGTATGGACAATTCACACAGAGAAAGGTTTATACATATAATACATACACACCATGTATCACTACATAGTATAAAAAAAAGTTACTCTCGCTGTCTGTCCGTCCCTATGTATGCTTAAATCTTTAAAATTACGATTACTCAACGGATTATGAAGCGGTTTTTTTTAATAGATAGAGCGATGCTAGAGGAAGTTTTATATATATAACTAGCTACTCGCCCCGGCTTTACCCGGGTGTACACGTATTATATATATAAACCTTCCTTTATATATATATAAATCACTCTATCTATTAAAGAAACCACTTCATAATCCGTTGCGTAATCGTAGTTTTAAAGATTTAAGCATACATAGGAACGGACAGACAGCGACAGCGACTTTGTTTTATACTATGTAGTGATACATGGTGTATATGTATTATATGTATAAACCTTTCTCTGTGTGAATTGTCCTGATCGATCCCCCGTCCAATTCAAACGGGGATCGAAATTACGACGGCCTGAGCCGAGGTTCGAACCCCTAGTGGTGCCCTCAGACTAAAGTCGTATCCGTCAGGCAGGGGTTGGCCTTCAGCCGCTCCATAAGTCCTTCGGGTTTGGAGTGCCATCTGCACTCGCCCCCCATCGTCCGGTGAAGCTGTAAAGGCCAGCTGCGGCCAACAGCATTAGAGTAGTCCGAAAAAAAAATGAATTGTCCTGATTTTAGTAGTAGAAAAATTGAATTTATACATAAAAATTGTATGTCAATTGGAGATATGCAGCTGTAGTCGCTGGAACCACTGCCTGGTATTCAATAAATTTATTTTATACTAGCTGTACCCGCGACTACGTCCGCGTGGAATTTAACTTTATTTTTCTAAAATAAAAGTAGCCTAAGTTACTCCCTATTACATCAGCTACCTGCCAAAAAAAGTCCCGTTAAAATCGAGCCGTTTCAGAGATTAGTCGGAACAAACAGAACGACAGACAGACAGACAAAAATTTTAAAAAGTGTTTTTTAGGGGTATGTTACTTATTTATATTCATATGCATGCAGTAAAAAACGGTTACTTCAATATTACAAACAGACACTCCAATTTTAATTATATGTATAGATTTACAATATTGAACCTTTAACCTGAGTTATGTTTGCTACCGTAGTTAAAATCAAGTCCATTAACTATAGTATCGTGTATCTATCAATAATATCTATATATATAAATAAAATTGGAGTGTCAGTTTGTAATATTGAAATAACCGTGTTTTACTACATGCATATGAATAAATACGGCACATATACCAAATTACCAATTTTTACAATTTTTGTCTGTCTGTCTGTTTGTTATGGCTAATCTCTGAAATGGCTGGACCGATTTTGACGGGACTTTTTTTTGCAGGTAGCTGATGTAATAAAGAGTAATTTAGGCCACTTTTATTTTAGAAAAATAAAGTTAAATTCCACGCGGACGAAGTCGCGTGTACAGCTAGTATTATATAAAACACGAGCAACTTTCATTAAATCGGCGGCCACTGCAGAGGTCAAAGATAGGTTATGCCGCTCAAAAAAACTGACTTACATATTCATATTGCTCATGTGATTAATATATTTGGTTCGCTTTATATATGTTCATCAAGTTCACTAGCTACGCTTTCTGGCTTCGTCTGTATTTAAATATATATAACTCAAAGGTGACTGACATAGTGATCTATCAACGCACAGCCCAAACTACTGGACAGATCGGGCTGAAATTTGGCATGCAGGTCGATATTATGATGTAGGCATCTGCTAAGAAGACGTAAGCATTCGCTTGTTCTGTAGGATTTTGATTAATTCTACCCCCAAGGGGATAAAATAGGGAATGATAGTTTGTATGAAACTTTGTCAACTTTAAACCGATCGGGCTGATACTTTGCATGCATAAAGCTACTATGACGTAGGCGTCCCCTAAGAAAGGATTTTGATAAATTTCACCCCTAAGGGAATAAATTAACTCGAGCGAAGCCGCGGGCAAAAGCTAGTTTTTATATATAACTGGCTATTACCCGCGGATCAATTTTGAAACTATCAAAGTAGACGTAGATTTTTATTTTATTTTCTATAGATTAATTTTATTGTGTCTTGTTTATGTAGTGTCTCAATATCATATATTATTATTATTATAAACGCGAAAGTTTATGAGTATGAATGGATGTTTGTTACTCTTTCATGCAAAAACTACTGAACGGATTTTGATGAAGCTTTCCAGTATTATATCTTATATACATCAGAATAACATATCATTACTAGTACACAAGAAATACATACTACATACTGTACTATACGACTTTCTTTTATACATAGTATAAAAGAAAGTCGCTGTCGCTGTATGTCTCTATGTATGCTTAAATCTTTAAAACTACACAACGGATTTTGAAGCGGTTTTTTTTAATAGATGGAGTGATTCAAGAGGAAGGTTGTAGTGTGTGGTAGAATTAAAATATGACTATTCAAAAGTGCTTGTAATGAGTTTATTTTTTGTTATTTTATTTTTATAAAAATGTATACACCACGCGAGAATTCGAACCAGCGACCATCAGAAGGTCATCGGTGTGCAAAACCGCTAAACCACGAGGTCGTCACAGACAGACAGAATAACTATTGCATTTACAATATTAATATACACAAATATGATTAATATATAGTCGGTACATGTACATCGCAACTTGTGATACTTACAAACATAATTTCTATGCAACCTTGCACAGAACCGCTAACTGGCATATGATATTTTATCATATATAGTAATTTATCATGCTCATGAATAAGGATAATCTACAAAATTGACCTTGACCTGGTCGATATTAATTATACAGGAAGCTGACTTAATGAAACTTCTGTTTATTAATCCATATTTTGTATCATATATCTATATATATATATAAACACCTCTTTGGGCACTTTGTTGATCACGCCACAACCTACACACTTGCCGATTCCACCTTTTGCACTGAATAACTTGACTCCTATTGCGTATATCTCAGGCGGTATGGCAACGTCGCATTCTATTTTGCGATGTGGCCATATATATTCGTCGATAGTACGATATACTCGACACATTTTTTACTAATAATTCGTGCATGACTGGCTCCGAACGGCTAAATTTTTGGTATACACAAAGACTTTTTGGATCTGAATATATTTCAAAAATCAATTAATTATGTTGATCACTTTATATACTCGTCCTTACTGCGATACTTACTTTCATCCGAATATATATAGATACCGTAACGGTCTATCAATTATGACTTTATTAATTTACTAATGTAGATATTTTATATTCGCAATGCTCCATACATGCAAGCTCCAGCAACGGTGGAGGCAGGGTCCCCCTGCACCGTACACCGCACCCCGCGCACACAAACAAATTAGATATTTTTTGAATACACAAAGACTTTTTGGCTCTGTATATATATTTCAAAAATCAGTTAATTGTGTTGATCACTTTATATACTGGTCCTTACTGCGATACTTATTTTAATCCGAATATATATAGATACCGTAACGGTCTATCAATTATGAATTTACTAATCTAGATATTTTATATTCGCAATGCTCCATACATGCAAGCTCCAGCAACGGTGGAGGCAGGGGGAGCACCGTACACCGCACCCCGCGCACACAAACAAATTAGAATAAATTAAATTCATAAGATTATTTATATATTTCGACTGCCTCGGTGGTCACACCGCTTTACATCCGATGGTCGCGGGTTCGATTTCTCGCACGATGCAAACATTTGTACTCATCGGTCATCGATTGTTTTCATCGGTCTGGGTGTTTTATATGTATATTATATATGTATTTACAAAATAAAAATATCTATTTATATCAGTTCAGTATCAGTCTGTGTTAATTGTCCAGGGTTATTTATTATATTTTTATAAACGGTTATCTTTTTCCATCGCACCGCTCGCTATCGACAGTGAATTCATAGAAATGTCACTCTAAAAACAAAAATAGTTTTGTGTTTTGTATTTCAAATACTAAATGCAAAATAGGTATTTTCAAAATACTTTTTAAAAATTAAGTACCTTTTGAATTTTTGTCCAAACCTCAGATATTTTATTTATTTTAGGTATATCAATCATTACATAGTAATATAAAAACAAAGTCGCTGTCGCATCTAACAGTACATAAACAAAGAAAGAAGACTTTGGCTCTGATACCGTAACGGCCTATGAATTATGAATTTATTATACCTAATCTAGATATTTTATATTCGCAATGCTACGTATATTGTAATATCCGCCTCCATTCATTGTAACGGTGGAGGGACTAAATAGTTGAATAAAACTGAATAAGCAGTTGCTCCACTCTATAGGTACTGCGTCGTCGTCGTATGTTGTTCATTTTTTCACTCGTTTTGGCGCCAAGAGAGGGTCACATAGTCGTGGTCAAGTTAAGAACTTATAATTTAATTTTGATAACAATAGATACAAGTAAAAAGTAGGTATTATATTAATGTACGTAAGTACTGTACTTAAAAATATTTATTCTTTATTGTACTTTCTATTATTTCTATTATTTGAAAAACTTAACACTTAAGGACTTGTACATATACACGTACATACTGCCATTTTCTCTTAAAGACATCCAGAGAAGCACTATTTATCAAATACGCGGGGTGCACCGACCTTTGACCTTATAACACCTGATTCGCGCGTAACGAATTACATTGCTACTTTTTGGTATTTTATAGTGGATATGTCACTATAAAATATTATTATTTCTTTAGATTATGACATAATAACATAGTTTACATGATTTTAAGGGAAACATACGATAAAAAAAAATCCCGTAAAATGTAAAAGATAAAAAATGGATATTGTTGGTTATCCTTAAGAGATAGACATATACCATCACGGACTTTTTTGTTGACCTTATTTTGATACATCTCAAAGCACTAGACAACACGCATTTTCATTAAACAGTATTGTATTTTTTTATTTCTTTAACTTTAATGCACAAAAAAATTTGTACATGTGGCGGACTTAATATTTTGCCGCGTTATTTACCAGGCAACCATGAGTGGTGCAGAGAAAGATTATTGGCGGTGCACTAATATAAATAAGAAATGTCAAAAAAAGATTTATAAAGATAATAAAGATAAGCAAAATATACATTTCTATAAAAAAATAACAGTATACATACATAAATATATATGTAAATATAACCCATAAATGTATAAATGTTATATATAAGCAAATACATAATGATCCGATAATCAAATTATAAGTACAGTCTCAAATTGAAAGTAAGAAAAACAGAAAATATAGAGAGAACTATATGGATATAACAGAAAGATGTGAAAAAAGGAGAAGGACAGTAAAAAAGTTACAAATTTAAATAATGTTCCCGCAATTTCTTATTACATTATTATATATATTAGGCATACGACTAGCCTTATGACTGTTACTTTTTTTTAATCTATACATCTATACATGTAAATAAAATTGGAGTTTCTGTTTGTAATATTGAAATAACCGTTTTTTACTACTTGCATATGAATATAAATACGGTACATACACCAAAATAACATATTTTACAAGTTTTGTCTGTCTGTCTGTCTGTTTGTTCCGGCTAATCTCTGAAATAGCTGGACCGATTTTGACGGGACTTTTTTTGGCAAGTAGCTGATGTAATAAGGAGTAACTTACGCTACTGTTATTTTAGAAAAATAAAATAAAATTTCACGCGGACGAAGTCGCTGGGGCCAGCTAGTCTATAGATATACCGAGATTTAATGTTTAAGTTGCTATTATGTTGTTGACAAAATTTTACTGTAATGTTACTATTACGTTATCCTACACAATTTGTATTATTTTGGATGAATAAATAAATAAATAAATAATAATCTATACATCTATACATTTAATAAAAATTGGAGTGTCTGTTTGTAATATAGAAAAAACCGTTTTTTACTACATGCATATGAATATATATAAGGTACATATACCAAAATAACAATTTTTATAATTTTTGTCTGTCTGTCTGTCGGTCTGTTTGTTCCGGCTAATCTCTGAAATGGCTGGACCGATTTTGACGGTACTTTTTTTGGCAGGTAGCTGATTTATAAGGAGTAACTTAGGCTACTTTTATTTTAGAAAAATAAAGTTAATTCCACGTGGACGAAGTCGCGGGAACAGCTTGTTTTTAATAAAAACTGTTTATTTGATAAAAAAACATCTTTTTTGTGGTACTTGAGAATGTTGAAGCCTGTTGTTTGTAATATTGAAATAACCGTTTTTTACTACTTGCATATGAATATAAATACGGTACATACACCAAAATAACATATTTTACAATTTTTGTCCGTCGGTCTGTTTGTTCCGGCTAATCTCTGAAATGGCTGGACCGATTTTGACGGGACTTTTTTTGGCAGGTAGCTGATGTAATAAGGAGTAACTTAGGCTACTTTTATTTTAGAAAAATAAAGTTAAAAACCACGTGGACGAAGTCGCGGGAACAGCTAGTGTATAATATATTAGAGATACCTACGTGTTTTTTTATTGATGACTAGCTGTACACGGGATTTCGTCCGTGTTGAATTTAACTTTATTTTTCTAAAATATAAGAAGTTAAATTCCACGCGGACGAAGTCGGGTGTACAGCTAGTTGTCGGTAGTCTAGCGATTTAGCTAGCACACTGCTTTGATTCCTGCTTGGTGGTCGAGGGTTCGATTCCTCGCACGCTGCAAACATTTGTATTCATGAGTATGATTGTTTGTAACGGTCTGGGTGTTTTCTATGTATAGATAATATATATGTATTTACGAAAAAAAATCTTTGTATTTATAACAGTACCCATAACATAATCTTCAGCTAGCTTAACTTGGGTCTAGATGAAGCTGTGTGAATTGTCCTGAGATTACTATTATTACTATAATAAATCTTTTCAAATCAGCCGATGTTTATTTTTGCCATAATACGTGCTGTTACCATGTGATAATATTACGTACGTACTTATTAAACTATTAACTTATTATTAAATTGTTTGTAACGGTCTGGGTGTTTTCTATGTATAGATAATATATATGTATTTACGAAAAAAAATCTTTGTATTTATAACAGTACCCATAACATAATCTTCAGCTAGCTTAACTTGGGTCTAGATGAAGCTGTGTGAATTGTCCTGAGATTACTATTATTACTATAATAAATCTTTTCAAATCAGCCGATGTTTATTTTTGCCATAATACGTGCTGTTACCATGTGATAATATTACGTACGTACTTATTAAACTATTAACTTATTATTAAATTGTTTGTAACGGTCTGGGTGTTTTCTATGTATAGATAATATATATGTATTTACAAAAAAAATCTTTGTATTTATATCAGTACCCATAACATAATCTTCAGCTAGCTTAACTTGGGTCTAGATGAAGCTGTATGAATTGTCCTGAGATTACTATTATTATTAATTGGTACACAGGTAAACTACTAACTAGGTCATATTGGTGTTGTTTGTTATGGTGAAAAAACTAGTAGGTATATATATAAGTTACACGTACAATTTCAAAGACTTATTTCTTGAAAACTACTGGCTATTCTGAAATAAAACTTTAGTGTTTGTATATGTAATGTTTGCATATAAAATATGATTAAAGGTTACCAGTGTATTTACACTTTTACTGAACAAACAGAGTTGTTTAATACTGAAAATATTGTGTGGAAGGCATCAATTACTTTCAGTGCATGTATAGCTTTTCTCTTTTCCTAATTATTATTATTATTAAGTTTAAAGTGGTTGAATTTTACGTAAGGGGTTTTTATACATTATTTCTAATTTACCATTTATTTTAAGTTTTTTAAACTCTATTCATCGAGACCTATCTAATGAGTCCAAACACGATATTTCTGCTGTAAGTTTTCGAAGAGTATGTTCATCATCTGATAATACTGGTGCCAGCATGAAGTCAAGGTTAACAGATAACTAATTACTTTTATTTCGTCAAAATCTTTAGATTACGTATAATAAATTCATAATATCGCTACCTATTCAAATCAAAACAAGTATTAGTTACTTCATGTACTAGTATATAAATTCATCAACACACAAGTAAATGATTTTTAAATATATTCAGAGCCAAAAAATCTTTGTGCATTTAAAAAAAATGCCGATACGGATTCACTATTGCAGGAAATTGTTGAAAAAATATATATCGAGTATAAGTATCTACTACTATCGACGAATACATTTGGCAACAACGCATGGTCTCGGCCGGAACGGCAACATCGCATATTAGAATACAAAGATAGTGATAGAAAGAGAGAGACAGTGGATCAGCAATATCTACGGATCGTGGCTGGATCAACTAAGTGTGCAAGTGTATATAAATATATATATATATACATTTGTCTTTAATTCAAAGGAAATATAAATAATGAACGCATCACATTTAAAACAGTATAAATAGTTAATAATTTAATAATAAGTTAATAGTTTAATAAGTACGTACGTAATATTATCACATGGTAACAGCACGTATTATGGCAAAAATAAACATCGGCTGATTTGAAAAGATTTATTATAGTAATAATAGTAATCTCAGGACAATTCACACAGCTTCATCTAGACCCAAGTTAAGCTAGCTGAAGATTATGTTATGGGTACTAGACAACTGATATAAATACAAGGATTTTTTTTCGTAAATGCATATATATTATCTATACATAGAAAACACCCAGACCGTTACAAACAATCATACTCATGAATACAAATGTTTGCAGCGTGCGAGGAATCGAACCCTCGACCACCAAGCAGGAATCAAAGCAGTGTGCTAGCTAAATCGCTAGACTACCGACAACTAGCTGTACACGCGACTTCGTCCGCGTGGAATTTAACTTCTTATATTTTAGAAAAATAAAGTTAAATTCAACACGGACGAAATCCCGTGTACAGCTAGTCATCAATAAAAAAACACGTAGGTATCTCTAATATATTATACACTAGCTGTTCCCGCGACTTCGTCCACGTGGTTTTTAACTTTATTTTTCTAAAATAAAAGTAGCCTAAGTTACTCCTTATTACATCAGCTACCTGCCAAAAAAAGTCCCGTCAAAATCAGTCCAGCCATTTCAGAGATTAGCCGGAACAAACAGACAGACAGACAAAAATTGTAAAATATGTTATTTTGGTGTATGTACCGTATTTATATTCATATGCAAGTAGTAAAAAACGGTTATTTCAATATTACAAACAACAGGCTTCAACATTCTCAAGTACCACAAAAAAGATGTTTTTATTAAAAACAAGGTGTTCCCGCGACTTCGTCCGCGTGGAATTTAACTTTATTTTTCTAAAATAAAAGTAACCTAAGTTACTCCTTATAAATCAGCTACCTGCCAAAAAAAAGTACCGTCAAAATCGGTCCAGCCATTTCAGAGATTAGCCGGAACAAACAGACCGACAGACAGACAGACTAAAATTATAAAAATAGTTATTTTGGTATATGTACCTTATATATATTCATATGCATGTAGTAAACATTACAGTAAAATTTTGTCAATAACATAATAGCAACTTAAACATTAAATCTCGGTATATCTATAGACTAGCTGGCCCCAGCGACTTCGTCCGCGTGAAATTTTATTTTATTTTTCTAAAATAACAGTAGCGTAAGTTACTCCTTATTACATCAGCTACTTGCCAAAAAAAGTCCCGTCAAAATCGGTCCAGCTATTTCAGAGATTAGCCGGAACAAACCGTCATGGGAGTCATGACGCCCCCATGACTCCCATGACCTCCATGACGCTCCCCCCTGGATCCGCCGTTGCGTCTTCTCTTTATTCGCTCAGTAACGTTGTTACAAAAGAAAAGATTCCCGTCCAAAAAATAACAAGTATTGAGGTTTGATCTGGAGTCACGTTACTCCAGACTGATTTCTATAAATATTTAGATTAGATAGACTATTATTCTTGAAATACTAGCTAGACATTATTAAGTTACTGTAGCCATAATGTAGTAACCCAAACGTGCCAATGAGGAAGCCCTTGGCAAATGCTGCACCCTGATTGGCCCGTTTGAATTGGATCAAGAAGTGCTCGTATGCCAAAAAGGTGGATTTGTATAAAATCGTGTATAAATCACTTAATTATTATTATTACTCGTCGTGACAGTTGTGGCTCAAAACGGAGCAACATTTACATATGGTCATCTGGCATTAGATCAACAAAAGGCCTCCGGATCAACAAGTGAAAAAGGATCAACAAAAAACTACCTATACGGCACGTCTGAGCCACAAAGTGCCCAAGGGGATATTTATATATATATATATATATATATATGTTAATTCATTTAGTTTTTTTACGAAATGCATATGAATATATACGATACATATTTGTGCCTGCATTTACTAATATTAATTGTAAGAAATTTATTTAATTAATTTATATTAAAATTAACACTAAAAAATTTAGTAAAAAAAACCTGAAATAAATACATTACAATTAAAAAAAATACATATTAAAAATTTTTGGTTCTTGCTAGAACGCTAAAACGGGTGTACCGATTTTAACTTGACTTATATCCATATACAGATATTATAATAAGTAACTTAGGCTACGTATAATGCATAAAATATTATTATGAACTCAATTGCATTTCTTTTTTTTTATGAAAATGGTTTAAGACTTAATGTTCAGAAAAATAATTCAGAAATTTAATAAAAAAACTCAACTGAATTTCCATTTCTTTTATAGTCTAATATCCGTATATGATTGTGGTTTAATAAATGTATAATTAATATAAAAAAAATTGTATTTATGAGTAAGTAGTTTGTATTTATTGGTCTGGGAGTTTTCTACGTATATTCTGTATGCATTTAAAAAAATGTATCACGATCAAATATCAATTTAAATCAATGAGCGCATTCCATTAATTCTTAACAACCAATAAATTACATGAAATTGCAAATACGTATGGTTTAAGTTCAAAATTTAAACTAACATTCTGGGCCCATAACCTTTTATCGATAAAAGAATCATAGTAGATAATTTAGCACTTCGGCGGGTCATCGATGGACCATTAGTTATATATCTTGGGCAAAACTCCAATTTATATGCAAAGAGCATTTCAATGGCAACCCAAAAATGGATGTCAGGAGAATAATCCCAAATAATAGTTGATAACGAGTTGTATGTTTTGACAGGCGACATTTGTTGCTTCGATTTATTGCGCGGTCCCACCGACAGCGGAATAGCGGAACAGAGTTTATCAAATGTATTGGAATTCATATATTTTGTTACTCTACTAACTATAGAATCTGCGCTATTTGATAGATAATTTATTAAAGTCAAATGAAATAATATATTTATTTATTTCAGACTCTAGTAGTCTCTAGTAGCCCATATTATAAATATCTTATAGACTACTGTATTATATGTATTAAGTTACTCTACCAACTACTGATTTTGTGCTATTCGATAGATATTCTATAATTTAGAAATTTAATTTCTTTATTACTCTTAAATAAAATTTGTTTCTTTTTTTAATTTAGATAAAATATTTCTACAACAAATATTTGTATTTATATAATAAATTAGAAGATAAAAGAATCAATAAATGTTTCTTCCAAATTAATCAATAAATTATTTACAATAATATCACAATTATTATATTTCTCTGTACAAAATGTTGCAATGTATAGTAATATTGTAATTATCCATATTATAATATATAGAGTATATTGTCCCGTGTCACTAGTACTCGTAAAAATAATCGCTGTCAGCGGGACCACGGTCGTATCACCTGAGGTCAAATAAACCTCACATAAAATGGACTAGTTTAGATAAACTAATGCTCATAATGATAGTTTTTTTTATGTTATAGATTGCTCACGTGTGTCTGATATGTATACTTTATATTTAATTTTATTATTGTATTCATAAATATGTTTGTTTTTAAAGAAGGGTATATTCAGCAACGCGCACGTGACACTGTTGTTTCAGGTGACTATAGACTACGGTACCTATTTACCATCAGATCGGCCGCAATTTTTTTTGCCACCATCGTAGTATAAAATAAATATAAATTTGTAAAGAAAAAGAAAAGAAAATTTATTTAGGTTATTCATCATTAAAAAAATTGGTATCAAAATTAATTACGACATTCGGTAATTAACAAAATGGGGTCGTCTACTGTTTTACAGAACTATTAATTGATATCATAGACGTTTGCTTTTTGTGTTATTTTCATTATCCGCTGTCGCTTGTGATTATAATCGCTGTCAGTGGGACCGCGGTCGTGTCACCCGAGGTCAAGTAAAGCTCACATAAAATGTTTGGACTAGTTTAGATAAACTAATGCTTGGTGTTAGTTTTTTTTTAATATTACAGATCGCCCACGTGGAGTTTGTTATAATATTGTGACATCTATGTAGGTAAAGTTAAATTATTACGGGAACTAAATCAATTGTATGGTAAAGTGAATTAATTCTTTATTGTGGATATATGTAGGAACCTTCTTTATATGAAGTTGATTAAGAATTTTCATTCTATAATTTTTTATAATTGAATCATATAAGCAGACTAGTTTTTTCCCGCGGATTCGCTCGCGTTAATTTATCCCCTTAAGGGTGGGATTTATCAAAATTCTTTCTTAGGGGATGTCTACGTGATAGTAGCTTTATGCAGTCAAAGTCTCAGCCCGATCGGTATAAAATTGACAAAGTTTCATACAAACTTTCATCCCCTATTTTATCCCCTTGGGGGTAGAATTAATCAAAATCCTTTCTTAGCGGATGCCTACGTCATAACATCTACCTGCATGCGAAATTTCAGCCCGATCCGTCCAGTGGTTTGGGCTGTGCGTTGATAGATCACTATGTCAGTCAGTTTCCTATGAGTTATATATATTTAGATTGAGAATTTTCATTATATAGTTTTTTTTTTAATTGATCAATATTTTTTTTAATACTAACGTAAAAACATAACCTTAATGCAATTTTCATCTAATCTAAACAAATGAATAAAATTGAAGTGTCTGTTTGTGATTTCAAATTACCATTTACTAAATACATATGAAAGTTTATACAGTAATCACGTGAAAAAAATGTGTGTCTGTTTGTTTGTTCTTACTAATCTTTGAAACGGCTGGGCCGATTTTGACGAGATTTCACTTTAAGATAGCTAATATTATAAAGAGTGACTTATGCCACTCGTTGTAACATTAGCTAACTTATTTATTTAATTAAAAGTGGCCACGCAGGCGAATCCGCGGGTAAATAGAAGTTGTTATACATATATAATGAAAATTCCATAGAATGTTTCTGATTATATTGCTATTCTAAATGTACATAAGTAGTCGGAGGTTTTGAACGCAAAAGTTAAATTCAATGTGACAGAGGACGAACACACCAGCGTCGCCCACATTAATTTGTTTGTTATCGGTGCTTCCATCAGCGGTCAGTAAAATACAAAAGATCACAAAATAGTGAATTTTTGGAGATTCGTACTTATTACAAATTGAACTGTTTAGTCAGTTATTAGAGATTCGAACCTATGACCTATAAATTAGTTTTTCAAGTCGGCGTACTAAACCGCTAAGCTACAATGTAATCAAAGCTCACACGCTCTCTATAATGCAGGTTTCATAGATCAACATATTAAACCACGACGGGGCATTACATACATACATCACGATCAACTTTCTTTAATCTAATACAAATTTAAACGACTATTGAGATCGCCGTGTCGCTATCGAAATGAAATATTGAATCACATTATGGCTTATTAGCACACAGAGTAGAGATCCGATGCCACGGGCGGACAAACAAACAAACAAAACAGCGGGAACAATGGACGGCTGCAGAAAACAATGATGGAAAAAAATCTTTAATCCAATTACAATGATATACTCGTACATGGGAGTCGGTGAAAGAGTTGTATGGATATGACCAGTGCTAGCTGTTTATTAAATTGTATCAATAATTTTATTTTAAGAATTGCAACTCTGAAGTGGCAATGGGCAGAGCACATAGCTCGTAGGACAGATGGCCGTTGGGGCAGTAAAGTCCTCGAGTGACGACCACGGACCGGAAGACGCAGCGTGGGAAGGCCTCCAGCAAGGTGGACCGACGATCTGGTCAAGATCGCTGGAAGGCATTGGATGCGAGCAGCGCAGAACCGATCGTCGTGGATATCTTTGGGGGCGGCCTATGTCCAGCAGTGGACGTCTTCCGGGCTGCGATGATGATGATGACGATGAATTTTATTTTATTTTATTGAATAGACAATAAATTTGTATTATTGGGAATTGTATATAGTGATTATTTGCTTACTGAATCATCACTCAATACTGTATTTGTGCTTTATCTGTGTGGGAGCGCCACCTGAGCTTTTTACTTATTGTCATTCTCTTGAAAAATCATTCTGTCTGTAGTTCTGCATCATTTCTTGTACTCAAAATTTACTTAAAATATTAGAAATCTTACTCAATTATTTATTGTTTTAATATCCCAAACAAATTAAATAAAATAAATGTTATCATTTATGCGGGTACTTGCTACTTAGATTTCGTTACTACACCGCTTGCATTATATATATACCTTCTTTTGCATTTCCAGTAATATTTAATTTTGTATAAGTTTATGCTTTTAGTTCTCATGTTAAGTGAATTATTTGTAATTCTTAATGAGAATAAATATCTAAAACCTTAAAACCTTATTCTGGAAGAAATTCCTATTCAGCGATAAGGCCAATTGTTACGATTATATTGTTTTTTGTTATATTTGATATACATATTAATTTATGTAATTGTTATTTCTTACTGTGAGAGGAACAATAAAGAGTTTTCATTAATTTCATTCATTCATTATTCAAAACAAAGCTTTTTCATGCTGTGGGGTCACTCTGGGACTGCATTCTTTTAATGCTCCAATTATTTTTTGCTGTGTTCTGATGGTCTAACAGACCTGACCTCATGCTCCTCTTATCTTCCACTAGTGCCTCCAGCATAAACCGTTAGCGCAGGCGGGTGACCATTCCATTGTTATTCATAAAAAAAAAAGAAAATAATACACTTTTCATTGAGACATGTCCACACTAAGATATCGAGTGTGGAGTTCAAATGCAAGTTATACGCGAGGTGCGTCGAGGCAAATGGGTGGTCCGTGTTACCGTTTTATCATCACGACCGGACGGATAGGGGCCGCGCTGAGGAAAAATATCGTTCGATGAATGAGCGTGCGATAAGAATGAGTCGTATCGTAGTGCACTCATCTGTTTGATATTATTTATCTGTTGAGAAAAAGATTGGTCAAACAGCATCCATTGCGTATATTTATTTGAATAAAGATAGTTAAATCCACGCGGACGAATACGCGGGTAACAGTTAGTATTAATATATATTGAGTAAAGATTTTATATGATATGCTAATTATACTTGACTTACTTGACGATCTCGGTGGTCTAGCGGTCTACACCGCTTTACGTCCAATGGTCGCGGGTTCTATTCCTCGCACGGCACAAACATTTGTATTCATGAGTATGATTGTTTGTATCCATCTGGGTGTTTTCTATATATAATAAGTAATTATTTACAAAAAAAAATATCTATGTATTTGTATCAGTTATCTAGTACTCATAACACAAGCTTTAGCTAGCTTAACTTGGGTCTAGATGCCGCTGTCTGATTTGTCCTGAGATTATTATTATTATTTCGTATATTTATTTTAATAAAAAAAATTAAATCCAAGCGGACGTATACGCGGGTAATAGGTAGTATTAATATATAATGAAATTTTATAATTTTTCCCAATACTGCTACTCTTAATATAAATAGTGGAATGTCTTTTGAACGCAAAACTTAATGATACTTAAATTCAAAGTGACAAAAAAAACACCCCACTGTCCTCCACATTAATTTATTTCTAGTCGGTGTTTCCATCACCGAACAATAAAATACAAATTGAACTATTTAGTGAGTTATTAGAGATTTGAACCTATGACCTTTCATATTCTCAAACCGGAGTACTAAATCACTGGGCTATAATGTAATCAGTGCTCACACGCTCTCTATAATCTAAGTTTCATATATCAACTTAAAAATATCGTTCGATGAATGAGTGTGCGATAAAAATGAGTCGTATCGTAGTGCACTAATCTGTTTGATATTATTTATCTGTCGAGAAAATATTGATGAAAACAGCATCCATTGCGTATCTACATGCATTTAAGATGATTTATAGGTCTGTTTATCTTAGTAATATTATAAATGCGAAAGTTTGTGAGTATGGATGGATGTTTGTTACTCTTTCACGCAAAAACTCCTGAATGGATTTTGATGAACCTGCACAGTAATATATGTATCTTATACATCAGAATAACACAAAGGCTATAATTTAAAAAATATTACGTGAATTGGGCGAAATTTATATAATCATCATTATATAGTACTAGCTGTCCCGGAAAACGTTGTTTTGCCTTAAAATAAAAATTTAGGGTTGGACTACCCTTAACATTTAGGGGTATGAAAAATAGATGTTGGCCGGTTAGGTTAGGTCAAGCCGTTTCGGAGGAGTATGGGGACGAAAACTGTGACACGAGAATTTTATATACTTATATATAAAATTCTCGTGTCACAGTTTTCGTACTATATCTTAATATAGTATGAAACAAAGTAGCTGTCGCTATCTGTCCGTCCCTATGTAAGCTTAAATCTTTAAAACTACGCAACGGATTTTGAAGTTTTTTTTTTTAATAGATAGAGTGATTCAAGAAGAAGGTTTATATGTATAATACATGTACATTTGGACGAAGCCGGGGCGAGTAGCTAGCATACTATATATGAGTCAAAAAAGTGTGATACAGACAAAGATTCACGGGACAGCTAGTGATAGAGTAAAGTAACTCACTTTGCATGTGTAGAATTGGTTCATATGGTTTTTTCAGATTACTTTAATGCTGGGCCGCAGCTGGCCTTCACAGCTTCACCGGACGATAGGGGGCGAGTGTAGATGGCACTCCAAACACTCAGAAGGACATATGGAGCGGCTGAAGGCCAACTTCCGCCTGACGGATAGGACTTTAGTCTGAGGGCACCGCTAGGGGTTCGAACCTCGACTCAGGCTCCATTCAATCTGACGGGGGATCGATCGGAGGGGATACTTCATATGATTACTATGTTAGTTTGTATGTATCAGTATTACGTTATTAATTTAAATTAAACTAGAACAATAATATAATATATCAGTTATCTAGTACCCACAACACAAGCTTTTAGCTAGCTTAACTTGGGACTAGATGGCGCTGTGTGAATTGTCCTGAGATTATTATTATTATTATTAATATATGTATACTTAAATATTAATATATAAAATTTAAGATAAAAAAACTGTATCAAACTAATATAATCTATAAGTGCCAAATAAACAAAGACCCTGTTCTTTTTCGGAGTATTATAATGCTGTTATATGTAGCGTATACGAATTAATCCATCTTGAAGCTTTCATTAAAATTAACTTTAGTTGTGAAAATGAAACTGACAGACAGACAAATTTGATTAGTATTGATACTATCAAACCGGGCGATATTCAAATTGGTTTAACTTAAGTGCGGGGTAACCAAACCTATAAAATCTACAAACGGGTTTTGTTTATAGGATTTAAAGGTAAATTATGAGGAATAGTAGCTCCATTGTTAGCAATGTGTCGGTCGACCGCCACGCGGTCCCCCTGGAAACCATCTTGGTTTCCTAACCATCCTGGAAAATTTTCAACGATGGGTTAACTGACTACCTCAGCATATTCAAATTCAAATTCAAAATATCTTTATTAATGTAGGTCTATTACAGACTCTTATGATATGTCAAATCGGAATGATTTAGAGATGAGAAGAACTGACAAACAACTCAGCTGATATTCTTTTCAAATAAATGTTGTACATGTTTATAATAATACAGATTCATTTTTAATTCAAATTTGGGAGAATAGAGTGATCACCAGCATACGCTATTGCATTGCATTTGCATTATCATCCTCTACTGATGCCCTGACATCGCCTACCATGAAGGTATGAAGTTCCACAAAACCATTATTACACCAGAGAGCCCTATAAAGTGCAAAGTATCAAAAAATGTCACCATAACTGGGCCGTGGTCCAAATAACAAGCGATCGCGGAAAAAGACCTCCAGCCGCCGCGGCATCGAAATTACAGAACGACCCGTAATGAGTGGACGAGGGGCAACCGGAGCAATGCTTACCAAAACGTTTAATACCCACAATCATGGCGGAATGGCGCGATCCGGGTTTAATAGCCGAATTTATGAGGTGATCAGACATCAATTTCGCACAATTTATTGCTGTTTTCTGTTGAAAGCGGCCGCTTTTTTAGCATTTTTTTTTTTATACGTTTTAAAATAATTACAGCGGTGGCTCGGTTTTTGATACCTTTTTTGTAGTTACAGAACAATGTAATTTTTTGATAGTATTACGTTTTATACGAGACCGGTGTGGTGTAGTGGTTTAGTACCGACCTGAAAGGTAGTGGGAACAAAACTTTGTACATCGCGCGCTAACAATTTTTTTTAAATCGAAGGTTCGTTGCAAATAATATAATATAATATTCATGTAATCTCCTGCACAAATAAATAAATAACCCTAGACAATTAGAATAGCGCCACCTAGTTCCACGGTAAGCAGAGCTCGTATTATGGGTTCTAAACAACGATATAATACTGTAAATACATAAATAATATACATAGAAAACACCCAGATTTTGTATTAATGCGTATGTTTGTTTGTATCGGACAAACAAACATACGCATTAATACAAATGTTTGCACTATGCGAGGAATCGAACCTACGACCATAGGTGGTAAAGCGGTTTGCAAAACATCTAGACCACCGAGGCCGTCAATTTTATTAGCGAATATATTTGTATGTATGTGAATGTAATTCAATTCACTTAATTGGTTATATATTTTTTTAATCAAACTATATTCTCAAAAACTGAAGCATGCTTATTTGGTCCTGCGAGCCGGATTGATTGTGGGTAAAATATATTTTACGGCGTGTTAGACCACTTAATGTCAAATTAGTTTTATGATTAAATGGACCAGTTTAATATTAACTACAGGCAATTTAGTCCAATAACTCTGCGATGGTGTGCTTATTATGATAAGTACTTTTGTAATAAGTTACAAATTCAGAGATTTATCTCGTTTAAGTTTTGCATGTTTTTCGTATTTTGTTTAGATTTTTCGTGTGTAAATAATAATAATAATAACCATGGACAATTCACTTGCGCCATCTAGTCCCAAGCTGAGCAGAGCTTGTGGTATGGGTAAGAGACAACTTATATAATTGCCTGCTTAGATTTTTTTGTAAATATGTACATAATATATGTATTAAATAAATTATTATTATTGTAATTAGTGTAGTTACTGTTTTTTTATTATTGTTATTGTTATATATATTAAATATACTATAATTAAATATTACTAATAAATACTATTAATTTTAATACCTGGACATTTTACCGAATATCTAACTGTATAATACGCAAATAAATTTCATTTCATTTCATTAATGTATGTATTGCGTAAGTTTATTCCTTGGTACATTATACTGTTATACTCACTCAGAACTAATTTCATAAATAAATAAACAAATATATATATGTATATATAATTTCAACGCGAACACTTTCTAAATCAATATTAAAAACATTCAACAATACAATTACAATTTTATATGTGTACGACTGTTTCGCACCGAATCGAATCGTTCTAATCGAGAGATGAATCGAATCGGTCCGATCATATGAATCGATTTGATTAATCGTCGTCACTCTCGATGATTTATATGTTAAACTTGACCGGTTAATGAATATGCGAGCGTTTTGTTCGCCTTTTGCATCGTTATATATGTACATACTATGTTTAGTTTATATTTTGTATTATACTATGTCGCTACCCGCCCCGGCTTTACACGGGTGTACATATATTATAATACAGTCATTCATGAGGAAGGCTTATATGTATACATACATATCAATCCTTCCTCATGAATCACTCTGTCTATTAAAAAAAACCGCATCAAAATCCGTTCCGTAGTTTTAAAGATTTAAGCATACTTAGAGACGGACAGACAGCGACAGCGACTTTGTTGTATACTATGTATGTAATAATGATGAATATTACTAATATTATAAATATAAAACTTTATGAGTATGGATGGATGTTTGTTACTCTTTCACGCAAAAACTAATAAACTGATTTTGATTTGATTCTGCATCACGCTTCCTTGACATTTTACATTATATTTCACCCAATATACATAATATTATTTTAAATTATAGACTGTATGTTATTCTTACGTATAAGCTATATTATAGTAAAGTTTCATCAAAATCTGTTCAGAAGTTGTGCGGGTCAGCTAGTATATTATGAACAAAATAAACGATGTTAGCAAAACACTAGTCCTTATAACTCAATCACTGGCAATAGTGTTGTGTCACGATAACTAATTGAATCACTGAACGATTTAGAATAATGTAGGTTTTATGAAGATCGAATAAAAAATATACATACATAACTGTAATATAATAACAATATACCTTAGCTTCACGTAAAACAAAATACATCTATTCAAAAGAGCAACACACAAGTTTCTTGCTCATTCTTCATGTGATAAATCTGCATTCCGAATGAGTGGAAGAATCAAAATATTACTAAATAGACTATTCAAAAGTACTTGTAAGGAGTTTATTTGAATAAAGATTATTTCATTCTTTCAATTTTTTTTCTTCTTTCTTATTCTATATAGCAGTGGTTCCCAAATAGTTTTTGCTGCGTACCACTTCAAAAAAGATCTCAAACGTTGGGTACCCCTTATTATAGTAATCACACTAATATTACAGATGTGATAGTTTGTGAGTATGTGTGTATGTTTGTGTTACTGATAGCCGCACATACCCCTTGATGCAACTTCACGTACCCCTGGGGGTACGCGTACCACTAATTGGGAAACACCGCTATATAGGGTAGTCAGAGCATCATAGATTCAGGTACAATAATGTATTTTGATGGAGGGTTTTGGGTTATTGTTATTTGTTATGACCTGTAGTACTGCAACCCACATAGATCGATGGTGCTCGGCCTTTTTACATAATAAGGCATTTTAGCTAAGCTATATTAGTGCTGCCGCGTTTCACCTGCATGAAGTTTATAGCCTATGTGTTATTCTGATATATAAGCTATTTTACTGTAAAGTTTCATCAAAATCCGTTCTGTAGTTTTTGCGGGAAAGAGTAACGAAATCCAACTATATATTCATACTCACAAACTTTCGCGTTTATAATAATAATAATAATAATAAATTTATTTGCAATAGATTTTGGGTACATACATATATGTATGATGTTATACAAAAACATGGCCCTTACAAAATCTGCTTATATCAAGCGTACAAATTTTAAGTTAATTAAATTATCGGTTGTTTATATAATTATGAATTATTGTATGTAGGTATATGTCAATATGTATATAAATCTAAATGTCATGAGGAACAATTTATTATTTTAATATTCCAAAAACTCTTTAATCGAGTAAAAACACTTGGAAACTAACCATTCATGCAGTTTTCTTTTAAATAATATTCCAGAGAGGGTTCTTATATCGTCAGGAAGCTTATTAAATATTTGTATCGCCATACAGAATGGACTCTTTTTTGTTATGGATAGTTTTATTGCAGGTACTTTTGTTTTACTTGTATGGCTGTCGCGTACTGATTTATTCATCGTTGTCTGTTTTAGAGGAAAATATTCTGGTTGTTCTTTAACGAATATGCATAATTGTTTAATATATAAACATGCTAATGTAAGCAGTTTATTTTTTAAAAATAACGGGCGACAAGATTCTATTACATCCGTACCAAAAACTGATCTTATACATTTTTTTTGTGACTTAAACATTTTATCAATAAAAGTACAGTTTCCCCACATAATTAAGCCGTATTGTATTACTGACGCCACATGTGCATGATAAGCCAATAGTGCACTCTCGGTAGAGGATATCTCACGGAGGCGCCGAAGAGCGTAAACAAACCTACTGAGTTTATCGCAAACTGTCTTCACTTGTAATTTCCAACTACAGTTTTCGTCAATTATTATAGCAAGAGATTTTGTCGATTCTACCGTCTCTATTTTTTGGTCATTATAACTAATATTAAAATTTAATTTATTACAATGATAAGTACCAAATTGTATGATTTTAGTTTTGTCAACATTTATTTTTAAATTATTCAAATTTGGATGAATTTCTCATCCAGTTTATAATATTAAAAAGATAATTTTAAACTTTCGTGTTTAATATACATTATTTAAATTATTAACCGGGTCTTAACACGGATCTCTCTACTGATCGTCACTATTACCCACGAATGGTCCGGGAGGCGATTGAAATTAAAAAACATCCCAATTTCAACAGAGAGGATGGCTTAAAATTATCATCTGCGTGGAATCCAGTCATAAATAAATTCAAGCAAAGTTCAGTAGCATCAATAGTCAATAAGTGTACGGATACCGTGAGTGCTGTGTGTCGCGAACTTTCGTTAAACAATCTAGTGACGGTAGATGAAGAAAAAACTGCTGTCACCTATCTACATTGACATCGCTGTTACTCCAGTCAGCTCGTGACCACGGCTAGTGCAACCTAGTCGAAACGTCGAGAGAGGTAAATACCTTTATTTGCCATAAAATTATTCGTGTTAAGACCCGGTTAATAATTTAAATAATGTTATTCTTACGTACAAGCTATATTATAGTAAAGTTTCATCAAAATCTGTTCAGAAGTTGTGCGGGTCAGCTAGTATATTATGAACAAAATAAACGATGTTAGCAAAACACTAGTCCTTATAACTCAATCACTGGCAATAGTGTTGTGTCACGATAACTAATTGAATCACTGAACGATTTAGAATAATGTAGGTTTTATGAAGATCGAATAAAAAATATACATACATAACTGTAATATAATAACAATATACCTTAGCTTCACGTAAAACAAAATACATCTATTCAAAAGAGCAACACACAAGTTTCTTGCTCATTCTTCATGTGATAAATCTGCATTCCGAATGAGTGGAAGAATCAAAATATTACTAAATAGACTATTCAAAAGTACTTGTAAGGAGTTTATTTGAATAAAGATTATTTCATTCTTTCAATTTTTTTTCTTCTTTCTTATCCTATATAGCAGTGGTTCCCAAATAGTTTTTGCTGCGTACCACTTCAAAAAAGATCTCAAACGTTGGGTACCCCTTATTATAGTAATCACACTAATATTACAGATGTGATAGTTTGTGAGTATGTGTGTATGTTTGTGTTACTGATAGCCGCACATACCCCTTGATGCAACTTCACGTACCCCTGGGGGTACGCGTACCACTAATTGGGAAACACCGCTATATAGGGTAGTCAGAGCATCATAGATTCAGGTACAATAATGTATTTTGATGGAGGGTTTTGGGTTATTGTTATTTGTTATGACCTGTAGTACTGCAACCCACATAGATCGATGGTGCTCGGCCTTTTTACATAATAAGGCATTTTAGCTAAGCTATATTAGTGCTGCCGCGTTTCACCTGCATGAAGTTTATAGCCTATGTGTTATTCTGATATATAAGCTATTTTACTGTAAAGTTTCATCAAAATCCGTTCTGTAGTTTTTGCGGGAAAGAGTAACGAAATCCAACTATATATTCATACTCACAAACTTTCGCGTTTATAATAATAATAATAATAATAAATTTATTTGCAATAGATTTTGGGTACATACATATATGATGTTATACAAAAACATGGCCCTTACAAAATCTGCTTATATCAAGCGTACAAATTTTAAGTTAATTAAATTATCGGTTGTTTATATAATTATGAATTATTGTATGTAGGTATATGTCAATATGTATATAAATCTAAATGTCATGAGGAACAATTTATTATTTTAATATTCCAAAAACTCTTTAATCGAGTAAAAACACTTGGAAACTAACCATTCATGCAGTTTTCTTTTAAATAATATTCCAGAGAGGGTTCTTATATCGTCAGGAAGCTTATTAAATATTTGTATCGCCATACAGAATGGACTCTTTTTTGTTATGGATAGTTTTATTGCAGGTACTTTTGTTTTACTTGTATGGCTGTCGCGTACTGATTTATTCATCGTTGTCTGTTTTAGAGGAAAATATTCTGGTTGTTCTTTAACGAATATGCATAATTGTTTAATATATAAACATGCTAATGTAAGCAGTTTATTTTTTAAAAATAACGGGCGACAAGATTCTATTACATCCGTACCAAAAACTGATCTTATACATTTTTTTTGTGACTTAAACATTTTATCAATAAAAGTACAGTTTCCCCACATAATTAAGCCGTATTGTATTACTGACGCCACATGTGCATGATAAGCCAATAGTGCACTCTCGGTAGAGGATATCTCACGGAGGCGCCGAAGAGCGTAAACAAACCTACTGAGTTTATCGCAAACTGTCTTCACTTGTAATTTCCAACTACAGTTTTCGTCAATTATTATAGCAAGAGATTTTGTCGATTCTACCGTCTCTATTTTTTGGTCATTATAACTAATATTAAAATTTAATTTATTACAATGATAAGTACCAAATTGTATGATTTTAGTTTTGTCAACATTTATTTTTAAATTATTCAAATTTGGATGAATTTCTCATCCAGTTTATAATATTAAAAAGATAATTTTAAACTTTCGTGTTTAATATACATTATTTAAATTATTAACCGGGTCTTAACACGGATCTCTCTACTGATCGTCACTATTACCCACGAATGGTCCGGGAGGCGATTGAAATTAAAAAACATCCCAATTTCAACAGAGAGGATGGCTTAAAATTATCATCTGCGTGGAATCCAGTCATAAATAAATTCAAGCAAAGTTCAGTAGCATCAATAGTCAATAAGTGTACGGATACCGTGAGTGCTGTGTGTCGCGAACTTTCGTTAAACAATCTAGTGACGGTAGATGAAGAAAAAACTGCTGTCACCTATCTACATTGACATCGCTGTTACTCCAGTCAGCTCGTGACCACGGCTAGTGCAACCTAGTCGAAACGTCGAGAGAGGTAAATACCTTTATTTGCCATAAAATTATTCGTGTTAAGACCCGGTTAATAATTTAAATAATTAAAAAGATAATGTTTAATCCCAACGTAACAATAAATGCTCCAATATATAACAAAATGAACGTAAACAATACTAACAGTGTTAGGGCCAGTAACAAGCGTGATGAATGTTACGTTGCTACACTATGCTTTCAATAAAAATATATATAATGCCAGCGTGCTTGCATTGTCTCTGGTCGCCTACGCGGGCTCCAGATAAATTATTAATAGTGAATTTGTAATGATTCATAGATTAAAAAAATGCAGAAGTGACACATGACAATGCGATGCGATTATTACATAGTGTAAAACAGTCGCTGTCGCTGTCTGTCCGTCCCTATTTATGCTTAAATCTTTAAAACTACGAAACGGATTTTGAAGTGATTTTTTTAATAGATAGAATGATTCAAGAGGAAGGTTTATATGTATAATACACGTACACACGGACGAAGTCGGGGCGAGTAGCTAGTAAATTATAATAGGAGTAACGGAAACAAATTACACACTACTACTCTACAACTACACAAGTAGGTAGGTATGCGTGGATTTCTATATTGGTCTTGTTTTAATCCTATTAATAATATAATTATTATTATTATAACAATTAATATACCAATAACATACTAATTACAATACCAATACCAATAACAATACCATCCTTAGCTTGGGACAAAATGATGCTGTGTAAATTGTTCTGAGATATTATATATATCATATCATATTATATATATTAACACTGTATTAATATACATACCGAGGAAGAGAATGATTGTTAGTAATGTGGTCTGATGACTCCATCGCGAATAATGTACCATGTCAGATTGACCTCCGCGCGCTCTCCATTATAATAAATTCCTGGTGAATTTGTCCTGATGGGCTAACTAACCTGACCTCATCTAACTAATCCGAGCTTATCTTATCATCCTCCACTGTTGCCTCGCCAGCGTAAACCGTAGCACAGACAAGTGCAACATTCTATCATCAATCAAATATATATATAAACAGTTATGCGGAATGGTACAGCGTGTTCAAAATAATAATAATAATAATAATCTCAGGACAATTAACACAGCGCCATCTAGACCCAAGTTAAGCTAACTAAAGCTTGTGTTATGGGTACTAGATAACTGATACAAATACATAGATATATTTTTCAAAAATACATACATATTATAGCAAATACCCAGACCGATACAAACAATCATACTCATGAATACAAATGTTTGTGCCGTGCGAGGAATCGAACCCGCGGCCGTCAAAATATTTCGCTTTTCCAAAAAAATGCCTATTTTTTTTGCATTTTTTTGAAAGGAGGTTTAATTTATTTTGTGCCTTGTGACGTTCTGCAGAATAATCTGTGTGCTCCGTCTACTACAACAGATTCGGTGAGTATGACGCAGTTAGTCATCGCATGACAATGGCCCAGTCACTATATTACATTGTACTAAGTATCTCTGAGGTATCAGTTCGATTCCTATTTGCATAATTCGACACGAGTAATATTGTTGTCTCGTGAAAGAATATTTATACTATTATATAAAGCAAACTAGTTTGTCCGTTTGTTTGAATGTGCTAATCTCCGGAACTATTAGTCGGATTTGAAAGTATGTTTTTATAGACAAATTATTATAGATAAATTCTTTTTTAATATTAATGTTATATTTTACCTCTAATTTACCTAATATAATAAATAGTAAACCCAAATATAGGATTTTGAATTAGATTTTTTTTTTATTATAAATTTAAATAAATCTAATTCAAAATTCTTTCTTTAGATAATACAATTTTTACTACATTATATATAGGTGTTGAAGAGTCCTTTTAAGCTTAAAGATGGCTGTACCAGGAGGCTCCACTCTTCCATAGCTTATATGGCTGACTGATGATTGATGATAAGGTTGTGAAAAGAATTTCTTAGCCTTACATATACTCACCGAGTGTCACCGTACGGGTACATTGTGTGGCAGAGAGGGAAACTCCGAGCAGTTCCCGGGACTTGTGACCCGGGTGTAGATATAAGGGGTCTCTTTGCCGACGGTACCCCAATACTCATATATCTAAATATATATAACTCAAAGGTGACTGACATAGTGATCTATCAACTCACAGCCGAAACCACTGGACGGATCGGGCTCAAATTTGGCATGCAGGTAGATGTTATGACGTAGGCATCCGCTAAGAAAGGATTTTGATTAATTCTACCCCCAAGAGGATAAAATAGGGGATGAAAGTTTGTATGAAACTTTGTAAATTTGAAACCGATCGGGCTGAGATTTTGCATGCATAAAGCTACTATGACCTTAGGCATCCCCTATTTTGATAAATTCCACCCCTAAGGAGATAAATTAAGCGAAGCCGCGGGCAGCTATATATATATATATATATACATATATATAAATAAGTATATACATAATAAAATAAATCAGTATTGATAACACAAATACAAAATTATGATATAATTGTTAGATTTACATAAACCAGCTGCTAACTGGCTTTTATATAAACTTGACCTGATCATAGATTATGTCACGATGGTGGATATAGGCTGTGTAATATGAATGTGGGTGGTTATAAGGGTCGAGAAAGGTCAATAAAAAGTGGATGGAATATGTGAAAGATGATATGGTAACAAGGAGAGTAAATAACGAGATGACTGCGAACAGGGATGCATGGAAGAGAAAGTATAACCGCCGATCACAAATAAATGGGATAAGAAAGAAGCAGATGATGATGATGGTAAGCTGTATTGTATCTCAAAAAAACCAAGTCACGGGCAATGTATATTTCATTATAAAGGCTGTGTGTTGATAATCAGTCACGGTAACGCATTTTCTAATCTATTCCTATCAAAACTATAGTTTAAAAATCTCACAAGAAGAAAAATTACATGCCAAAAAAAACAAACATCAGAATAAACTTCAAACGAAAACGGAAATAATCGGTAGACGAGGATTGCCGTTAATTGTTTCAAATTAAACAGACGCAATCACAGTGCAGAACTAGTTACGCTATAAAACTGATATTGTATTTCTCGGGCATTAAATTTGATGGATTTATTACAAACATGCGACTTTCAATTGGATCGCGGTTACTTAAGTATAAATTATTTGTTGTTTATTGTATTTGTGGACAGAGTTATCGCGCTATTCAATGTCACGATATAGTTTGATTTTGCGTTTTGTATTGTAATAATAATAATACACCTGGACAGACAGACAGAAAGACAGAGCTTGTGTTATGGGTACTAGACAACTGATATAAATGACGGCCTCGGTGGTATAGCGGTTTAATACACCGCCTCACTTCCGATGGTCGCAGGTTCGATTCCTCGTATAGCACAAACATTTGTATTCATGAATATGATTGTTTGTGTCCGTTTGGGTGTTTTCTGTGTATAATATGTATATATATATAAATATATTTTATATTATATTATTATATTTATGCAATACGTAATTGCTATCAGTGGTTTAATACCCATAACACAAGCTTTAGCTAGCTTAACTTGAGTCTAGATGGCGCTGTGTGAATTGTCCTGAGATTATTATTATTGTTATTAATACTTAGATATATTGTTTTGGTAAATACATACACAATATATATATATAGAAATCACCCAGACCGATATATTTTACGATTATTTTAACAGCCAGTGATAAAAGTACCACAAGTAAATAAAATGTATTCATAATGTTTCGGTTTCTATGTTGATTATCGCATGCCTCTTACTTGTTATTGTGTAATTATTTATTTAAAATAACATTTACTCAAAAGAGCAACATACAAGTTAGTTAACTAACCACCTGATGGTAAACGGTAACCGTCGCCCATACACCAACAGCACTACGGACATTATGTTATCATGTGACACCCATATAGCACTCATGCGTTGCCATTTCAAAGGACAAAGATCACATACCACCTACCACCTCTTATCCTGTAATTTCATGACGTAATAGGACCTTACCACCGAAACATAGTCACAAGCAAGCTGATTGCACTCTATACAAGCTACCTCTAATAAAAAAACTTAAACCTATGTCAATTTTATCTACCTATCAATAAAACAATTCAATAATGTAACAGACATACCAAAATTGACCCTTAATATAATATACAACTAGCTTTTGCCTGCAGCTTCGCTCGCGTTATTTATCTCCTTAGGGGTGGAATTTATCAAAATCTTTTCTTAGGGGATGCCTACGTCATAGTAGCTTTATGCATGCAAAGTGTCAGCCCGATCGGTTTAAAATTGACAAAGTTTCATACAAACTTTCATCCCCTATTTTATCCCCTTGGGGGTAGAATTAATCAAAATACTTTCTTAGCGGATGCCTACGTCGTAACATCTACCTGCATGCCAAATTTCAGCCCGATCCGTCCAGTGGTTTGGGCTGTGCGTTGATAGATCACTATGTCAGTCACCATTGAGTTATATACATATATTTAGATTAAAAATAACTATAAAATATATTGGTGTGTTGACAAAAATGTTACGATATGAATTACCGCGTTTGTTACGTCGAGATTAAATCTCAGATTCCGGCGATAAATAAGGATTTTTTTTCTAATACATGTTAAGTCATTCCGACATTCCTTGTATATTTATAGGGCTCGGTGAAAACAAATCATAGCTTTTGTCAATTGCAACATTCTATTGGGTAGTGGCGATGTGTAAAGATTTATGTGTACGTTGTAAATGTGGATGTATGTTTGATGGAAGAGATAGTGTGGTTAGTTGGGTGTAGTGCGTAGTTTATATCTTTGTAAAAAGTATAATAATAATGTCACAAAAATTAAAGATTTTCTAATTGATATATGTGTTTAAAAATTTTAAGTAAAACTTGAACAATTTAAAAAAATATTTAAATTTATAAATTATTGCCAGCTACAAGTTACGTCGATTATACGCTATCGTTACTGATTAGGTTTTATATTTTTGTCAAATAAAATGCACTTTTTCCCAAATTTCTACATGATCCATGTGTTTGTTTTTATTAAGTGATGATAATGGAATTGCGTACCCACCAGCAGTAACGGCATACACCAGTGAATGATGATAAGATGAGCATGAGATCAGGTCTGGTAGCCATGCCATTTTTGACAGGACTCTATGGGGGGAAAAAAGATTGTTAGTAATGTGGACTCATGACCCCATAACTAGCAATGTACCATGTCAGGTTGACTTCCACGAGGTTCCCCTTAGAAACCATCCTGATAAATTTTTGGTGAATTTGTCCCGATGATCTAATTGACATGACCTAATGTTCAGCTTATTATCCTCTACTGGTGCACAGCGTAAACCGTTAGCGTAGACGGATGCATCATTCCATTATCATTCATAACAAAAATGATAATAGGAATCTATCATGAAGGTTTCCAGGGGCAACCACATAAAAGTCAACCTGATATGGTACATTGCTAGTAATCGATTCGTTAGTCCATTGCTACCCCTTCTTCCTCAACGCATGTGTGATATCACATGATCACGTGGTTTCTGTGCTGCAGTTCTTGTATATAGACCACGGTCAGCACTTACCATTAGCTAGCTAAAGCTCAGTTTGTTGACCATTTCAATTATAGAAAAAAGAAAATTAAAACTAAAAATAAACCCATACATCACGACACTAATTGGACGGCGCAGTATAATCTGACAGTTAGCACTATAGTAAAAATTATAAACAATAAACTTCTAGCTTTACTATTCATAAATACCGTATCATCCAGATTCCGCGATGCATATTATAATAATTTAATTAATTTATAACCCACAAGTTTTATTCTCCAAAACTCGCTTCGAACTCCACTATCCACTTTTGACATTTTAATGTCATGGTTTTATATTTAGTAGGTTTTTATAGTACAGTTTCTGCTATGACGACCTCGGTGGTCTAGCGGATTAACACATCGAGTTACTTCCGATGGTCGCGGGTTTGATGTTTTTATCTATATGCATATGCTGAAGGTCACTTCATTCTCCCTAACTGAATCTGTATTTTTGTATTCATGTACAAGCTAAGAGCTGATAAGTAATAATAAGAGCTGAGTTTCATGCCAGTTCTTCTTAGCTCGATAGCACTCCGAACTGACGATACTTTTTTTTAATGAATGATTACGGCTTGGTGCACCTGCATGCGCTAACGATTTATGCTGGCGTGGCACCAGGATAAGATGAATATGAGGTCAGGTCAGTTAGCTCATAATGATAAATTCACTAGGAATTTATTTCGATTTCCTGGGAGAACCGCGTGGAGGTCGACCTATATACTGCTAGACACTGATATTCCTACAAACTGGTTAATTGCTAGAGATTGGATCATATTCAGTCCATATTACTAACAATTCCATTCCATACCAAATTTATATTTAATAAACTGTTTTTGTAAGAGATACAGATTGTAGGATCTCACTCGGTGGTCTAGTGGTTTAGCACACCGCCTTACTTCCAATGGCGACTATCGAGGGTTCGATTCCTCGCACGGCACAAACATTTGTATTCTTGAGTATGATTGTTTGTATTATTACATTATAATGACTAAGTGCTAATGGTTAAATGCTAATTTAGTTTAATTTAACATAAAGATTTTTCTCTCGAGTTGTCAGATATAAGATGACTTCCTAAAAAGTTTACCTCGGCATTTCTAGCCAATTCTATAACTATGAACTATAAATGTCAAAATATTTTACCCCTCCCCATACTCGAGTAACTAGGGTTAACTGGGGTAGCGACCGTTTTGTTCAATATTTTGCTTAATTTTATTTATGAAGCGTGATGTATCTATTTCAAACCAAAAAGACGTTTTCTATTCAAGTATTAAAATATAATCACCATGTATATGAAATATGTACAAGTAAATTTCAATCTTATGGTTAAAGAAATAAGTATCAAATTGTAATATTGAAATTTGTCAAATAGCTTGTTAATATACTGAATGGGAAGTCCATAAATAAAGTATAGAAACAGAATGGTAACAATCGGCGACTTTAAAAGCGTATTGTTAAAGGTGCTACAAATCTTTTGACGATTTGTTCAAGCCCCTAAATAAGAATCTAATAGTTGTTTGTGACGTTTATGTCGACCGTGATGTTAATAATAGAGTAGTGTATGAACTGAGAAGTAGTTTATAGTGAACTAAACGTATACCCTGGCTTTGCACGGGTATTTAACATTTTTTTATCAATTATGAAGTTTAATACGGTTGTCTCGAGAGACTACAGCATGGGTTTTTTTATTGATCGGTTTTAGCTATGATGTCTATTGTGCTAGCCCTTTTTCAGAGTTCACCTAGACTCGTCAAGGACAAGAATTGAAGGATATTCTTAGGTTTTATTTCCTGGGGTTAGAATGTATACTTCCAAAAAAGATATTTCGTTTATGCATAACTGGGCTACAACCATATTGGATGTTTCAGCTACTGTTACTTTTTTTTAATAAACCATAGCCAATATCGATCTTCGTGACACAATCTATCTTCATGTCAAATTTTATTAAGATTCGTTCAGCCATTGACTCCTCAAATCATAACAGACAGACATATACCTTCTCATGTATAATAGTAATTTTTACCCGCAACTTCTTATTTTATTATAAACCGGGCCGTCCTTTAGTTAAATATGATGAACAAACATATTTTTATATATAAACTATTAGTATATACTTATATACTTTTAAAGGAAATGTGAATTGTTTCAACTTTTGAAGCACAACAAATAGTAGGGGCATTAGTCACCGAAAAGCTTGCGTTATGTTAAGGAGATGTAAATCACATTCAACCAAGGTTAGCCCAATGATGTAGGAATACAATGTAGTGCTCATAATAGTGTTGCATCGATTTACTTTTAAGTTGTGGTTATTAATTAAAAATATGTAGAACTAATTATAACACGTTTTATTACATTCACCATTGAGATACAGAGAGAGAAGAAGTGACAGATATATATATACAGAGTAGTTATAAGTTACAGCATTATAGAATTGTGGTCGATTTTCACTACCAACAAATAGTAGTGTACAGATAGAGACTATGACTTATTTCCTCTTATTAATTGTTTAACCAGTTGTTGTGCACTGACTGTTTTTTCTACTTTATTATTTAATTGAACTAGTGCTAATTGGTAGTTTGTATTCACTTAAACTTAAATTGTAAGTAAGAATAAAATTTTTTAAAAGAACAATACACAAGTTTCTTGCTTGTTCTTCTTGTGATGAGACAGCTTTCCGAATGAGCGGTAGATTAAAAAAAAATCTGATGACTATTCAAAAGTGCTTCAATATTCTTATTTGAATAAATAATTTCTATTCTATAGACAGATACACTCTTTATTATTTTCTCCAAACTAATAAACTTGTATTAAAATATATATATATATATATATATATGTGGGCAATGGAAAATGAATTGAAATCAATATATTTTTCATCCATAGATAATTAACATAATGAGATAAATTTCACACGAATAACATCTCGAAATACATAAAAAATAAAATTATCAAAATGGATACTTGAAAATATTTTGAAACATTCATACATAGTGCGCGGTCACGTGATCCCATTTTTATGAAAATATGTACGTTCAAAAAAAATATACGTTCGTAAGCGTCTAAAATATCCTACATGAATTTTTGATTTGATTTGATTTGTTTAAATTTCGTTATGTGGTACGTCCACACAATCTCGGCTCCTACATCATTGCACTTATCCATGAGATATTAAATACAGCCCAATAACTTCTCGAGCTGGCTGTTTAAGTACACCCACACGGTTCACACTTTGCCGCGAATGGCTTTGTGGGTTACTAATTGTTGACTTGTTTTGTAGTTTAGTTTATACGTTATGACTTATGCGCGAAAGGTGCCAGCTGAGACAAAGGTACAGGAATGTTGCATTAAAATTTGTAGGTCAATTTAACACACAGAGACTTTGTAATAACCACTCTATGCTATGTTGCGATTAAAAATTATGTGTACCATAGATGTTGCATTAAATTTTGTAGGTCAATTTAAAACACAGATACTTTGTAATAACCACTCTGTGCTATGTTTCGATTAAAAATTATGTGTACCATACATTATGTACATATAGAACACCCATAGTACTATAAACTCATACTCTTGAATACAAATATGTATTTCGTGAGATCGAACCTGGACTATTGGAAGTAAAGCAGTCTGTTAAACAGCTAGACCGCCAAGTCGTCGTCGGCCGTCTATATTAACCATTAAGTTATCTAATTATTCCCCAAATATTGTGCATCAAAATATAGTTGCCAAAAATTCGGCCCTTAATTATATTTAAAAGGTTTTTAAAAGAAAAATGTAACAGTTTATGTTACTTACTTACTATATTTTAATGCACAACATTTGGGGAATAATATATATTTATATTGCACTTTTAAATATAGTTCTAAACTTAAATATATACAGAGTGAGCAAGGGTGAACTTATCTCTAAAAGAGGTATCTAATTAGGTACCTTAGTGGTTCAGTATTCCGTCTTAGACTCTAAACACTGGAAGTTCGAATCTAGCCAACTCAAGGAATTTAAATTAATCATTTCATATTTTCCATACATATTAAATACCCATCATCACTTTATGGGCGCAAAACAAGAACTGAAGCGAGTTACAAAAACAGACATAATATTATATGATCCTATTGATAAATAGTATCGTAAATGTCCCCAGTAAAAGATTATCTCTACGCGTAACACGAAGTACAAAAACTAACGTGAAGTGACGTTCCGCGCATGCGCTAACGAAGCCGTATTGTGGATCCGTGGTATGGATCCCAGTAAAATTGAACTCATGGTTACAAATATTGTAGCCCAAGATATAGACTGAAAGCGGTTTCATATGAAATTTAAAAAAAGAAAGTACGCTTGAAGGGATAATTTTTTTATTTACCTTGTATTTTTTTATTAATTTGCCTAAAGGGACCCCTTTTAATAATATATTTTAGTTATTGTATTATATTTTTTAAGCTTTTTAATTTTAGGTTGTATAATTAAGTTATGTAAATGATATAATTAGTTTAGTATTGTTGTCTTTAAAATTAAATAATTACATATTCTATGTGTATGTGATAATGTGATATGTGGTGTATCTGAAACTGCAGGTATTTTTGTTAGAATACTACGAAAAGAATATAGATGTTTTGTATTCTTAATTTTTTCCTAAAGACAACCAATAAAAACATTTTACCTTTGTTGGCGACAGACCTCTTTTTATAGATATTTCTATTTTTAAACCATATATTTTTATATACAATTTTGACATATATTTTTTATTATATTGTTTTTCTACATTGTGTCATATACGCTACCACTAAATACATCTATAATTTTGGTAAGTAATTTTATTTATACTTCCCTATTTCATTGCCGTTGCCAGCCGTAATATTGGTCCTTCTACCGGTGTAATCACCAGCTAATATTAAATATTTTATATACAACAAAAATTTATATAATTTATTTCCGAATATTTCAACAAATGGTGTTGACAAGAGGTATGGCAGCGGCACAAAGCGCCCCAACGGATCTAGATATCCCTCCTTCAGAGGTATCCGCTAGCGCTTCACGTGTCATTAATCCCCACGGTTCACATCGCGGCTCCCATCATTCATCGACCTCACTCCGAACTCAACGTCTTGCGGCAAAAGCACTACATGCACGTCGCTTAGCCGAGCTCGAGGCCGACCGAGATCGCGCCGCCGCCGAGCGGGAGCGAGCCGCCGCCGAGCGGGACCGTATGGTAGCTAACTTAGAATTAGAGGCTGAATTAGCGGCTATCGATGAAGCTGCCAGCTTGCACTCACAGTCGTTTAGAAGCTCTAGAGTAGAAAATTGGGTATCTCATACTAACGCATCTTTGTCTGAGAGACAGATTATGCCGTCCCAGCACACACCTGCGCCACAAGTGCCTGGTGTTTCCTGCCCAATGCTGGCCACAGACTGCGAGCGTGTGGTCTCGCCTGGCGTCTGTGTCACTGGCATCAGTGCCGGTGCCGCGGCGCGCGAGCACGCGCCCCATATCGCATCTGTCCAACCGTCATTGGAAGTACCGGAAGCATCATTACGATGCGGCCGCAAGCGCGCTGCCTCGCCAGGCGTTGCAAATATATTATTTGCGACGCGCGAGCACGCGCTTCCTTCTGCGCCCGCACCGTACGCAGTGGCAGCATCAAGTGCCCACGGCGTAACCTCCACCCAAAACTACAGCTACGGTGTGCCTCAGCCAGGCACTACTGCGACACTGGGAGCTACAAATGAAGCCGGCGCGTTGCATTCCAAGCCGCCCTCTCACGTTCATAATCCTTATACACAGACACACACGTTAGGTACACAAAACGAATTTATTTGTAACCAAAATAAAAATGACCGCTCACATGTACCTACCACTTCACAAAACCAACCCAGTGACTTCCTGAAGTTGGCTGAAGTCATAAGTGACCTCGCCCGTTGTAGCAGTGGAAAAATTAACCCAGGTACGGTAGTTAGCTTGCCTATATTTTCCGGCACGTCACCCACTCATTGGTTAACATTTAGAAGTTCATATCTAAATTCCAAAAATATGTTTTCGGCGACGGAAAATATAGGTCGATTAAATAATGCACTCCGAGGAGCCGCTCATGATGCTGTCATTTCCCTCCTGGCCTTGTCGCAAGACCCAGAGGAAATCATGGAGGCTCTCCAGGAGCAGTTTGGTCAACCTGAGCTTCTGATCCGTCACTTAGTATCAGAAGTTAAGGCCATGTCCAAGCTGTCAGCATCTGACGGTGGCAAGGAACTCCACCAGTTAGCTTGTGTGGTACGCAACTGTGTCCACACCATAAAGATGTTGGGTTCTGTGGAGTACCTCGCCTCTCCAGAGTTGTTGCATAGTGTGCTACTTAAATTAACTCCACTGATACGTGAGAAATGGGTTGATTATGCATTCATAAATGCCGATACCGGGTTCCAATATAAATTAGAATTGCTTTCCGCCTTTCTCACACATCAGTCTCGAGTTCATTTGAGGTTTGGCATTGTCGATGACATTTCGCGCCCTAAGCCTATAGAAAAGGCTCGCACGCATGTCACGACTAATGTCAGCTCAGACGAAAGTCCGAGTGACATATGTTATGCCACCGCCTCACACTCTACAGCTCATAAGTTGTCAAAAGGCAAAGTTACTCCATCTACGGCCGCAGTTGATAACAATAGGCCCTCAAATTCTCCCTCTATTGCTTATTGTTTATACTGTAAAAAGAATGGTCATGAAGTCTCAAATTGTGATTTATTTAAAAATATTTCTGTTAATGATAGATGGGATTGGGTTAAAAATAATAAAGTTTGTCAAAGATGTCTCAAGCGGGGCAAACATTATTATAGGACTTGCAAAGGTAACTGCAGGGTAATAAATTGCAAAGGTGGATATTACCATCATGAGTTACTTCACAAACAGTTAACAAATTCTGTTCATTACAGTTCAACAACAACTGGCGAACGTGAAGTAAGTTCGGAGAGTGAAGTCGCACCAGTAATTGTGGCCCACGCTCACGGCAGCAGTGCGATACCATGCGAGACGCCTCCTTCGCGCTCACTTCTTAAAGTGCTGCCGGTAACTGTAACTGGACCAAAGGGTGAGATGGATATTTACGCTTTATTGGACGACGGGTCTACGGTTACTCTGATTGACCAAATAGTAGCTGACACAATCGGTGCACAAGGGCCGAAAGGCACTATTCAAGTTAATTGTGTGGGCGGCTTGGCGAAAGATTCTGTAGTAACCTACATTGATATTAACATCAAAGGCAAGCACTCTGTCGAAACCTTTAATTTAAAACGAGTTCGCTCAATACCTAATTTGGGTGTAGCATGCCAAACAATTCGTACTGTAGATGTTGCAAAGTTCTCTCATCTTCAGGATTTGGTAAAAGAACTGTCTTACGAGGAAGCCAAGCCTCTCTTAATAATTGGTATTGACAATTGGCATTTGTCATTACCGCATGGCATCCGACGCGGTTCTCGTAACCAACCTGTGGCTGTCCAAACCGTTCTAGGATGGACAATGTTCGGTAGGCTTCCGGGTAAATCCGCGGAGTTTATCCATCATAGCTCGGTTTCCGATTTAGAATCTTTAATAAAAGAACATTATCATCTCGATTCGATTGGCATTACAAAAAAGGACTTCCACAGCATAAACGATGAGCGAGCTTTGGCTATTTTAAATGAAACCACCCAACGTCTTCCGTCAGGTAGGTTTGAGACTGGTTTGCTCTGGCGACCTGATATCATCTCAATTCCAAACAGTTATAAATTAGCTTTATCCAGATTTCATAGTTTAGAAAGAAAGTTTAAAAAGGATCAAAATTATGCCGAAGCTTATAAACAGTATATAAATGGGATGATAGAGAAAGATTACGCAGAGCTTTGTACTAATGTACCTCCTTTAGGTAATTTATGGTATTTGCCTCATTTTGGAGTATATCACCCCCAAAAGAAAAAGCTGAGGCTCGTTCATGATGCCGCAGCTAAATGTTCAGGAGTTAGCCTAAATTCTCTGCTACTCCCTGGTCCTGACCTCTTACAACCCTTATTAGGAATTCTCATGCGTTTTAGGGAAGGTGAGGTAGCCCTCAACGGAGACATTCGTGAAATGTTCCCGCAAACAAAAATTAGGGCACAAGATAGAGATGCACAACGTTTTCTCTGGCGAGACGATCCTTCTCTACCTATAGCAGAATATAGAATGTCTTCCATGATCTTCGGCGCCACCTCCAGTCCGTGCACCGCCATTTTTCTAAAAATAAAAATGCTTTAGAGCACCAGACTAAGTTTCCCGAAGCAGCAGAGGCTATTGTTAGAGACCATTACATGGACGACTACCTTGGAAGTGTAGACAGCCCAGAACTCGCCGCTCGATTAGTTGCAGATATCGTTACCGTGCATAAAGAAGCCTGTTTAGAGATGTGCTCATGGGTATCCAACAACCCCAAAGCGCTTACAACAATAAGTCCTGACTTGTGGGCTGCCGACACATCCGAGGTAGGTCTCGGACCGACATCTCCTTCGCAAGTTAGAATTTTAGGGGTGGCCTGGAACATCAAGGAAGATACTCTTAATTTTAGAAAGTCCACAGAACTGCCTACCAATGTGACAAAAAGAGTAGTCTTGTCCCATCTCATGAAGGTTTACGATCCTCTTGGATTTTTGATGCCACTAACCATCGCCGGTCGCATCTTATTTCAGGAAACATGGAGAATGGGTATTGACTGGGACGAGGAGTTGCCCGCCTCTGCTAAGGCAAAGTGGCAGACTTGGTTCGCCGGTATAGCAGAAGTCTCGGCCAAAATTAAAATACCACGCTGTTACCGAACCAGATTTGCTGCGGAATGCCAGCTCCACGTCCTAGCCGACTCAAGTGAATCCGCTTACGCTTGTGTGGCGTTTTGGCGTTTTGTCCACCAGGACCAATCTGTTCATTTGGCTCTTATAGGTGGAAAAGCGCGCCTAGCCCCTTTAAAGCCTGTGTCTATCCCACGGCTCGAGTTACAGGCGGCTCTCATGGCTTCTCGATTCGCAACTTACATCCTGGAGGCACACCGTCTTGTTGCTTCTAGAGTTTTCTTTTGGACGGATTCCCTAACGGTTTTAAAGTGGTTGCGTAGCGATGCCCGCACGTTTAAGCCGTTTGTTGCTCACCGTGTAGGAGAAATATTAGAGACTACAAACGTTGCCAATTGGCGTTATGTTCCATCGGCCTTAAATGTAGCAGATGATGCTACACGCGGTCTATACTCTCTTTCCTCTTCCTCTCGATGGTATACTGGTCCAGATTTTCTTTTGTCTCCACCAGACGAATGGCCTCGCGAGCCTGCGGTCATTGCTCCACTAGTAATTGAGGAACTAAAACCCGAACACGCGTTAACATTTTTGCTAACCGAACATCCGGAAATGCCATCTCCGATCGTAGCGAATCACGATCATTTCGGTCGTTGGGTTCGGTTGGTTAGAGCAACCGCTCGTGCACATCATTGTGCTAAAATATTTCGGTCGCTTTTGAAAAAACCTCCAAATTCAAAATTAAAGAGTGCTGCCTCCAAGGTCTCCTTCAAAGTTTTGAAACCTCTTTCGGCCGCAGAAATCTTGGAGGCCGAGAGGCACCTATTTTTATATACTCAATTGGAATCATTTAAACACGAATTCTTGAGGCTTACCGCGGGTCTTCCCCCAACTAATCAAGGGAGGCTTAGAGGTATTGTGTTGATGTTGGGAGAAGACCGTTTAATCCGTTTAAATGGAAGAATTCGTGCTGTATTAGATGCTCCCGCGCAGGACATTAACCCTATTGTTTTAGACGGTCGACATCCAATTGTAAAACTCCTTCTCGATCACTATCATCGGAAATTTGGCCATGGTAATATCGAGACCGTCGTTAACTTCCTGCGCGGCAAATTTTATATAATAGCTTTACGCCCAAGTGTCAGGTCTGTTGCCAAACAATGCAGTTTCTGTAGGATTAGGAAGCTTCTCCCATCTACGCCTCAATTTGGTGATCTTCCTGAAGATAGGTTATCCCATCATCAGCGCGCGTTTTCCTTCTGCGGTCTTGATTACTTCGGTCCAGTTGAAGTTGCCGTTGGGCGCAGACGAGAAAAACGCTGGGTAGCTCTATTCACATGCCTTACCATCAGAGCCGTTCATTTGGAGATCGTAGGAAGCCTTTCCGCAGATGCTGCTATCATGGCCCTAAGAAGATTTATTGCTCGTAGAGGATGTCCAGCGAGAATCATCTCAGATAACGGCACGGCTTTTGTCAGCGCAGCCAACCAACTCACAGACGTTTTCGACTTCGCGGCCAACCATAAAATAGAGTGGGTCTTCATTTGTCCAGCGGCACCATCAATGGGAGGTGCGTGGGAACGCTTAGTGCGATCAATAAAGTCTGCGCTTTCCGTAACCCTGAAAGAACAAGCTCCAAGAGAGGAAGTATTGAGTACCCTACTTCTGGAAGCGGAAGCAGTAGTCAATTCTCGCCCGCTGACACACGTACCAGTAGAGCCGGAGACACTACAGGCCCTCACACCCTTCCATTTTTTATTGGGCACACCATCAACCGAGTTGGTCCGTCCCCGCACCGATGCAGACCTTTGCCGTCGCTTAGACCACAGGAAGGTACTGCGGTTAGCGGAGCTGTTTTGGGCCAGATGGCTTCATGAATACCTACCCACGTTGATTCCACGAAAGGCCGGATCGACGCAAGCCGAATTCAAAGTGGAATATCCAGTTCTGGTGGCGGATCCAAGTCTTCCAAGAGGAACGTGGCCCAACGGTCGAATCTCTAGGATATTCACCGGTCCTGATGAGGTGGTCAGGGTAGTGGAGATCCGGGGAATCACGGGAACCTTGAGAAGACCAGTGCGCAAAGTGGTGCCCTTACTCCTAGAGCAGGGCACCCAAGAAAACTGCGCACAGTCGCCACTGTAGATTGGTGCTCTGCACCGGGGCGTGCCGTGTTGGCGACAGACCTCTTTTTATAGATATTTCTATTTTTAAACCATATATTTTTATATACAATTTTGACATATATTTTTTATTATATTGTTTTTCTACATTGTGTCATATACGCTACCACTAAATACATCTATAATTTTGGTAAGTAATTTTATTTATACTTCCCTATTTCATTGCCGTTGCCAGCCGTAATAACCTTGTTATTGTTGTTTTTTGTTTGTATCTATTAGACACATTGATTTTAGAAGAAAAATTCTAATCCATCACATTTGTAATAAGTAATTATGTTGCTAAGTAACAATTGATATATAACGTGCAACTGTGATCGGAACGAGAACAAATTATATTTGCTGCTGTATATAATCCACTGAATATCTCCATCAGTATCACTATATATATGTACATGAATAGCATCACAGCATCATGTTATCATGGTACGCTCGTAGTACAATAGTTTTCTATAGTTAGTACTTTTAGTTTTAGGATATATGGTTAAAAGTGTGTGATATATTTAAACCCTGAAGTTCTACAATAAAAGTTATCATGTTCATCCATGAGTGAACATCCTGCCAAAATCGGTATAGACGTTTCAAAGATCAGTAAGAACAAACAGACGAAGAAAACAAAATTTTAAAATATATTTTTTAGTAAGTACCGTATATACTTTCATACCGTATCTACTTTCATACCGTATCTACATGTAGTGTAGAGCTATTAATTTAATATTGCAAATAGATACGTCAATTTTATTTATTTGTATAAATTATATTATCCATTGAAATCCACAAAACAACTAATTAGTTTGGATAAAAATCGCTCCGCTTATGGACTCGCTTACATAAGCTCTCATGACTTGCACCGCCCCTATACAAATCCGAGCAAAATCGAAGTTCACAACAATGGCACGTCCTCAATACAAAATTGACAATGGCCGGAGAAGAAATGTGTTTATCACCTACTGTTTCTTGTAACTTCAAACGTATGCCCTGTGACTAAAATGTAGACAAACGACTGTTGCAGCGGGTTCAATTCTGTACTCATTCTTTTACATATTACACATTTAAAATGTGTTAACTCCAATATTGCAAATTTTGGAAAATCGACTTTATTTGTTTTGACTTTAATTTCAATTTTCCAAATTTGAATTTTTTAGTTAATTCACTTTAGCATTAGGGTTGTGATGTATTATTTTCAATGGTACCTGATGAGTAAGGTTTGAGAGATCTTTTACTTTGCCTGAGATAACCTTAAACTTGAATTAAAGATAACAACAAACCAGCGGATCTCGTCCTATTTAATAAGGGAATTTGGGTAAGTAATAAGGAAGTTCAGGATTTTCTTTGCTTTTAGTTACCATTATATTAATACGACTACCAAAAACTTTGTACTCGTTATAACGCGGACGGCAGAAGATGAAATTTCGCAGACATACGAGTATAGTCTATATAGAGGAGTTCAGAATGCTGTTTTTTTTAAATTATGCATTATAAGTTTATATAGAAAAGGAGTTCAGAATGCTAATACTTTTTATACTATGCATTAAAAATACATTATATCAATAAAAAAACATTTTACAAACTATGCTGTATATGACACACACACACGCATATATACTCTTTTGTTTATTGTTAAAGTCTGTGGTCAAATTGAGAATAGATTCAAATTATTTGTTTGTATACTATTTTACTTAATTTTAAATTAATTATGGTCGAATTTTAATCACTAATTTTATTTGTTCTGTAAACCAAATACCAAAACCAAGGTACACTGTAAAAGTCAACAGCTTGGATACGTTGTTTTCGAATATTGCACTGAGCAACTCGCTTTGCAAAACTGAGTTTCAGTTATAGGTCTAATGTAATGTTAAATTAATAGGTCAAATTTCGAACAAGTTTTATTTATTTTGTACACCAAATACCAAAGCCAAAGGTACACTGAAAAGTCAACTGCATGGTGGTCAAACCAAGGTACCCTGGTTTCAAATATTCCAGGCACTGAGCAACTCGCTTTGCAAAACTGTGTTTTGGTTATAGCTCTAATGTAATGTTAAATTAATAGGTCACATTTTGGACGCCAGTTTTATTTATTCTGTAAACCAAGTACTAAAATCAGAGGCAGACTCGGTCCTTTTGACTTCGTTCAGAGACGTGCTATGAGAATTGTCGATGATCCCAATCTCTCTGGCGGTATCGAGCCACTTAGTTTGAGGCGAGACTTCGCTTCGCTTTGTGTGTTCTACCGATTAAACAACGGACAGTCCGTTCTAAAAACTACTGAACGGATTTTGATGGAACTTTACAGTAATATAGCTTATGCATCAAAATAACACATAGGCTATATTTTTTATTGAAAATTAACGCGGGTGAAACCGCGAGTATAGCTAGTAAAATAATAATCAAGAAGAGATTCGGTCCGCTGTAAAATTTTTGATGATAGAATAACGTAGCTAGACAATGGTGTTCGCTCGCGCTATCAATAGATTCACTATAAAATCATATAACAAATAAGTACCCCACACAAAAACCCCAAAAAGAAAAAATTAAATCAAAAATTAAGAAAGAAAAACATTTATTGACAACCATTATTATATATACACACAATTAATACACATACACACAATTAATATAAATACACATCATAAATGGGATGAATTTCAGAATAATTTAGCACATAAACATACCAAATCCTACATTATCACAAAATTCACAAATCCAGCAAAAGTCGCGATATAAAAGCAATATAACAATAACGTTAACAATATAACATAAATAAGTCAATACCACCCCAATAGATGTAGCACCGATATCAAAATTGTTATAAAAATCGGCCGCGTATAACAAAAAAAGGGACCGCCGATGGTATAATCAACTAGCTGTAGCCGCGACTTCGTCCGCCTGGACGTTTATTTTTCTAAAATTTCACTTAAAAGAAAAATTTTAGAATAAAAGTAGCCTAAGTTACTCCTTATTACATTAGCTACCTGCCAAAAACAGTCCCGTCAAAATCGGTCCAGCCATTTGAAATGGATAGAGATTAGCCGGAACAAATACTGTTGTCCGCTCAGTAGTCAAACAGACAGACAGACAAATATTGTAAAAAAATATTTTGGTGTATGTACCGTATTTATATTCATATACATGTAGTTATTTCAATATTACAAACAGACACTCAAATTTTATTTATATGTATAGATAAGTGATAGTGATCACCACCTGGCAACGAGATCGTGCGGTCGTTATGGCCCACGTTTACAAACAGATGCCTTACAACAATGGTAGAAATATTTGGTAGGCGGTGATGGGTAAACTTAAACACGCTAGATGGTGGTAGCTCGGGAAAGGGTAGTGTGGATACAACGGCAATTAGGTTTTGAATACCGTTATAAAAATTGCAAATGTTTTATTTGAAATGAAAACTAAAATATTCAATAATAGTAAGCAATAATAGTAAACTTTATATTTTTGACATCTATTTTTTATATGTCACTTTTGACTTATTGTTTTGTTACTTCTCGGTGTGAGCCCTTTTGGGAAGAATACACATTTTTACTAGTATTTGGTTTTTATTAAAATAGTAGTTGTGTTCCCGCTCCAGTAACAAATAGGTTTGAAGTTATTTATCGTCATAACAATTGCAAATAATTCAATTAACATGAAAAGTAATATATTCACTAATACAAAACTAAACAATAGTAAAAACAAACTATGAAATAAATTTATTTTTTGTTAACTATATATAAATTGTCGTACATAAACAGCAAACGAAATTGAGTATGATTATTTATAATCAAGCTCAATTTGTAAGGTTACTATTATAAGTATTAAAGTTTTTATTGTTCTTTACATAGAATCTTCTAAACTTAGCACTGATTTGTTGGAAAAGTTATTTTAGTGTGTATTAAGCAAGGCCATTGGCTATAACAATAGATCACGTAATGCCCAAGGAAGGGAACCATAAATGAAAAATGTTGCAAATCCGTCAAATTATGACAGATTATGATGTTCTTATTATTATAATGAAATTAAATATTGTAATGGGTGAAAACTGTGATTGGTACAGTTTATGCTGTTAATAATATAATTGACGTAGTGGAGAAACTCGAAACAATCATGCTCGCTATAAAGTTCACACTTGTGGCCGTGGTGGGCGGTGTCGATGTGTTCCCTTAAATATGGATGAGTGTAATGATGGCTGGCTCATCCGTCATACTCGTGAACGAGTGCTGCTTGTGGGGACTGGGCTGTTCAGGTTGCGAACACTGATTAGATTTTTTGTTTTTTGCAATATGCATTGCATATGCTGGTGGTCACTCTATTCTCCCAAATTTGAATTTAAATTAATCTGTATTTTTCTATCTATATACAACGTTTATTTAAAAAAAAAGTACGAGCTGAGTTTCTTGTCAGTTCTTCTCATCCTGAAATCATTCCGAACTGACGGTAGATTTGACATATCATAACAGTCTGTAATAGACCTACATGAATAAAGATATTTTGAATTTGAATTTGAATATACAGGTTAGGTAGAATATATATGTAATATTTGATATACTTGCCAATACAACTGACATCAAGAGTATTTCTGTTTTTCATAAAGTTAGGCCCAATAATAAAGAAATTGTTATTATTTGTTTAATTGAAACACGATACAAAAGTCAGTTACAATGCTAAAGGCAATCTTTACAAGGCAAGCTATGATGTGAACAGTAAATCAGGAAAGCGGTACATAAATACTCAATTAAATATTTCCGTAAGCATGTCCATACTAAAACCAGTTAAGCTGACTAATCCCAACAAATTATATTATATTATGGAAATGGCAACAGTAATTTATCTTCGGTGGCCACAATGGCAACGAAAACATTGTTCAAAATATTGACACGTTTTTGTTCAACGATGTTTGGGGACAATTGGACCCCACACTTAACATTTCATTGTCCGTTTAACGCCAGTGTAAGCGCCACGAACATTGTACTGTTTTGTCCCAAATTTCAAGCAAAAGCGTTTAAATATTTTAGAATAGAATAGAATAGAAAATCATTTATTCAAATAAACTTAATAGAAACACTTTTCAAAAAAATATCTATGTATTTGTATCAGTTATCTAGTACCCATAACACAAGCTTTAGCTAGCTTAACTTGGGACTAGATGGCGCTGTGTGAAATGTCCTGAGATTATTATTATTATTACTTTTGAATAGTCGTAGTTACCATTCTTTTAATCTACCGCTCATTCGGAAAGCTGTCTCATCACAAGAAGAACGAGCAAGAAACTTGTGTGTTGCTCTTTTAAATAATCATTGTAAGTTTACATTTCCAATTCAAAACGTGCGAATACAAACCACCAACTAGTACTAATTTATTAGGGTCACATATTAAATACACAATAGGGTTAAAACAGTCGTAGTGAATAGAGCAGATCAGTCCCTACAAGCAGCATTCGTTCTCGAGTATGACATATTTTAACCATTTCTTTATTAAATTTGCAGTAACCAATGAGGGATCTAGTCATGATACATATATTATTTTTACTCAATAGCATTCGTTTATCGCTTATGACTTGTACCATTCCCAATTTGCACATTTCGTCCCACAATATTTTGAGAGATCGTGTCAATGATTGCATTATTTGTATACATTTCATAATTCGCACAATATGCACTCGGATACTGCTCTCAGTACCAAATTTAGAACGTATATCTTGTGTGCATTCGTCAAGGTAGTTACTTCTTTGTGCAGTTTTTTTATGACCATTTATTTATTGCATCGGTCCACTCTTGACGCATTAAGTATCGATGGACGACAGACAGTCTAAAAGATTATTAATTGTGTCTACTGTAGATATATATCAGAAATTTATAAGTAACATCTGTACGGTATAAAAGTTTTTTTAAAGAACTAACATATCAATGTGACGGTTTTTTAAGTGTTTTGAAGTACACTCTGCAATTAATATTAATATCATATTAAGATGAATTGTCCTACAGCGCCATCTAGTCCCAAGATAAGCAGAGCTTGTGTGACAACTGCAGTAAATATATTTTTATATGTTAATTGCATATATAATATGTAGACATACGAGAAACTCAGACCGATACAAATACTCATATTCATGAATTACCAGTGTCTGCATAGCGCGAGGAATCGAACCTGCGATCATCGGAACTAAAGCAGTATACTAAACCGCTAAACTACCGCAACTGTAAAGTACATAATATATTTTTTATTAATCGCTATAGATTTTTCAATTATTACCCTTTACAAAGAAATTAATATTCTAAACTTTCACGTTTTGTACATATTATTAATATAGTTAAACAGTTTCAACACGAGTATTTTTAAGGTGGATAATGATTCAGCTCGTGATCACAGCTAGTACAAGTTAATCGAAACATCGAGAGAGATAAATACTTTTATTTACCATAAAATTATTCGTGATCTGATATATAAAAATCTCGTGTCACTGTGTTTGTTTTCAAAGTGCTCCGAAACAGCTTGACCGATTTTTATGAAATTTTTAATGTAGGTATATTTGGCAGGTCTATGAAGAGGTCCGAGGCTATTTTGATAACCATATATAATTTAGGTGGCTCTTGAAAAAATCTCCTGAAATCTTTTGTATGGAAAACACTGGTCGCCACAGCTAGTATTTATATATATAAAAAAGAGTATTCTAAAAAAAAATAGACAAAAGAAAGTGATCCAAAAATGCATAGGAAAAATAAAGCTTGTCGGCTCTAATATTAATATATTCGTAGATAAAAGAAAATCATTCAAAAATGCAAGCAAAGCCACGGCTGCAGGCTGTCACGACATTATTTATTGTTGCACATTTTGCATGAGTTGCATAAGCAAAAAACCCTCCCACACTTAAGAGGGACATGCTCCAAAAACGATAAAAACCCATCGACATTAATCAAAACGATGGCAAAAAATGTAACAACGCGTGGGATGTAACAAATATCTGTTAAGACCGAAACGTTCAGTATATATGTGATTCCGTATAATAATAATAATATAATAATATCTCAGGAGAATTCACAGGACGCCATCTAGTCCCAAGCTAAACAAAACTTATGGTATGGTGTAGCCATAGACAACTGATAAAAACACATGGATGCATTTTTTTTGTAAATAATTCACACAGCGTGATCTAGACCCAAGTTAGCTAAAGCTTGTGTTATGGGTACTAGATAACTGATACAAATATATAGAATATAGATATATATTTTGTAATTACATACATAATATACATAAATAACACCCAGACCGATACAAACAAATATACAGATGAATACAAATGTTTGTACCGTGCGAATCAAACCCGATACCATCGGAAGAAAAGCGGTATTCTATACCGCTAGAGCACTGAGGCCGCCATTCAGTAAGACTATAGACAAATTAAAGACACACATTCGATTTGACCACATACATTATTAATAATCAAAGGAATATATATGCGTGTTCATGGTCAATGTATGATGTTTTTCTATTGATTTCATGTATTTTTAATGCATATTTTTGATTGAAAATATTATTATGCATTCCTTCTCTATATAAACTAGACGTGTACGAAATTACATATTTCTCCGTCCGCGTTCGTAAAAAGGAGTACAAAGTTATAACTTCACGTATTAGTATATAGATTACAATATATTTAATTATCAAATCTACAGAACTGGATGTCATACAGAAAACATAATTTTATGTAACTAGAGCATCCTACTACATACAGCTATAGCATGCATAACTTAATTTTTAAAAGCGTAAAATAAATGTATTTTATTCTATACAGCAAAATCTGGTATTAAAAAAGATTTGGAGAATCTACGGACAGCACGCAGCAACTGTATTGCCTAGCGATGCTATAGATGTAATTAATAGTTGATTTGTATTTGTAGAATGTAATTGTTTGGCTGAAAGGAGATTTCCAGGGCCGTAAAATACTTAAATAAAAAAAATAGCGACTTATAGGAGAATAACAAGCCTGTCATAGCAGACTGAATCCCTTCTTTTCTTACATAATTTCCATTGATATTTTTATTATCATTCACCAACTGTAAATAACATAAGAATACACATATATACAAAGCTACGACTACTCTCATTCTTTCACCGCCCTTTTCCTGCTGCTGCCTATACCAGACGAACACTGGGTAAATAAGTAATAGTGGCTCTTTTATATCCGCTACAAAGGATTAGGTTACAAAAGCATCTGATTATTTTATTGTATTCAAAATATGTGTTTGATATTATTATAATTTTTACATATCTCGTCACAATCTCAATTATATGTCTTCAATGACTGATTGCTCTACCCCGAAATGGGGTAGTTTTTATTAAGCGGAATTTTGTTTTTATTTTTATATATCTTTATTTTTATGCTGAGCGAGCATTACGGTTTCCCAATATGCTCTGGACATTTCTTGATAAATCTCCCTCAATATTGAGAGACTTATAAAACATACAAAAAGATTTATCAATAAATTTCAGCGGCATATACTATACATTTGTTCGATAGAGTGAGTTATATTCCAATTGTATTCACATAAATATATTATTGAAAATATATCAGTTAAAGGAACCCTAAAATGCACGAGTTTTATATTTATACTCATATTCTCATTCTGCATTCCCAATTTTGTTGCCATTCAATAAAATGTAGAGCGATATTGTTATATGTTTTGTATAAAAAAATATAAACCATATACTCTGTTTGCCTCTACTGTCAAATATGCAGTGGAATTATGCCTAAGCAAGATGTCTTTTAGTGTATTTTTGAGTTTTTAATAATTATATCCGTTTTTAACTTGTTACTAGGTCGGCCATTCATCCAAGAATGTTTCTCGGTCGCCTCAACCAAGGAGATGTTAAGCCAGAACTATACTTTAATGAAATTGTACCATAGATAATAAATGATCATTCCACAGATGTATAATTTGGATACTTTTCACTATAACTTAACATGTACTAAAAAACAGTTCACTTCAAAAACTCAGCATTGACCCTGTTGATACAGTCTTAACGCTGAGTTTTTAAGTTTTATTACTATTAATGCTAATATTCAAATTGTGAAAGTCTTTCTTTTTAATTATTACATTTTTATAACTAAACAAATGAACGCAATTTGATGAAATTAGAGGTAATAATAAATTTTATCGAATTAGATTTACCCTTCCGAACTACCCCCGTCCAATTTGAACGGGGATCAAACTTACGACGGCAAGAGTCGAGGTTTTCAGCCTTCAGCCGCTCCATAAGTCCTTCCACGGGTTTGGAGTGCACGAGTTTCCATCTGCACTCTGCAAATGCCAGCAATGGCCAACGGCATAAGAGTAGTAAAAAAAAACGAATTATGTATTATTTTGGAGAAATCCAATTCATTACTTAATGGGTTTATATTATTTGATTTAATTCCACTACCATTAGCATGTGTGAGACTACAAATATTCAGTGCGGAAACCAGACCACCGCTACTAGAAGCGTTACGACCTTGTCTATTGGTGATCAAATCCCGACCGTTATTCTACATTGTATATTTATATTATACAGAACAAAGGAAACAGAAATAAAGGCTTTACGATGCTGTAAACCATTTAATTAACTTGCCTTTAAGGTTTTGCGATGTACACGCAGATTTCCGCGGAACGTTGTGACATTGTTTACTTTGAACCGTAAAAACATGACACATATCACCGCGGTTTATATTTAATAGCGATGCGGTTTAAGTTAGAAACGATACAAGTTTTTGAAATTATAGATAGATAGACAGAATGTTTTATCTGCATTGTACAATGATAGAAGATACGTAGAATAAATTAGTGATGTATGCATATGTGCACGACTAATTAATTAACAAGAGGATATTATAATACAATAGGTTTTTTTTATGGATGATAATGAAATGGATTTTTTTTATGGAAGATAAAGAATAATGGAATGATGATCTCGCCTAACGGTTTATGGTGCGGGGCACCAGTGGAGGATGATAAGATGAGGCCAGATCAGTAAGTCCATCGTGACAAATTCACCAAGAATTTGTCACGCGGAATCGCGTGTAGGTCAACCTGACATAGCTAGCAATAAGATCATCAGTCCACATTACTGACAATCTCCTTTCCCCATACAATAGGTATGCTCGCGGTTCAGCACACATCCGACAGTTACAGGTTCGATTCAAAGCACGGTGCAAAATCTCCGCTTAGCTTGGGACAAGATTGTAATAGATAACTGATATAAATACTTAAATATATACGTAGAAAATACCTAGACCAATACAAACAAACATAGACATGAATACAAATTTTGTACGGTGCGATGGATCATACTCGAGAACTGTTTATGTACAAAATATGAATGTGTAAAAATTTATTTTGCTGCTGACGCACTACAAAAAGTTTGATATTATACGAATACTATATATAAATATAAATATAATATAATATTTATATACCAATAAAAGAGATATTTACATATATATAACGACAACAATAGGCTAAAATTTTCTTTTTCCTAGGATCAGCGCATAGTGTCCTTTATTTGCAATATTTCCTGAATATTATTATTATTAGGTCACATACCTTTTCCACATTCGCAACATTTCATTACTTGAACAAATCATAATAATATATTAAGTTATTACTCTTTTATTACATTTATATGTATAAAGATCACAAACGTATACTATTTAAGTGAATTACTCTGTCGCGGGACGCTCGTATAAACTTAATTGTTTTTTTTATATTCGTCTTTATTTGCTTATCTCCTTTGAACTTTGCCTGACTTGTAGCATTACTGAATTGAATAATTTCTGACTAGCTGTATCCTACAGCTTTGCCTGAGTGAAAGTTATATTGTCAGCGAGTACCATATAGTCTATATAACTAACTATAATATATGTGAAAGAATTTTGAAATTCAGTCATGTAATTTTGAGTTTAATAATAATAATAATAAAACTCTTTATTATGTATAAGAAAATAACAAATAATTACCAAAAATAGAAAGGAAATTTGCGACCAAAAGGCGGCTTTATCGCTCAAAGAAATCTCTTACAGACACCCTGGGAAATAGAAGTATTGAGTAAGGGAATGGTAGGTGGTGCACTTTATATAATTTTATAGAATTTGACGGCTTTAGTAGTCTAGTGGTTTAGCATACCTTACTTCCAATGGTCGCGGGTTCGATTCCTGGTACGGTGCAACTTTTGTATTCATGAGTATGGTTGTTTGTATCGGTAGCGTGTTTTCTGTATATATTATGTATTTACAAAATAAGAAACTAAGTGTTTACCAGTTGTGCAGTAGTCTTAAGGGAAACTTTGCTTAGCTTGGGACTAGATGGCGTTGTGTGAAATATCCAGAGATATTATTACTATTATTCAAGACTAGTTGTTCTCCCGACTTCGTCCGCGTGGAATTTAACTTTATTATTCTAAAATAAAAGTAGCCTAAGTTCATCCCTATTACATCCTAATGCTTTAGATTATTATTATTGCTTATTAATTAAATTGTTTATGTTCATTCAATGAATATGTTATTATTTAACATTGCTTTTACTATCATAGATAGATAATCAATAAATTATTCAGTACAAGCATTTAATATATTACGTATTCATTGCTACCTTTGATTAGACATCAACGCGTCGTTCTAACTGCGCAGTTTAGTTAAATACGATTCATTCATTCATAATTTAGTAAAAAACGGCAGTTCCAATATTACAAACAGACACTCCAGTTTTAATTGTATGTATAGATGAAATAAAATAAATAAATTACGTACACAATACACGGTATAATTATTTACAATACGTCGTAATAATGTAATATCGTCGGTTAAATACATTTTTTACAAGGCAAGCATTTTTTTAAACTTATTTAAGTTATTTCTTCGTTTAAAGTTTTAAATTTACACATAAGTATTATATATCATTTTAAATGTATTTAGATAATAATTAAGACGGCGTGGTTAATTTAATCTAAATATATATAACTCAAAGGTGACCGACATAGTGATCTATCAACGCACAGCCCAAACCACTGGACGGATCGGGCTGAAATTTGGCATACAGGTAGATATTATAACATAGGCATCTCCTAAGAAAGGATTTTGATAAATTCCACCCCTAAGGGGATAAAATAGATGATGTAAGTTTGTATGAAAGTACTGTAAAGCCACAAAAACTATACCTAATAATAATACTTCTTATCGCGAGCGAAACCGCGGGCAAAAGCTAGTTGACTTATATAAAACCAGGCAATTCTAGCTTCTAATTATGAAAAATTTCTCTATTTAATCGACGATATGTTTAAATAGCATAATTATATTTTGGTTTATATATTCCATAATGTTATAAAAAGGATGCTTTTTAAAATAATATTATATTTTAAATTTAAATTCTTTTTGTGGTAATTCTCTGATATATGAGTGAGTCTATATGAATTGTGACTGCTAGCGCCATCTGTCGAATACCGCTAGAACTCCGCGGCCAGTTTACCTGTCGTAGCGTACGTTGCATCACTATTTGTTAGCACTCACTATCTGCTACGATTTATGTTTACTGTCATCTTGCACGTGGTAGGTTTATTTCTAACTAGCGACACATCCCGGCTTCGCACGGATGGATTGTAATCTTTGAATTTCCTGAGTTGTTCTATACACACATGTATTATATATATAAAACTCCCCTTGAATCTCTCTATCTACTGCTGAAAACTAGGCTTGTTCTATACTATAACATGCATTTAAACTATCCTCTTGAATCACTCTATCTATTGCTGAAAACTGCATTCAAATATGTTGGGCATTTTAAAAGGTATGACCGAGTACGAGGACTAAAATTTCATGCTTTTTTATATAAACATTTCATACCATGTTTATAGTTTCTGTTAGTCGTGAGTTCATTTTAAATATAATTTTTATTCTAATATTTTACATCGTTCGATCTATCAACTATGAAAATAGATTTATATATATTGTTATTTTTTAATTCTAATAGAGCTTAGAAAAAAACTGAAATGGAAACGAGCACATTCCAATAGAAGTCAATAGACGTATTGTAAACTCTAATAAGTTTCTATACTATTAGCTTGTATCGTGCAAGGAATCGAACCTGCGACCATGGGAAGAAAAGCGGTATGCTAAACCGCTAGATCACCGAGACCATTATTTTCATGAACACTTTACTATGTTAATTGTTTTGATATTCAATTTGAGTATTTAATTGAATTAGTGCTAACTGGTAGTTTGTATTCACACATTTAAACTTAAAAATGTAAAGTAATAATAAAATTATTTAAAAGAGCAACACGCAAGTTTCTTGCTCGTTCTTCTTGTGATGAGCTTTCCGAATGAGGGGTAGATTAAAAAAAATGCGATGACTATTCAAAAGTGCTTCTATGTAAGTTTATTTGAATAAATGATTTTCTATTCTATTCTATTCTTGATATATTATTTTCATATTGCTTTAAACCACTTCCGTCGCTTTAATTTCTTTATTCAGATAAACTTAACGTATCACTTTTGAGTAGTCATATATTTATTCATTCTATCACTTTTTCAGAAAGCATCCTCAACTTTAATGTGTTAAGTATATATTATATATCATTTATATTTGCATAGATTTATAAATCCGACTGAAATTCAAAAGTAATTTATTACTTAAATTTGTAGGACATTCTTGTCGCTTATGAACGTAAAATTTTTTATATTAATATTTTTTCCCTACCGTCCAGTTCAGTATATAGATCCAATTGAGACAAACTGGCAAGAAACTCAATTGAATTCCTTTTTTTTTTAAAGCCAGTTATTTACAATGTATATTTATATAGGTGTCTATATAAATATTTAATAGTACGGTAGTTATTATTATTTACATAACCTAATTGTACAACTAAGAACCTAAAATTAAAAAGTTAAAAAAATATAATATGATAACTAAAATATATTATAAAAAGGGGTCCCTTTAGGCAAAGTTCCGAAGATACTGGCAGCGTTCCATTTTTGAATAGCTAGACTAATTCTTTGTCCAAGGTAGCTGCCAGCTCTTCGGTCTTCTGTGATGTAATGTTATGTGGTATTTATAGAAATATACATTGCAAATACATGCACGAGATTTTCATTTAATGTAAGACACATTATATGAAAATCCCGTGCATGAACAACTATTAGAATAGAATAGAAAATCATTTATTCAAATAAACTTAATTTAAGCACTTTTGAATAGTCAACATTTTTTTAAATCTACCGCTTATTCGGAAAGCTGTCTTATCACAAGAAGAATAAGGAAGAAACTTGTGTGTTGCTCTTTTAAACAATCCTTGTAAGTTCACATTTTACAATCGAAACGTGTGAATACAAACTACCAACCAGCACTAATTTATTTAGGCTCAAATATAAAAACACAATAAGATTAAATCAGTCGTAATGATAAAAGCAGACCAGTCCCTACAAGCAGCACTCGTTCACGAGTATGACGGATGAGCCAGCCATCACTGCCATGCATGGTCGTCATTCAAGTAATAGGCTTTGCTCAGTTAGTATAAATAGTACTACAGCAGCACGTTATTACGTCCCCTCCGATCGATCCCCCGTCCAAATCAAACGGGGATCGATATTACGACGGCCTGAGCTGAGGTTCGAATCCCTAATGGTGCCCTCAGACTAAAGTCGTATCCGTCAGGCGAGAGTTGGCCTTCAGCCGCTCCATAAGTCCTTCCGCGGATTTGGAGTGCCAACTGCACTCGCCCCCTAACGTCCGGTGAAGCTGTAAAGGCCAGCTGCGGCCAACAGCATTAAAAAAAAATTGCCATCATCACTTACCATTTAAGTTAAAGAAATACAGAAGAAAATTAGGGTAAAGTTTACTTCAATGTATATCTTTTAAGGTATGTTTTGTCCCTGTCATTTTAGGGGATTCAGACGAAATAGCAAGATATTCTAGTTTCTTAAGTTTTGCCCTTGTCAATTGATGAAATAGCAAGCTGATTCTAGTTTCTAATAGGTTTCTAATTAGAAATCTTTTATCTATACATATAAATAAAATTGGAGTGTCTGTTTGTAATATTGAAATAACCGTTTTTTTCTATATGCATATGAATGTAAAAAAAATTGTAAAAAATGTTATTTTGATGTCTATATCGTATAGACATCAAAAAACATCTTTTACAATTTTTGTCTGTTTGTCCAGTTAAAATCGGTCCAGCCATTTCAGAGATTCTGTAAGGGCTGGACTGATTTGATGAATTTAGATAATATATAAAATTCCCGAGTCACAGTGTTTGTAACAAAACTCTTCCAAATTGCTCTTCCAAAATCGACAGTTAGGTAGTAGTCTCTGACTAGTCTGGAATAAAAGTCGTGCAGTTTTAAAGTACCTGTAATTGAAAAATCTGCATTTGGGCATTACAGCTTAGATACAAAACCGAGTGGCAACCAAAATGGTCGCGATTGTACTTGTTAAATGATTTATTATAAAACTTTTTTTTTATACCACTTAGGTAGCAAACAAGCATACGGCCTATCTGATGGTAAACGGTTACTGTAACCTATGGACGCCTGAAACACCAGGGGTGTCACATACGCGTTGCCGACCCTTAACGAACCTTAATATACCCTTCTTGAAAAACCCCTTATGTTATTATGAATGAATTGTAACATGTTTGCTTTGATGCTTTTATATGCGCTAAATAAATATGTATTTTTTCTTTCTAAATATTAATACTATATACCCCTAAACAAATATTAAACATACAATATAATTAATTAACTATCTTCGGAACGTTGCCTAAAGGGACCCCTTTTAATAATATATATTAGTCATCATATTATATATCTTTTCTATACAGTTTATAATTAATGTTATATTAGAAAATTCTATCTGTCTGTTTATTGTCTTTTCACGATAAAAACGGCTGAACAGATCGTAACGAAATTTGATATAATATTAAATCGAATCATTAAGGCGATCATAGACTAGAAACCTAAAAAGTAATCTGAAGGTGAGTGGAAAAGAAAGTTTGTATAAAGCATATAAAGCAGACATAGCCGCGTATAAAAGCTAGTGATCTCCAAACTAACATTATATTTAAATTTTAATGTTCCAACATCCATCTTTTATATTATAATGTGAAATCTATTCATAGTAATATATGGTAAACTAAAACAAAGGCGTAACGTTCTAATATAATCGTTTTGGACATTAAAATTCATGAATTAATATGTTTACCACACAAACAAAATACGGCTGCATTAATTAGTACATGTCATATGTCACACATCCCCCCCTCGTTGATCTACAAACCCCCACTTTGGGGGCAGTCATTGCCCCCCTATAACGGTACAGGCGTGGCCAGAATGCGCCACGCCAATCGCGGCAAATGCGCACGCGCAGTCCGATGATCTAAACGAATGATCTAGCGTTCTTGTCAATTCGCGGGCCTCGGATTGGCCGGAGATAAAATTGATCGCGCTACATTTTCGGTTCGACGTGATCTAGTTTCGTTTATGTATACTCATACTGGTCAGTTCTTATGACATATCGTTTATTGACCTTTGACCTAATTTCAAATATCATTCCCATTGCTACGTGAATACATAAATCATTTGTAAAGATCATAAAGGTATTTGTTCATATTAAATAACGGCGATGCAACTCTACAGGGTTCGCCAAACGATCAATAAATATCTAGGCAGCACCTGCGCCGGCGCAGTGAGACCAAACAAATAAATTACCAAGGCGCAGCGACGAGCGAACAAAATAGCCGCGCGCGCACCATACGGTACGTGTTTTATGATCCTATAACGCATAGAGAAAGTAACTGTAAATTGTGAACGCGGCCTTCTCACTCGGTGTCCGCGTGTCGACTGACTGATGAGCAAGGCTTAACCTCTGATAATAAGAGAGCGGGACCACCATAGTGGGTGAAGGGGGTGCGAGCGAGACACGCGATGTATCTTCTTCGGTGATCGTGAAGTGCAAGATGAGTATACAGTCACATACGGACCACATCCGAGTGAACCTCGGAGACGCTTAAAAAACGAACTGCGCGTACGCAGGACCGCGCGCGCATTTATTTTTCTTTTCGAATTCGCACAAATTGCGTTCTTTTTTCGAATTTAAAAACACTGGCTGTTAGTAAAACATTGTTTTTTTTTGTACTTTATTAAATTTGTTCAGAATTTTTGACTTGTGAAATTGAAAGTGTCCAGAATTGTGTTAGTTTAGTGTGAGAATGAAGTAAGGAAATTGACAGCGAATGTGTGATAAACAATATTTATATAATCATTCAAAGGGACAAGAAGTGGAAGCAATCATTCCAGTGATCAGCTGATTTGAAATAGATCACGGTGAGTTACGTTTAATATTATTAATTTTATATTATATCGCATTTGCCCGCGGTTTTATACGCATAATCAAACGACAGTAATAAATAAAACGTATATATGACTCCATTCTTAATTTTATTAACTAATATATTTATGAAAGATGTATTGAAAACATTGACATAAATATTTATTGACATACTTTTTATTATTTCTACAGTTTATTTTAGACCATAAGTGTTTATTTTACAAGATATCTATTTTATGAAAATTTTACGCTAATTCTACAAGTAGTTGTTATGAAATAGGATTTATTTGTACGTATTTTAGTTAAGCTATCATAAAATGGATCGTTTTCGCTTCTTTACTATATTATGGATATTTATATTATATGTAATTATAAATATGCTATATATTATGAACATATATATTGCATTCATTTTTAAAATACTTTTTGATAATAAATTCTAGTAGAAATTATAAATTTCGTATTTTCTCTAATATATAAAATTCTCGAGTCACAGTGTTTGTAACAAAACTCTTCCAAATGGCTTGACCGATTCTTATGAAATTTTATATGTATATTCGGTAGGTCTGAGAGTACGTTACTATTTTACATACCCCTAAGTGATAACGGTGTTGCACTTTACAATGTTTTCATTTTTTTTTACCAAAGTTTTTTATTTAAGATACAGCATTAATATAAGGTTATATATATATATATATACATATATGTATGCATTTCACATAGAACCTTAAATTTTCGCTTTTCTACCATCAACGCCTATTTTTAATAGCGATATTAAGTTATGACAAACATTATTTATTATTCCATACGATTCAATCAACAGCCTAAAAAACAAGTTTCAAGCTTGTAGCATCAAAAATAGAAAATTTTCCATACAATTTTTCATCCCCCTTTCAACCCCTCACTATACTTTTTTCGCATTAAAAAGTCTATGTCCTTTCTCAGGGTCTAGACTATCTGCGTACCAAATTTCATTTACATCGGTTCAGTAGTATTGCCGTGAAAACGACAGACAGAGTTACTTTCGCATTTATAATATTAGTAAGGATTGATATTTTAGTTTATACTTTTTTTTATTTATAAATTTTTTTTATATTATACTATTAATTGACGACTCGGACGATTTGACGACCTCGGTGGTCCAGCGGTCTAATGCACCGCTTTACGTCCGACGGTCTCGGGTTCGATTCCTCGCACGGCACAAACATTTGTATTCATGAGTATGATTGTTTGTATCGGTCTGGGTGTTTTCTATGTATAATATGTATGTATTTACAAAAAAAAAACAAAAAATATCTATGTATATGTATCAGTTATCTAGTACCCATAACACAAGTTTTAGCTAGCTTAACTTGGGTCTAGATGGCGCTGTGTGAATTGTCCTGAGATTATTATTATTATTATAATTAAATAATGTATAAATACACGATCGATTAACTGTTCGAAATTGAGTATAAAGATTAAGATGTCATTTTTGCAGAGTCAATTAGATTTATCAATGTAATGACTTTAATTAACTTTAAAGTTAACTACGACAGAGATTTAGTGGAGAAGTAATCAACACTATAGTTTAATTATATTTAAAACTAGCTGTACCTGCAACTTCGTCCGCGTGGAATTTGACTTTATTTTTCTATAAAAAAAGAATGTTTCAAAAATAAAAGTTGTCTAAGTTAGATACTCCTTATTACATCAGCTACCAGCCAATAAAAGTCCCTTCAAAATCGGTACAGCCATTTCAGAGATTAGCCGGAACAAACAGACAGACAGACAAAAATTAAAAAGATGTTATTTTGGTGTATGTACCGTATTTATATTCATATGCATGTAGTCAAAAACGATTATTTCTATATTACAAACAGACACTGTAATTTTATTTATATGTATAGATGTTCACTATAATTAAACAGTATACATTGCAGCAACACATCAAAACTACTAAACGGTTTTTCATGCGATTTTCATCGATCAGCAGAATTTGATTTTTATGAAAATGTTAAAGTATACATAATTCGTTAACGTTTTGTGTAAACTAATAAAAAAAATAAGCGAAACTAGAGCGGGTCGTTAGTTAAAAATAAAACAAGTAAATAATAATTAATGTTTTAATACATTAAAAATAAAACACATCGGGTCAAAATTGATATAAGAAATAAGAAAACCTAAAAAACAAATGTATATAATGTATATATAAGTAAATTGTAATATATAAAAATATAATTCATATATTGAGAAATTGATCTACAATCATTTGTTTGATTATCTGCATAATATGATGCGCAAGAAGTTTCAAGGATGTTGAGTAGAGATAGTAGAGATATTTTATCTTAAAAAAAATCTTTCTTATAGTAACTGCATATTTTATAATGCACTTTTTTCTAATCAATCAATATTTTGTAATAATCTAAATATATATAACTCAAAGGTGACTGACGTAGTGATCTATCAACGCACAGCCCAAACCACTGGACGGATCCGGCTGAAATTTGACATGCAGGTAGATGTTATGACATAGACATCCGCTAAGAAAGGATTTTGATTAATTCTACCCTCAAGGGCATAAAATAGGTGATGAAAGTTTGTATGAAAATTTGTCAATTTTAAACCGATCAGACTGAGACTTTGCATGCATAAAGCTACTATGACGTAGGCATCCCCTAAGAAAGGATTTTGATGAATTCCACCCCTAAGGGGATAAATTAACGCGAGCGAAGCCGCGGGCAAAAGCTAGTAGGCTTATAAAGCAGGACGTTAAAATATAATTTAATCCAATAACCTCAACAACAAAATGTATTGCATTGTATTTTATCTGTACATCTGTATTGTACTGTATTTTGTTGACTGACCAATTACATGGTGTTTGTTTTTATTTTTGTTATTAACATTACAGCGCCTAGTATGTTTGCTTTTAACGTAAATATTTTTTTTATCTATATATCTAAAACAGGTATATAAAAAAAATATTCATTTTAATCCAGGGATCTTAATATTACATATATAACAATATTAGCCCATATTAAATATATACATCAAGGATTAATATATATATATATATATAGAAAATAATATTATATATGTATATAAAATTCTCATTTCACAGTTTTCGTTCCTCCTCCTCCGAAAGGGCTTGACCGATTCTCATGAAATTTTGTGAGCACATTGAGTAGGTCTGAGAATCGGCCAACATCTATTTTTCATCCACCTAAATGTTAGGGGTAGTCCACCCCTAAAATTTATTTTTTTATTTTAAGGCAAAACAACGTTTGCCGGGACAGCTAGTAAAATATAAAATAATGATATTGTCGTCTGTACAAAAAGATTTAATATTCAAGATCACATATTAATATTATTAGTAATATATAGTCTATTTCACGCGTTATTATATTATCATTCAGGAAGACAAAAGTTTCGTCATAGGTACTACTTTATATTTCTTATTTAGTTATACACTCTTGACAGTCTAGTCAGACTCTAGTGGCTGTAGCTTTAATGATGGTATTAGTGGATTCGTTTCGGTTTAGATTACTTTAAAATAATTTCCAAATCTTTTCCTACAACTGCAACATAAGTTACAAAGCAAGCAGCCTTTTTGGCAGAAATTCATGAGATTGAGGTACCCAAGCCCAAAGGTAATATTTGACACTAATGAGTAATAATAAAACAAAAATAAAAACCCTAGACTATTCACACAGCGCCATTTAGTCTCAAACTAAATACATCTTGTGTTATGGGTACCCGACAATTGATATAAATTTTGGAAATACATAGAAAACATTCAGATCGACACAAACAATACCAGACCATATAGACACCTACTTGTGAATAGAAATGTATATAATAAATTATGAATAAAATAGTATACCCCGTGCGAGGAATCGAACCCGCGACTATTGGAAGTAAAGCGGTGCGCTAAACCGCTAGACCACTGAGACCGTCAAATAAATAATACTTAAATTCTATTTTTTTAATTGGTAAACATGATATACATACTATATATACAATCAAATAGAGAATTTTATTCTTCGCAGTTTTTTGCATCGGTTAAAAATACGCACGTATGTATAACGGTTTATAGGTCAATTTATGAATTCATATTTCATATCTCCATTACAATATCGACCACACGGCTCGCCCGGTAAAATATGAGATCAAAGATCACATTATCTGCAAGATCATCATTGTTTTACTTCACACAAGCGGCCGAATTGAGAAACGGCCAGACTTGTATTACAAACATAAACTTGCAAACTTGTATCCCATCTATTGATTTGTTTTGTTTTAATTAGTTGTTATTAATTAGTTTGATGAATTAGTTATGTAGTAATTAATATGGTTAATGCAATTTTGTGTAACATTAAATTTAATATTATCATCTTCATCAGCAAAAAAAATAGTAAATTTTTGCTAAATTTATTATGTTTTTACCTAATTCTACGAAACATATGGAGTGTCGTATAGAACTAATTAATCCTCAGGTATAGATTTATTTAATTAAAGTTTGCTTTGTATTAATTAAATGTATATATTAATGAATACAATCATATTATTTATTATTTTTATTTATTTATTATTTATTTTATTTATTTATTTATACACTCTTTATTGCACCAGGAAAATTACATTAATTAAAATTAAGAGGGTACAAAAAACGGCCATATCGCTTATGCAGTCTCTTCCAGGTAACCTTTGGGTAGAGGAGAAAAGACAAAAGGTGGGACTAGAATAGAAGAGAAAAAAAAACATAATAATAATAATATCTCAGGACAATTCACACAACGCCATCTAGTCCCAAGCTAAGCAGAGCTTGTGTTATGGGTACTAGACAACTGATATAAATACATGGATACATTTTTTTTGTAAATAAATACATTTTATTCATAGAAAACACCCAGACCGATACAAACAATCATACTCATGAATACTAATGTAGTCTGTGCGAGGAATAGAACCCACGACCATCGGATAGTAAAGCGGTGTGCTAAACCACTAGACCACCGAGGATGTCAATGAGAATCATCATCTTATCTATTTCTATCCAATAATCGTAGTATTATTTAATTAAAGTATAACGAATACTTATTATTTAATCAGTTGGAATAGACTCATAGTAATTAAACACTAATTAAATAATTAGTATGTAACACTATAATCAATGAAGTTATATAACTTATGGTTAGACATAGGAGTATTTCATGAAATATTGACAAAACCAGCTTCCGATGCAGCCAAGTTTTTGTTCTGGATGGTATCATATTAGTTTTTTTAGTTGATTTTTAGTTTATTTTTGTTATTTAGTATAGGTACGATGGGATTGTCATCGTCATATTTAGTGCACAAAAATCCCAAAAAAAAAGGAGAAAAAAAAATTACTTATGTTACTTTTGGTCCGGCCGGTAGTTTTCCTTCATGAAGGTGTACAGCATGTTGGTGGAGATCCTACCTAACGCTTTGAAGCTCGTTGAGACTCAATTCCAGCCGCGTTGCCTTCAATATCAGGTTACTTTTGGTCCGGACAGTAGTCTTCTTTCATGAAGGTGAGCAGAATATTGGTGAGGATCCTAGACAACGCTATGAAACTCGTTGAACCTCGATTCCAGCTACGGCACCCTCAATATCAGGTTATTTTTGGTCCGGCCAATAGTATTCTTTCGTGACGGTAAGCAGTATATTGGTGAGAATCCTAGCCAACACTTTGAAGCTCGTTGAGAGTCGATTCCAGCTACGGCACCCTCAATACCAGGTTACTTTTGGTCCGGCCAGTAGTCTTCTTTCATGAAGGTGAGCAGAATATTGGTGAGGATCCTAGACAACGCTTTGAAACTCGTTGAACCTCGATTCCAGCTACGGCACCCTCAATATCAGGTTATTTTTGGTCCGGCCAATAGTATTCTTTCGTGACGGTAAGCAGTATATTGGTGAGGATCCTAGCCAACACTTTGAAGCACGTTGAGAGTCGATTCCAGCTACGGCACCCTCAATACCAGGTTACTTTTGGTCCGGCCAGTAGTCTTCTTTCATGAAGGTGAGCAGAATATTGGTGAGGATCCTAGACAACGCTTTGAAACTCGTTGAACCTCGATTCCAGCTACGGCACCCTCAATATCAGGTTACTTTTGGTCCGGCCAGTAGTATTCTTTCATGAAGGTAAGCAGTATATTGGTGAGGATACTAGCCAACACTTTGAAGCTCGTTGAGAGTCGATTCCAGCTGCGACACCCTCAATCTCAGCTTACTTTTGATCCTGGCAGTAGTCTTACTTCATAATGGTGAGCAGCATGTTGGTGGGAACCCTGGCCAACACTTTGAAGCTCATTGAGCCTCGATTCCAGCTACGGCACCCTCAATATCAGGTTACTTTTGGTCCGGCCAGTAGTATTCTTTCATGAAGGTGGACAGCAAGTTGGTGAAGACCGGGCCACGAACGCTTTGAAGCTCGCATTGTCACGCAATTCCAACTGCGTCACCCTCAAAGTTAGGTTACTTTTGATCCAGATATAGTCCTGTTTTTTTATACACTAATTCGAACCCGTGACCCGTAATCAGATGTATTATTTCTACTCATTTGTATGTACAATCCATAACACATGTCAGTCTTCACAGTCATGTTTTACGTGTGATTGATTACAAATTGAACACACCAATGCTAGTATGTTGCTTAATAGAATAATGTTATATGTTATATGTGTTTTTTTACCACGAATTAATAGAACCTTGAGGGAATTAACATTTTTTAAGGTAACTTTGTGTCTTTAGATGTAATATCGAAAGGTACGTCTGGTCACGGATATACATAAGTTTATACGTTAACTGTCAAAACGATATATGCAACTCGGAAACGTGTAATTAAAGTTAAAGTTGAAATAGTGTTGTACATTTTTTTTATTTACTTACTAATAATAATTAATTATGATGTGTTATTGAATTCTAATTAATGTTGTTGACGGGAAAATGAGTTTTGTATTGCTGCTTTAATTTCCTATATACCTACGTATATATAATGTACATTATTACTGCGTCCTGTTTTTAAACGGAATTATCTTTCAGTTTAAAAACAGGCCACCAGGCAACCCAACTTTATAATTGCAATAGTTAAATTAAGTTATATTACATATTAATATGTATTGAAAATAAAATAAGAAATTCAAGTAATTAAATTAATCATAATTTATAATAAAAGTATTGAAACAAAATTGAAATGTTGAAAACTAGTTATTAAAAGAGACCCGCAAATTGCAAATATAAAATCCCAGGACGCTGCTTAATCATTCAGGACATCCTAGGATATTACTAAAACTTGGACATGTCCTCAGAACACAAACAGGACAGTTAGAGTTAGTTTACGTTAGAGTTGTAAATAACAATGATAAAAGGAACTTTATATAATTATATGTCTTAAATATTTCAATATACAGGTGTAAATATATATCCTGAAGGTAGTATACATGTAAAAAAGGAAATGTGTATGTACTAATACAGATGTACATACTAACTTCTTTTCTTTATGAGTTTCCTTCTCTACCACACAATGGATCCGGCACCTGCACGGATTTATAATCTAGAGATTTTAGTAGAACACTTCTCGCTCCCACATCCATCGCCCCCTCTGATCAATCCTCCATCCAATTTAAACGAGGATCGGTGCTCTCAGACTAACGTCGTATCCATCAGGCGGGAGTTGGCCTTCAGCCGCTCCATAAGTCCTTCCGCGGGTTTGGAGTGCCATCTGCACTCGCCCCCTAACGTCCGGTGAAGCTGTAAAGGCCAGCTGCGGCCAACAGCATTAGAGTAGTCCGAAAAAAAAATCTTCAAACGCATATAAATTAACCAGATCCTTCATCAGTCATTCTTCATTAATAAATTGCTTAGTTCGTTTTATTTGTGTTTATTGATAGTGATAAATACTTTACAATAAATTACTGACAATTATTGATAATTTCTAAGAAATTTCTGTTTAAAATTTGCGCATCATTCACTCAACATTAAGTAGATAACGTGAGTGCAGTCGGTTCCTACATCTTCATCTCACAAGAGTCATTTCCTTATCTTCGGCGAGAGCAATTAACAAGAGAAAAGCGTATGGCTCTATTGGACCGCGCAAACTTTACATCATATTGTACACAGTACCAAGTTATAAACTTTAGCGATTTGTTATTAATAAAGTATAGTATTTTTAGTATTAAAATTTAGGTTCAATATAATACATAGAGTATGATAATTTATGTTTATTTATGAAAAACAATATATTACGTGAATAAAGAAAATAAGCCAGAACAATAAGTAAAGACTCGTAAGTAAAAAAAGCGTCGCAAATCGGCTAAACCCAGGACAATTCGCACAACGCCATCTAGTTCAAAGCTAAGCCGTGCTTGTGTTATCTAAAGTACTGATAGAAATACTTAATTACCTTTTTCTAAATATAAAACATACATAATATGTACAGAAAAGACTCAGAGCAATACTAATAAATCTTACTCATGAATACGATTTTTGAACCCGCAACCATCGGAGGTGAGGCGGTGTGCTAAGCACTGAATCACCGAGGCAGTCGAGATATATTTATTTTTCCTTTACATTTTATTTGGAGATAGATATTAAATATTAAGAACACCGTATGGTGTTAACAAAATGAGTTTAAATAAATTTTGTTTTGTATGAAATTTTATTCTCATAAACTAATGATTTTAAAGTAGTAAAAATTCTAAATTAATAGCTACTAAATCTATAAGATAAAATTATATATACAGCGTATGATAAGAAAATAGCATTTTTTGGAAAAAAAAGTAATGTTTTCTTAATTATAAGTTTGATGTTTGTTAGATAGCTTTTATTGAATATTTGTTGATAAGAACTAAAATGAACTTCATTTTAGTAATATTTAAACAAAGATCCTGTTATAAAGTAGTTATAATTAGTATTTTAAATATATTTAAAACATTGAAATAAAAAAAAATGTATACAAGCTTAGTTAGTTAAGACAATAAAATAATATTGCGACTATAAATTGAGATGTAAGCTATCCTATCTTTCAAGTTGGATCAAATTTGATTTGCACATTATGTGCAACAATATGCAAATCAAATTTGCAACCGGTTCAGTAATTTAGGAGTCCATCGCGGACAAACAACGTGGCACGTAATTTGTATATATATAAAATATACAAAATATATTATTTGAACTTATATCGGGTTCATACAAAATAAAACGATAATAATTTAGCACCTTTGCGCTGTATTCTCAACCGCTTATACATTGACCTATAGCTCACCTCAGCAACACATTCACAAACCGTAAATCATTGTACAGACAGATAAACAAATAAACTCTTATTTGAAGTACTAAATTCGCTTCCTCCTGCATTCTATACCGGTATAACCGCGCGAACAAAGTAGAAAGTTTCGAAATTTCTATGGTTTTTACAATGGGGTGCGCTGTGGTCAGCGTTCGAGCACACATGATGGTATTTTCACCTTTGTATTGTAACCAAGCATTTAGATTTATATATGACAACTCAACGTGAATGCCAGCGAGGTTAGCAGACTTTGTGTAACAATGTAGGAACGACAAGTGGAATTCTGTAGGTGCGAAGTGGAATGGTAATAAAGTGTTTGACCGAGTTAAGGTTACATTGTTTGTATTTTTTTTATAACTGGATGGCCCACCTGATGGAAAATAGTCACTGTATGTAGTATACATATATTTAGACGACGGTGATTCTCGTGCATTTTACTTTGTAATTTCACTGACATATGGTGGGTCGGATCGATGTGCTCGCTCTAATATGGTTGAGTGCAATGATGGCTGGCTCTGTCATACTCGTGAATGGGTGCTGCTTGTGGGGAATGGTCTGTTTAGGTTGCGAACACTGATTAGATTTTTTGTTTTTTTGCAATAGCACGCTGGTGGTCACTCTATTCTCCCAAATCTGAATTTAATTGACTGATTAATGTAAATATATACAAAATTTTTTTTAAAAGAATACATGCTGAGTTTCTTGTCAGTTCTTCTCATCTCGAAATAATTCCGAACTGACGGTAGATTTGTCATATCATAAGAGTCTGTAATAGACCTATATAAATAAAGGTATTTTGAATTCGAATATCTCACCTTTATAGTTGGAAAGAAAAATTGTAACTTTTTCATATTCCTAGACTACCATTTTCCATCGGGTATGCCTTCAGATTTGATGGCCTCTGATCTAGCAGTTTAGCATACCGCCTTACTTCAAATGGTCGCGGTTTCGATTCCTCCCACCGTTATAATCAAGAGTTCGATGCATGTATCGATCTGGGTGTTTTCTATGTCTATTATGTATATATTAAAAAAAAAATGTATTTATATATCAGCCCTGTAGTCCATCCATAACACAAGCTCTACTTAGCTTAGGACTAGATGGCGCTGTGTGAGTTGGTGTGATATATTATTATATTTCATAAATTATAGGGTAAAAGGCGCAATAATTCCCTGCTATGACAACGGGTGACCAGTATCACGGTTGTCACACAATCACGTGATGTTCGTAGGGCTGTTCATAAACGAGATTTGTGTTCTCATCCTTTTAAAACATGCCAAAACTCTCAAGTACATTTTTTCCCCTACAAATTTCCCCATTCATTTGTTTTCGATTAATTTTCCTCCAAATTTAAGGGAAAAATCTCCATTTCGCTATCACTACCTATCTGTCAACTATCTAACTAACAGATATCTTGTTATAATGATTGAAACGAGAAAATCATTGTAGATACATAATAGTACCTAAACGTATTAAAAGCCTACGATATTCATTGCTAATTTGAAATTTATATCGCTATTAATTGAGTTTTAAATTGAACTGAAAGGGTTTTATGTTGCCAATAACTTGGATTTTATCGATACCTTTTATATGAGAATTTAATAGTACTTATTGTATTATAATATCTAAATTAGATAATTTAAACTTTATTTACTTGGTAATAATATTTTTATTTGATGTGCCATAAAATGATGATATAAAATAAATAGGAAAGGGTCAATTACAGCTACGGATGGAATTTTTAGTTGTACAGTGGACTCTACTAATATGTGAACTATTGTTTTTTTTTTATATTTTTGCGAGTAGTAAATATTTCTGAAACCGCACTGTCCGAGACCACTCAGGTTCTAGCCTCTGGATATGAATTCCCTGTCGATAGCGAGCGTCTATGCCTCTGAATACCCCGATTATGATAACAGTCATGAAGATATTCTTAAATTAATAAATAATGCTTGTGATTGTCAATCAATAGAACCTTTACAGAAGATATAGACTGGATCTACGGTCCGTTTTTTCTGAAACTTGCCACACAACCACACTGAATCACCTTCCAGAAATGATATTTCCGAACAGATATGATATTGAAACCTTCAAGAACAGAGCTTTTGCCTTCTTAAAACACCAGCAACGCATTTGCATTTCCTTGGTAGCAGCAGGATCTTCCGCAGGCCCTTATGGACCGCTGAGATCGGGCCCAGAGTTTGCTCTCCTTGCCCGGGCATTCTGCTGGGGTGAACCACCCCAGCGTCGTTCTTTTCTGCCGTTAGTTGGCAATGCCTATTAATTTCCTTGGTGTTGCGTGTACTTATGGGCGGCGGTAATCACTTACCATCAGGTGAGCCGCAAGCTCGTCCCTTATGATATAATAAGTAGACACGCTTGCGTTAATAATTTAACAATAAATATACAGGATGTTTCTACAAATATTTTCCCTGCATATATATTTAATTAATAAATGATATTCTATTAGAGATGTGAATAAAAACTCTTCCTAACTCAAGTAGTCGAGTCTATAAATAAGACGTTGATACAGCATCCCTATATAGTATGCTCGAGACGATTGATTGGCGATCCCATGTTGGTATACCATTGCGTAAGATAAGACATGAGATAATTAATGCAAATTGTATATTATTATACCGATTTTGTTACATTAGCGGATCATTATTTGTATATAGCATTTACCCGCATTTGCAATTTCTAATAATAGTCATAAATTATAAATTTGAACATTATTAATTTTCTACATTCTATATTCATTAAAGTTCTATTTCAAAGACTCCAATAAAGATATTTGATATTTATTTATTCAGTAAAAATTTATATTGCGTTTGAAATTATACAATTTTTGCTGCTAAGAAATTCATCAACATTGTAAAAAGATTGCTCCAACAGAAAACAACTCCCTCCCTCCCAACACCTCTCCCTAAAGAACTTCCAATTATGTAATTTCTTTAAACTATTTTTTTTTATGGATGATAATGGAATGGTGCACCCGCCTGCTCTAGCGGTTTACGCTGGCGGGTCATCAGTGAAGGATGATAAGATGAACATGAGGTCAGGTCAGTCAGCCCATCGTGACAAATTCACCAGGAATTTATCACGATGGTTTCCAGGGGGTTACAGTTAGCAACGGCAGTGAATAAAGTTGGGTAAAATAAATAAACCTTATACATTACATTTATTCTGTATAATTTTTTTATTATGTGTGTGTGTGTACAATAAAGAATAAACTACTCAACAATCCTTAACGATGTATTTATATTTGATATTACCATAGAAAAACAATATAAAAAAATGGAATATCAAAATTTGTAAATAAAAAACATGGTTCAAAATAAGAATGAAAACTATAAACGGAGGTCTGTAGCCAACTATAAGTGTGCGAAATTTCATAATCCTGCGTCCGCACAATTTTCGCAATGTTTTTACTTCACGAATTAATATTATATAATGACTAGCTTTTGCCCGCGGCTTCGCTTGCGTTAATTTATCCCCTCAGAGGTGGAATTTATCAAAATCCTTTCGTAGGGGATGCCTACGTCATAGTAACTTTATGCATGCAAAGTCTCAGCCCGATCGGTTTAAAATTGACAAAGTTTCATACAAACTTTCATCATCTATTTTATCCCCTTGGGTGTAGAATTATTCAAAATCCTTTCTTAGCGGATGCCTACGTCATAACATCTACCTGCATGCTAAATTTCAGCCCGATTCGTCCAGTGGTTTGGACTGTGCGTTGATAGATCACTATGTAAGTCACCTTTGAGTTATATATATTTAGATATACAATTTACATGACCTCTGACTACCCATTTTGGATTAGAGTCGTGAAGGTATATTTGTCAATTTATTATTGCTCACTGGTAGAAAGCGACAGAGAGTTTTGTTTGAGTCACAATGTGTTTGTTATTTTCAACGTTGTAAGAAGTGATGGCAAACAATATGAGCTCAGTACATATATAGAAAGTGGTAACGGCTGGGTCTCTATGTTTATTGACAGGTACTGTTGTATAGAAATATACATATACTTGACGGCCATGATGGTCTAGTGGGTTACCACACCGATGGTCGCGGGTTCCATTCCTAGCACGGTGCAAACATTTGTGTTCTGCATTTTGTGATAACACTCCGCCATCTAGTCCCAAACTAAGCAGAGCTTGTGTTATGGGTACTAGACAACTGATATAAAAACTTAGTTTATTTTAAACTTTCGTGTTTAATATACATTATTTAAATTATTAACCGGGTCTTAAAATTATTCGTGTTAAGACCCGGTTAATAATTTAAATAATGATATAAATACTTAGATTTTAAATGACATACATATTATACATAGAAAACACCCAGACCGATACAAACAATTATACTCATGAATACAAATGTTTGTGCCGTGAGAGGAATCGAACCCGCGACCATCGGACGCTTTGGTCTACGCTAGACCACCGAGTCATCGAACATATACATAGAAAATGATCATAAGAATTGTTCTATTATATTGTTTCATTAAACTGCTAAATTTTGGCATTAGCTTGAAATCCGAAATTTAGCGCAAACATCCTTTTTCCTGCCAATCGTAAACCTAAATATATTTAAACTAGAAGGTAGTTATTTCTGGCAGGTTGTCTACCATTCTTTTTATGAACTTTATATTTTTTATATATCACTTTTGACTAATATTGTTTTGTTACTTTCCCTTCTCGCTGTGAGCCCTTTTGGGAAGAATACACATTTAAATATTAATACAATATATATAATAAATATTTATTATTAAATATTTATAGCAAGCACTTAGAATGTCAAGATGATACTTTTTAACTGACAGAGAAACACATTTTTATACACATACAGTACGTACATATGGATGACTTTATATGCATTATATTGTAACGTGATTTACTACATAATTGTACCTACCCTTACCTGTTCCTTATCTTTGGTTCTGACCTGTTTAAATGTTTAAGTGTGTAACTGTATTGTTTTATATAACCAATTTAAATATAACTTTAATATTAAAGATAAATTCATGAGGTATCTGTTATTGGCTTTACTAACTAAGTAATACTATATATTGTCTGTAAATTGTATAAGCTGTTGATTACCTAAAATAAATAAATAAATAAATAATTATAATATATTTAAACCAAAGGTAGTTATTTCTGGCAGCTTGTCTACCATTCTTTTTATAAACTAAAGTTTATAAAAAGAATTTTTTATAGATTTTTTTTTATATTTTATTTAAAATCAAGTGAGAATGCTTAATGATTCGCTTTAAAAACCTTTACTGGCTTATGGGTCGAAATACAAAACTGTCTATTGACAATAAACTACTGATTTATAAGTCCATTCTAAAACCTGTATGGACATTTGGCTTTCAACTTTGGGGGAAGTGCGTCAAAGTCAAATATCAACATCATTCAAAGGGCCCAAAGTATTATACTGAGAACAGTATCGGGTGTCCCTTGGTACATCACCAACAACGAAATTCACAAGGAACTTGGCGTACTGACAGTAAAGGAGGAGATCCTCAATTGTAAACAAAAATATAAAAAGCGACTATGTGACCACCCAAATCAACTGGCTGCTCAATTACTACAAATACTTTACCACAAGCGACTAAAAAGAAGCGACATTGTGTAATGTTTGCAGTATGCTTAAGGAGTAGATTCTCCCGCTGGGGTGGACACTCCATTCTTAGATCCCACACCCAAAAAATCTGCTCATAGTTCTGGGACTGATTGCAGATAAGAAAAGAGAAAAAAAATTTTTTTTTTTTATATCAATTTTTTATATGTCACTTTTGACTAATATTGTTTTGTTACTTTGCCTTCTCGCTGTGAGCCCTTTTGAGAAGAATACATATTCCTACCGGTTTTTATTAAAATAGTAGTTGTGTTCCCGCTCCAGTAACAGCAGTATTGGTACTAATGATGATAATACTATTTCTAAGTTAGAGAGTCATTTTATGTTAATACTAGCTGTGCCCGCGATTTCATCCTCGTGAAATTTACAGTCTATATGTCATTCTGATGTATAAGCTATATTACTGTAAAGTTTCATTAAAAATTCATCGGGGTCAATTAGAAATATACAATAGATAGGGCTCCAATTAATTACAGTACTAGCTGACTCTCGCAACTTCGTCTGCATTACACTTACATAACATTTATCACGATATTTAGCCTAATTTACATAATATCTTTTAAAATTATAGCCTATGTGTTCTTCTGATGTATGAGCTATTTTACTGTAAAGTTTCATCAATATTTAGTTTTTGCGGGAAAGTGTAACAAACATACTCAGAAACTTTTGCGTTTATAATATTAATAAGACTAGCTGTACTCGCGACTTTGTCCGCGTGGAATTTAACTTTATTTTGCTAAAATAAAAGTAGCCTAAGTTATTCCTTATTACATCAGCTATCTGCCAATAAAAGTCCCGTCAAAATCGGTACAGCCATTTCAGAGATTAGCCGGAACATACAGACAGGCAGACAAAAATTGTAAAAAAAATATTTTGTTGCAGGTACCGTATTTATATTCATATGCTTGTAGTAAAAAACGGTTATTTCAATATTACAAACAGACACTCCAATTTTATTTATATGTATAGATAAGATATTATACCAGTTGGAGGCTTTCACAAAATACTTGCACATTAATTAGAATGTTACATTGTGGTGCGGCCGGGCTGCGCAGGCGCAAGACATTTAGCACACGCAACGTGCACTATAAAGCGCCGACTCAAATTCTGGATTAAACGCAATGCGCGGACATACACAACTTATGCCCCGTTTGATGGATTTAGTGTATACGATAGTGACTGGAAGAAAGTAATACTAATTGTTTAAATATATAATAATAACTTTGTACTTAAATATTAGACATAGTATAAAATAAAGTCGCTGTCGCTGTCTGTCCGTCCCTATGTATGCTTAAATCTTTAAAACTACGCAACGGATTTTGATTTGTTTTTTTTTAATAGATTGAGTTATTCAAGAGGAAGGTTTATATGTATAATACATGTACACCCGGGTGAAGTCGGGGCGAGTAGTTAGTAATAAATATAACAAAAACAAGAACTCAGATTAATTACAATAGCAATTAAATAGATTGATTTTCAATATATTACATAAATAAGCAATATTTAATTCTAAATTAAACATTTTGTATATTGAACTAATAAAAAATATTATATTAATAATATCACATTAACAATGGGAATAATAAACAACATATTTATATAAATTATTAACATTATAATCACGCCGACTGAGTTCTATATTATTTGAGGTCGCCCCAGCGTGATATAATTTATTAACAATTGAATAATAAAAATATTTCGCATAAAAATGACAATGATTCAAAAGTCAAGGTTACTTGTACGAGTCACTAAATGACTTTTACTTGCATGTGAACGGAGCATGATGGGTCTAGTTTTGCAATTATAACCACTATGCGCTAGTGTTAAGTAACACGATGCCTAACTCATACAATAGTGAAAGTTAATCGAGCAGTAGTTCAATTTGATTTCATTGTTTTAGTAAAATAATAAAATTGTTATAAACATTTATTTATAAACTAGCTTTTGCCCGCGTTAATTTATGCCCTTAGGGGTGGGATTTATCAAAATTCTTTCTTAGTGGATGCCTACGTCATAGTAGCTTTATACATGCAAAGTCTCAACCCGATCTGTTTAAAATTGACAAAGTTTCATACAAACTTTCATCCTCTATTTTATCCCCTTGGGGGTAGAATTATTCAAAATTCTTTCTTAGCAGATGCCTACGTCATAACATCTACCTGCATGCCAAATTTCTGCCTGATCCGTCCAGTGGTTTGGGCTATGCGGTGATAGATCACTATGTCAGTCACCTTTGAGTTATATATATTTAGATTATAGGCCACAGAGGGATGACACGATAAATTATTAAACAAATAATCTCCGAACAATTCATACAGGGCCGTCTAGATCCAAGTTAAGTTAGCTAAAGCTTGTGTTATAGGTACTAGATAACTGATCCAAATAGATAGATTTTTTTTCGTAAATACTATATTATATACATAAAACACCCAGATCGATACAAACAATCATACTCGCGATCACTTAGGTAAAGGAAATTAAACATGGAAAGCTGTTCACAGTTCCACGTATACTTTCGAAAGAGAGAGAAATAACTGCGTCTCTATCTTACATTTGTTATTTGTCATAATAAATATGCAATAAAATAATATAAATTAAATTATACTTAAAGGTAATGACTACCTGATGTTCCAAGCCAAAAATTTGTTATATATACTCGCTCTAAGTATAATTCAATAACAACATACTGATTTACTTATAATGAAAAACAGGTGAACAAAGTTGAACTACTGCTTTTCTTTTTTACAATGTGAAGTTAAAGTTTCTTGGAAATTATATGCTAAGGTAATTTGCAACTTGGCCATTCTACTTTTTTACCTACGAATACCTCAGACTTGCTCTGTATTTAAATACTTTTTCGATAAAGCTCTTTATACACGACGCATTTAAATACAAGCAAATTATTTATGTTTTATTTAATTATATAATGGAAATACATTTATTTGCTTGTCTATATTTCACTGGTAGAGAGAGAGAGAGAGAGAGAGAGAGAGAGAGAGAGAGAGAGAGAGAGACAAACTTTTTGGGTCTTCGCCATCTATACATACATATATATTTTTTTTTTCGGACTGCTCTAATGCTGTTGGCCGCAGCTGGTCTTTACAGCTTCACCGGACGTTAGGGGCGAGTGCAGATGGCACTCCAAACCCGCGGAAAGACTTATGGAGCGGCTGAAGGATACGACTTTAGTCTGAGGGCACCACTAGGGGTTCGAACCTCCGATCAGGCCGTCGTAATTCGATCCCCGTTTGAATTGGACGGGGGATCGATCGGAGGGGCTATAAATAAAATTGGAGTGTCTGTTTGTAATATTGAAATAACCGTTTTTTACTACATCCATATGAATATAATTAAAAATGTTATTTTGGTGTATGTACCATTTTTTTTTTTTTATTGGGTTGTTTGGGCTATTGTCAGATGTGTAGCACCTGTAGCACTGCGACCTACATAGATCTATTGTGCTCGCCCTTTTCAGAGTTCGCTACCTAGACCCGTCAGGGACAAGAATTGAAGGATATTCTTAGGAGCGATCGTTTTTATCTCCTCGGGAAAGAGTGTAAACTTTCCAAAGGAGAAAATGTATGTACTATGCGTATGGTACAAACACCAAAATAACATTTTTTACAATTTTTGTCTGTCTGTCTGTCTGTTTGTTCCGGCTAATCTCTAAAATGGCTGGACCGACTTTGATTTTTTAATAAAAATATTTTAGGACAAAATCTTATCCAAAGTTTAGCAGAGGCCTGTTGTACCGCGTTACTCTTCTGGTACATAAGAGACGATCTCAATTTACCATCCGTCAGCTTATTTGATTTCCAGTTGCATTAAATTAATTGTATTTTAAATGCTATATTATTCAAATTTAATTAATTCAATATTAAATTCTATATTCTATATAGACGAGGAAAAATGTTAAGACACTTGATACGGCACGATGATTTCATGTAAATTATTATTGAGGGGAAAATAGAAGGAAAGAGGGGGAGGGGAAGACCAAGGAATAGCCACATCAAACAAATTGAGGACAAAATGGGAGTCGTGTCGTATCAAGAATTAAAGAGCATGATGGAAGATCGCGGAAAGTGGCAAGAGCTCCACCGACAAGAGCGTAGCTCTTAAATTATGAATGAATGAATATATATATATCTATTGTAGAACTAACTAATTGTCAAGATTTTCTCACGAGACTACAGCATGAGTTTTTTAAGAAGGGTATATGAAGGTTTCTTAAGAGCCAGATAGCCCATCAAGTCAAATTCACCGGGAACTCTTAACAGTGAGAAACTGCGTGAAGGTCAAACGGATGTGGTACATTACCAGCAGTGGGTACATTAGTGCACATTGCTAACAATCCCATCAACCCTAGTGGCAGGATATTAGACTTGTCATTCCTACTAGATTCAATCCTTGATGTCGTATTATATTGCAATGATCATTGTCTTGTTTGCAGGAAACGCACTGATTATTCAAATACCAACATTATGATGATGATTATAATCATCATCAAGTAGATGATGATGTCATTGATAGCAAGTGATGTTTGTTTGTATTAATTTAATATTTACAGGAATAGCTTCGTAATGAAGTTTTATATGTATTGTATGTATTGTAACTATAAATACATATATAATATACATATAAAATATCCAGATTAATATAAACAATTATACTCATGAATACAAATTTTCGTGTCGAGGAATCGAATCCGTAACTGTTGGAAGTAAAGCTAGACGAAACTGTTAAACGACCAAGTCTGTCAAAGGTGTAGTATTTTTTTATTTCCTTCTCATGGCAACGAAACTGAACCTAGTACCTAATATATACATAGAACAGCGTGTAACACTGCGTCATAGAGATCAACGAATCGAAAGCATCAACAGGATGTCTGCAATTATAATACAAGTGGTTCAAGAGTTATCGTTGGTGATTTTTTTTTGTTCGCATATCATCACCAGTATATCCCATCATAGGTAATGAGTCATGACTTTAAATGATCAAGCATAATCATCAATGTTTTGATAACATTCAAATAAAGTTCAATTCTGTAATTAATGTAGCTATTAGAAAAAAAGTTGCAAAACTGTGGTGTACTAAAACTGTGGTGTTCGGAACAATTTTAAATAACATACTTTTTTATATTTATTTCGAGTAATTTTTGGTTTGATCATTAGAAGTAATAAAAACACCATTATTACATTTAATTCACAGCAATGAGCGCATACGTTTTTGTGTCAAAATGATGAAATGATATATCGTAAAAATTCATCATAAACAACAAATACACAATAACGAAGAAAATAATTATTATTCATCATTTGCATTAATTTATTTAATAAAAAAATTAATTAACAATGTTATTTTTTAGTTGTTACAGAAAAGTTGTAACCGGGTACATAAGTAAGTTACAACAGAAATGGCTTATATACAACAAATTTATATATTTTTTCCATATTTACTTTATTAGAAAATGTCTAAACTTTAATATATTTATATGTGTTAAAAATATTTTTTTTAATTATTATTCACACGGTAAAAAAACCAATCATTGTAATCCAACGCAACACATCGAGGCAGTACCCAAGATACTGGCAGCGTTGACTCATTGAATAGCCACTTACGTTCTAGCTAAACTAGTTCTCAGGTCCTAAGTAACCTCGATGAACCGTGCTAAAATACACATCAAAAATAATTTAAAAAATCAATCATTCGTTAAAAAAAAAATTTAGAAAAGCAAATCATTCGTTAAAAAGACTAATTTAAATCGGCTATAGAAGTCAATACACACGCATGGCAACACAATAAAAGTTAACCCAAGTCCGCAGTCTATGAGGTAGGGTCCCGTGATCCGGGTCGAATACGTCACAACCGCTGACCCCTGATGGATGCTGACCGCATCACGCGTCATGTACCACATATGACTCGGACGTTTTGACTTTGACTTAGATGTATCAGATCAATGTTTATTTACTGACTAGCGCTATCCTCCGGCTTTACACGGCATAATTTATCCATTTATATTCGGGTTACAAATACTGATTAGACTATTTGCTTTTGCAATCGCATATGCTGGTTGAATAGCATGGCTTACAAATTTGAATTTAAAAATGAATCTGCATTAATATTCAACATTTATTTGAAAAAAATACGAGCTGAGTTTCTTGTCAGTTCTTCTCATCTCGAAATCATTCCGAACTGACGCTAGGTTTGACATATCATAAGAGTCTGTAATAGACCTACATGAACAAAAATTTTTTGAATTTAATTTAATTGTAGGAATCTTTAATTTTTTTAACGCATTTCGTATGATCTTACTAGATGACCTATGTAGCTACGTCTGCGTGACATTTTCAGCATTCTTGTAACATTTTTCATTGCTGCCCCCCTCCTATAGTATTTTAGCGGCTCGGACTACTCTAATGCTGTTGGCCGTAGCTGGCCTTTACAGCTTCACCGGACGTTATGGGGCGAGTGCAGATGGCACTCCAAACCCGCGGAAGGACTTATGGAGCGGCTGAAGGCCAACTCCTGCCCGACGGATACGACTTTAGTCTGAGGGCACCACTAGGGGTTCGAACCTCGGCACAGGCCGTCGTAATTTCGATCCCCGTTTGAATTGGACGGGGGATCGATCGGAGGGGCGCCCGGGGGCGCCGGTGTGGAGCGCCCGGGCGCGCGCAGGCGCCCGGTTGAATGCGCGATATTGTGTGTTTGAGGTCGTCGTCTTCGCCGGCGAGGACGGTGTCGTGTGTGTGTGTAAAAGTGTGGTCGGGGTGGAACGGGTGGGCCCGTGGGGAGGTTACCTGCCGTTATGGGGTCGTCGGGGTCAATGAGAACGTGCCTCGGGCGACGTTGTCGCGTATGTCGGATATTACTCCTCGGTGCGTAGTCGACCGCACTGACTATAAGCGGATTAGGGTGGGATTGGGCAGAGTCGAAGTAGCGTCGAGACGCTTCCTTCATAAACTGCTTGATGGAGGGCAGATTAAGATCGCGGTGGAGATCTACGCTGCGAACGAACCACGGCGCACCGGTGGCTCGACGCAGAAACCTATTCTGAATGACCTGCAGTCTTTTAGCGGCTACGTTGGGGCCGCTATTTATGCTTATGTGTTTAGCAGCAGCAAGAAAGGAGGAGGTGAAGTGACAAGTCCAGTGGTGGCTATGTACATATTTATATTAACGAAGTATTTGCAATAGATACATAAGAAGTATATTTACAAGAGGCGAATCGGTCTCGACTGACAAGGTTGTTATTCTTCTAGCACCATCGTAACTAGGCAACGGTGTTGCCGCACGATGATAGTAGATTCTCTACAGTATTGATCATAGTGTGATGATATGTATATAGCATTTGTAGCCAAATGGGCTTTCTACGAGTAACATTAAAATAATTTGTCAACGCTAACAAGTAGGTCCTAAGATTAGCGTTAAACCAAACAAACAAACTCTTCAGTTTTGTTAACCATCATAATAAATTCCAGGTGAATTTGCCACTATGTGCTGACTAATTTTACCTCATTTTCACCTTATCATCCTCTACTGGTGCTACACCAGCGTAAACCGTTAGCGTAGGCGGGTGCACAATTCCATTATCAGCCATTAAAAAATATATCTACACGTTACACCTCAACCTTTGACTTTATGATACACATAAAATACAAAATGGCGACGCGACAATAACACCAAACTTATGGGCGATAATCTAAACAAGTTCCAATGACTACTACAAAATGGGTTACGCAAAACGTAAAACCATAGAAATAGCTATATGACATCACCGTTTTATCATTAAAATATTATCACAATCGTGTGTTGTACAGACTAGCACAGGTGGGGGGTATAATAAAATATGTTATTGACATCTTACATGGTAAAGTTTGTGAATTAAATGTGTCGGGACACCAGTGGAGTATGAAGTTATATAGTAGGATGAGGTCAGTCACCTCCGCTCGATCCCCCGTCCAATTCAAACGGGGATCGAAATTACGATCGCCTGAATCGAGGTTCGAACCTCTTGCGGTGCCTGAAGGATATGACTTTAATGAGAGCATGGCTAGGGGTTCGAAACTCGGCTCAGGCCGTTGTAATTTCTATCCCCATTTGAATTGGACGAGAGATCGATCGGAGGGAATTTGTAGGGCAGTAATTACGAACAACTATAATATTGAAATAAATTAATATCATCAATCATCATCAAGGAAGAATCCTTATCCCATTTATTAGTGGTCGGTGGAAGAAAAAAATATCTCTTCCATTCATCCCTGTTCGCAGTTATCTCGTTATTTACTCCCATTCTTACCATATCATCTTTCACACCGTCCATCCATCTCTTTTTCGACCGTCCTCTGCCCTTATAACCATCGACATTCATATGTAACACCATCCTTAAAATATTATATAATATTACTAGCCACTCGCCACAGTTCTGTTTGGGTGTACATGTATTATTATATATATAAACCTTCCTCTTGAATGATTCTATCTAATAAAAAAAACGCTTCAAAATCCGTTGAGTAGTTTTAAAGATTTAAGCATACATGGACAGACAGCGACAGCGACTTTGTTTTATAATATGTAATGATGATGATTATGATGATGATGATGATGATGAAAATATTATAAAATAAATAAGTGAATATTATTATTATACCTATCTTTATACAAAATGATTAACAAGTATGATCCAATTTAAATTGTATTAAAAAAAAGACTACAACCTCACTGAGTTACAAACAAGGTCTGTATTTCGACCGGCCGTCATACTCGAGCTGCGCGCGCACGATGACACGACCTGTCAAAATGCTTGACGTTATAGTGACAGACGAGTTAATTTGAACGATTCGAACACTTTAACGTTCGTTATGATTTTAGGGTTCAACGCTTTGTACAACGTTATATGAAAACCAAAAAAAAAAATTAAGAAAAAAAATCCCCAAATATGGCTCTAGTATCTTTTTCTCTATTCTCTCTATTCTATTGGGGAGTTTGGTCTATTGTCAGATACTAAGTATACCTATAACACTGAGACCTGTATAGATGGTGTGCGCTCTTATTCAAACTCGCTCCCTAAACCCGTTAGGGACAAAAATTGAAGGATAAGGCCTAATATCTCCATGCATTTCACTAGTACCTAAGTAAAGCTGTACAGTGCCCATATTATCCGTAGAGCCTAAATTATTTTTGTATACTTGCTACCCATATAAAAGGGCTCAAATCCAGTCGGGAGTTTGCCTCCGAAGTCGATACTGGAGTAAAGGGGCTCGCTTTGAGGCCCCAACTTACACCCTAAGAGGATCCTCTTAGGGATCATTCAGATGACAAGGTTTGAATGCTTTAAAATCAAACCAAACATCATATATTCATGTAGGACATTTTTGCCGCTTAAGACATTATCATCTGCTTCTTCCTTGTCCCATTTATTTGTGGTCGGCATAATATGTTTTTCTCTTCCATTCATCTCGTTATTTACTTCCTTTCTTACCATATCATCTTTCACACAGTCCATCCATGTCTTTCTCGTCCTTCCTCTGGACTTATAACCACATTCATATGTAACACCTGCCGTTTATGACAATTAAACAAAAAAAGCGCAGTCGGTGTAATATACGGAATCCCTAGAATATTATTGGAGCAAACAAACACACACCCACGCTAGTTATTAAATTAAACAAATTAAGTTTCGTCACGATGTTACAGGGTCGCCATGAAGCCTGTTACAAAAGTAATCAAACATTATGAGCAATTCGTTTTATAATTTGTAATCGCTAATTTTATTATTGGTCATCAAAAGTACAACAAATCTGAGATTTTTTTTTTAAACTAGTGATCCACCTCGGCTTCTTTTGGGTATTCATGCTGCTTGTAGGCACTTTTTTTAGGGATGATAATGGAATGGTACACCCACCTGCGTTAACGGTTTGCGCTGGCGGAGCACCTGTGGAGGATGATAAAAGGAACATGAGGTCAAGTCTAGTCAGTGGCAAATTCACAAGAAATTTATCATTATGTATGCCAGGGGTAATCAAATTGCTAGTTTTGTAGAGACTGGTCTGCTCTGATAACTATGACTCGTTTATTTTGTTACTCAACTCTGACCGAGCCTGTGTTATGGGTACTAGACAACTGTTATAAACACATTTTTTTAATTTGACATCTTGATCGATGCAAACTATCACACTCATAAAAATATATTTTAAATTTGACGCGGCCATTATTTATACGTATAATTAGTAAATCACGAGATCTCACGTAACCGACATGATCACGGGTAAACAGTTTACCCGACGATCATGGCAGTTAAAACACTGCCGAAATATCGGGAACTCAATAAAAATAAAACGTGGTAAGATCCCGTGATTTCATAGCAACATATCCAACACATCAACAAATGTTTGTACTGTGCGAGATTCGAATCCGCCAACATCAAATAGTCGGTGTGCTAAACTACTAGTCTACCGAGGCCGTCTAATAATTAAAAGGATCCTAATACATATTACTATTCAAAGAGTTGAACTGATAAAACTTTGCAACTAAAACCGATGACTTAATAATGTACCGTTGTCCATAATCTAGATAAATCCACATTTTTGTTAACATAAAAAAAAATGGCGGCGATGATGTCACGTAGCGACCGGTCGGAGGTCGCTAGCTGGCTCCCAAATTCATATTAACTTTCCACATTTTTTACATTAGAAAGAATTATAATAAAAAATACAAATTTGGAACTCTATAAAAATGATAAGTTAAGTGTGCTCAGTAGAGTGAGACGGTATTTTACGGCGGCCCATCGCTTGCAAGTATACGAGGCACAGATCCGGCCGCATATGGAATATTGTTCTCATCTCTGTGCAGGAGCACCACAATACCAGCTACTTCCATTTGACCACATTCAGAACCAAGCAGCCAGAATTTCGTGATCTTCTGGATAAATAGCGGTTGTTGCGGGTGAATAATACGATGTTGTTGGTCAAGACGATGTATATTACAGATGATAATAAACTGACAATGTGTACATAGAAATAATGATCTTATATACTAAATAATAATAGGAAAATGTAAGGTGGGGTGACACAGTTTAGACACAGCAGTGCCTAGTAGACAATATTGAATTTGTCTTACTAGACATTATTAAATGCAATTATTATTTTGATGTGTGTAGGTGACTGTGTCCCATAGCGGTCTTCCACATTGTGGTTTCACCTCCACAACCACATTGTGGATTCACCTTCCAACAATGATATTTCCGAACTAATATAATATTGAAACCTTCAAGAAAAGAGATTATTACTTTTTAAAAGGCCGACAATACACTTGCAATATTCCTGGTGTTGCGCATGCTCATGGGCGGCAGTAATCACTTTCCATCAGGTGAACCGCTTGCTAGTTTATCCCCTGGCCTATGAAAATGAAAATAGACATAATGTTTATTCTAATCTTGAACTCCTTCTTTATATATAAACTATAAGTGTGTAAAATTTCATACTCTTCCGTTCGCGCAATTTTCATATAAAAGGTGTACAACATTTTTACTTCACTTATTAATATATAGATGAATGTATAATAAAATTAATTATTTCCCGACATTTCGTTTGCTATTTTTGACATAAAAGATCCATCCTTGTGATCCAATTTATTCTTATGCCATATTTTATTATACTGACTATGACATTATATGTTTATTTAGGATCATAAACAGATTTACAATTAGAATACTTATAACTATTTTAGAGGAGCTCCACCGACAAGAGCGTAGCTCTTAAATTATGAATGAATGAATGAATAACTATTTTAAGTTAACTATGTATTATATATTAAAAACATCATCATCATTATCATCTGCTTCTTCCTTATCCCATTTATTTGGGATGGGTAATATGTTTTTCCATTCCATTCATCCCTGTTCGCAGTCATCTCGTTATTTACTTCCTTTCTTACCATATCATCTTTCACACAGTCCATCCATCTCTTTATCGGTCTTCCTCTGCCCTTATAATCATCCACATTCATATGTAACACCTTCCTTATGAATTATTTTCATTCCTATTTATTAAAGTACATTAAGTAAATGCATATGAACTAATATATTATGTACGTATAATTATGTTTCGAGTATACGTATATATGATATTATATAGTATATTACTCAGCCGTAAAGAGGTAACAAACAGACAGATATATTATAATATTCGTATGGACGTATAGAGTTAAGCATTTCCCTTGTTTTACGAGTTAGTGGAAAGTAACAAACTTGCGGTTAACAATTGTATGGAAATAATTTTACGAGCTCTTCACGCCGTTCCTTTTCCCGGACCTGCTAGAAAATTGTTATTTAAGGCCCTTCATGTGATAGACTGCAAAACATAGTTGCTAACCGTACGAGGTGCTTTATACATTAGAATAGAATAGAATAGAAAATTCTTTATTCAAATAAACTTAATTTAAGCACATTTGACTAGGCATCACAAAATTCACATTATCTAAAGATGACAGAGTTACCTATCTTTACATAGTATAAAATGAAATCATTTCGCCTGTCTGTCCGCTTCGATCTTTTAAACTACGGCACTGATTTTAATTTTGTTTTTAGCAATAGACAGAGTGATTCGAGAGGTAGTTTTACACATATAATATATACGTGTATAATACTAGAATATATAATATTAGCTAGTCTATATGAAAATAAGATGGTTTACCATTTCAATGTTACAAAAAAATATGTAAAAATTATGACCCCATAATAAAAAATAGGAATATTAATATTCTTTCATTATTATTAGTTACATAAAAAAATGCTCCATTAAAACTAGCTCTCTTTTTAACACGCTGTAATTAAATCTTTCGATAAAGATTTAATTACAGCGTGTTAAAAATAAATAACAATTTCAAGTCCATAAACTAACTCTATCCAGAATTGTTACTTTATGTTCTCACACTCTCGTATGTAACACGTTTAGTTGAATTACTAATTAAATTTCCGATATTAAATGCACATTTAGTTTGCATTACTGTATTTTTAATTTGTATATTAAAACAGTAATAAAATAACAGGTAAATAAATAAGAAATGTAAATATTGTATTGGTAGGCATGGATATTATAATATCTTTACTATAATAAATTTAAGTATTTTACCATAAAAAAATACTACATGTATTGTTGTCATCATGTTTGTGAGGAGAAATAAATAAATCATATTATTATTATTATTATTATATTGGATGGTGAGAATTTGCGCTAAATTATATATTAATAGTGCAGAATCACGTTGTCGTTCGGAGAAATTACTTAATTAAATTACACACTACATAAAATAGTAAGTACTATATTCAAACATAATGAATACAAAATAATTATATTTTCTTTTAAAAGTACAATAAAAAGTTCGAGAGTCCATTCTGTATATACGGCGACAAATACAGACAGACACTTACACAAATACTTAAATGTCTGTGGTACTTAAATTTTGCATGTTTTTTAGATTTTGGATTCGGATTATAATAATAAAAAAAAATTAAACTTATTTTGGAATTTTGAATTATTTTTATTATTTATGAAAAACTTACATATATGGAAAATATATATTTGAATTAATATATTGTATTGATACATTGGACTACATACATACGTGATAGATATTCTATCACGTATGTACTTTTAGGTTAATTGTTAAAATATAATACTCCAAAAATTATTTATCTTAATAAAATATCGTATTAAATGAAATAACAAACAGAGTCAAAATTTTCACCAATTTTGTTATTGCATTATTAATAACAAAAAGGAGTATCGGATAATTAATTTTATGCTAATGATGATGATGATGATGATGATGATACTAATGAAATGTGATTGATAGTATTATCATAAATTTTTGTAAAGATAAAGAATGAATACATTAGAGGAAGTATGAAAATAGCACTGGTGTCAGAGAGGTTGAAGAGTAATCGTCTATCATGGTATGGACATGTAATGCGTAGGAATGAGGGTAATATTTTAAGAAAGGTGTTACATATGAATGTGGATGGTTATAAGGGCAGAGGAACACCGAAAAAGAGATGGATGGACTGTGTGAAAGATGATATGGTAAGAAAGGAAGTAAATAACGAGATGACTTTGAACAGGGATGAATGGAAGAGAAAAACATATTACACCGACCACAAATAAATGGGATAAGGAAGAAGATGAGTATTATCATAAAATTTTAACATATTATTTACTAGCCTCGTATTGGCGGCAATAAAGTCAGGAAGTCGGGATTGAAGTGCAATCGATGTGAAGGAGTACGGTTAAAGGACTAGTTTGACCCATCGGTCAAATGGCGGGTTTTTGCTACCGTTTGGTCTAAGTCATAAGTGTAGTTCAAATTTTTTTTTATGGCACTTTAGACTCCAGAGGTTGTGGCAAAGAAAATATGTATATCCACAACGAAATATCACAGGTAGTATAATAATACCTAAGTTAGGTAAATACAGATAGTATGCCTTTTCTCATTGCTGCAACCGCTTTCTGTTTTTACTCAATGGTTAGCTGGTAGAAAATGCCATATGGCAAAGCTCGCCAATTGTACGTTATTTTAAATAGGGACAAAATAAATTTAGTTTAGTTGAATAAGGCAGTAAATTAAGAATAAAAGACACGTCTTTTATCCATAATTTACTGGTATTTTTATCTTGGAACTCTGGAATATCAATGCATAAGCGGTATCACATGCTATCGTGGTATCCATAACTGTTCCTGTATATAAGCTATGAATACCACCGATTATGAGGAGATCAGTCAGCGTGTTTGCCATTCCAAGTACCTGCCTACATAAAAAATATTTACGAGTATATCTTAGGAATTTCGTTAATAAATAAAAGTACAGTTCACATTATACAGGTATGTATATATAGAATACTATAATGAATCATTAACTAACCGGAAGGTTCATTGATTGATATTTATTACCATATTAATATAGATTCTGACGCCCCGTGAATCACTGATTCGTCGTAAGTAGCGGAATGAGGTCATGTTGTGCAAATTCTTGTTTATATATTTACTGTTGGAAGGTTTCCATATTCTCGATTTGTCTATTTGTTATCCTTAACATCTTTCCTTGTTTATAACAATCGAGACTAATCTAAAACACGATTGTGTTTTATTTTGAACCAGTTGTACATGGAATGTCTCACCAAATCCAATTCAAACGGAAATCGAATTTCTGACGGTCTAAACCGCGATTCGGACCTGTAGCGGGCCCTCAGACTAAAGTCGTATCCTTCAGGTAGGTCCCATACTGGCTCCTCACCTAGATTCACCGTCCCATACAAACGGGACTCGAAATTACGACAATCTGAGCCGCAGTTTCATCCTCTAGCGGGAAGTCTGACTAAAGTCTAAAGTCGTATCCGTCAGACAAGAGTTGGTCTTTAGCCGCTCCATAAGTCCTTCCGCAGATGGTGCCATCTGCACCCACACATAGAGCGGCTGCTGCCTGACGGATACCACTTTAATCTGAAGGTACCGCTAGGCACCGGATGGAAGATTCCGCGCTGAATGATGAATCTATACTAAGATGTTTGTCTTTCCCTAAAGTTAGCCAAAAAATCATCGTAACTTTAGTGCATAATGTTTATTCGGCAGAAGAGTTTAATTTTACTATTCTCTCACCTCGGCTTTGCCTTGCCACCTTCGCATGCCCTCGTCACTTTTGTAAGATTAAAATAATATGCAGACTATGTTACTCTGAAATAATGTGTATTTCGAACAGTAATATAATTTCTTAAATCTGTGCATTCAATTTTGGACTTTACTTGCCTTATAATAAAAATCGCTTTCTCTCTTCATAATATCATCATGGCTTGCTACAGTAAGTTCATGACTTGCACCACAGGCTATAGTATCTCGTCTCAGTGCGCTTTAGCACAAATTAGCTGTCCTATTAGTACAATTTGCATACTAATTAGGACTAACTTCAGACTGATTTAATAGCAACATTGTCTTGACCATGGGAAGGAGTATTTATTCATTAAACCTCGTTCCTTCTCGTGCACTTGTTATTTCCATTGTTTAAATGTATTATTAGATTCCTTTGCCTATCTAATAAAATATTTATTGAAATAAACTAAATTTAAGCATTTTTGAACAATCATATATATTTTTTCTAGCGTTAATTCGAAAAAAGAACAAGGAAGAAACTCGCGTGTTGTATTTTTAAATAATTTTAGTATCTTTACATTTTGAAGTTGAATTGTGTGAAAACAAACTACCAACTTGAACTAATTTATTTTTTTCGTAAGTACGTAATATACACAGAAAACATATGTACAATCATATTCATGAAAATAAATGTTAATTCGATATATCCTCCACATAAGCGTGTGTGTGTCAAATACATAGTAATGTTTGTAATGTTTTAATGCATCTAAATCAAAGGTGACTGACTGACATAGTGATCTATCAACGCACAGCCCAAACCAAGGGACGGACCGGGCTGAAATTTGGTATGCAGGTAGATGTTATGACGTAGGCATCCGCTAAGAATTTGATTAATTCTATCCCCAAAGGGATAAAATAGGGGATGTAATTTTGTATGAAACTTTGTCAATTTTAAACCGATCGGGCTGAGACTTTGCATGCATAAAGCTACTATTACGTAGGCATCCCCTAAGAAAGGATTTTGATAAATTCCACCCCTAAGGGGATAAATTAACGCGGCCGAAGCCGCGGACAAAAGCTAGGGTTTTTACTCCTTCTGTATATAGACTGTACGTGTGCGATATTTCATACTCCCCCGTTTGGCAAATTATAAAGTTTTTACTTCAGATATTAATATAAAGATAATTTGAACATTGAACATATTTCTTCATATCAATTTAATAGAACGCAAAACATACAATCTCACTTGGTATCTATTGATTAGCATATGCTGACGATCAATGAAATATACCCTTGTCTTAGTAATTAATGCTGACCATCGATGATGAGATTAAATGATTAAATTACTGTCTACGTTCAGTGTCAAGTATCACGTGTAGACGCTGATAACTCAGGGTTGCCAACGTTAACTTTTGCTACTCTCAAGAGTGAAACTTTACGGAAATACCGCGCGGGTGCCGGGTGGCAGAGAGGGAAACTACGAGCAGTTCCGGGGACCTATAACCCGGGTGTTTACCAACGTTAAAACTGTTGTCAAACTTGTCGTTCCATAGATTCGCCGCCCTGGTACCGGGTCCATCGTGTGGTAGAGAGGGAAACTCCGAACAGTTCCCGGGACAAGTAACCCGGGTGTTCACCGACGTTAAAAACTTAGCTACTTTGACTTAGCTACCCTCAAGAGTCAAACTTAGCATTCCATGGATTCACCGTCCGGTTGCCAGGTTAATCATGTGGCAGAGAGGAAAACCCGAGCAGTTCCCGGGACTTGTGACCCGGGTGTAGGTTTAAGGCCCCTTTGTCGAGCTATGTTACCACTCACCTTCACAGGGACATATATTTCTGATGCCTGCCAATGCAGCTTTAGAGAAGTTCTACTACAGTTCTAGATCATGCCAATATCTTTTAGAAGATTGTACAGAGATTTCGCTGGTATACCTCTCGTTCCCACTTCGACCACTTATAAATTATCTACAAAGTAATGGTAAAGTTAATAATAAGAAAGTAGTTTATAAAAACAGCTACAAAGCAGTCGATTGTATTATACAATGGTCTCGTACAGATGGGGACAAATTGCTAGAAGCTCTGATACCTAGCAGGATAACGAAGAGTTACCAGACCATTAAATACCATCAAGAGTGTGTCTCGTACATCATATTTTGGCGATGGAGAGAGTAACAGAGTAAAACAGATATTACACATTTCCATATATTAAATTCAGAATAAAATTATCGTATGTGTATGATGTTCCTCGTGCAGTTGGCAACCCTATGATTGTTGTACATCGTGTTGTAAAATATACCTTACAATTAATTTAAACGCGTTTTTAGATAAGGACGCTTTATCGAGTTTTAGATCGATTTTTGACTACTATTTGTATGTGACACGATGCAAGATAATGTAAAATGTCTAATTTATTAGTAATTCTCTCGGTTGGGTAATATTGGATCAGTGGATAAATTACTAGAAACAGTTGTATCAACGTTTGGAGAAAGAAATACGAGATAGTCATTTGTTTTTCTGTATCCGCTCTTTAGCCGCTATTAGCCAGTGTAGCCAGATTAAAATTTTACCGTGTGTTTTGGGGAAAGTTTATTTAGCAGAGCAAGTTTTTTTAGGCTTTTTTTTAGGTTGGGCTGTAAAGGGTATTAGGATGAGCTTGAAGTCAGGTCATTTTGCAAAGATTCTTTTGTGTATAGAATAGAATAGAAAATCATTTATTGAAATAAATTACATTGAAGCACTTTTGAATAGTCATCACATTTTTTTAATCTACCGCTCATTCGGAAAGCTGACTCATCACAAGAAAAACAAGCAAGAAATTTGCGCGTTGCCCTTAAATAATTTTATTATTACTTTACATTTTTAAGTTTAAGTGTGTGAATACAAACCACCAATTAGCACTAATTCAATTAAATACTCAAATTGAAAAAATATTGAATATATAAGCAACTGGTTAAACAATTAATAAGAGGAAATCAGACATAGTGATTAGAGCAGACCAGTCCCGGCAAGCAGCACCCGTTCACGAGTATGACGGATGAGCCAGCCATCACTGCGCTCGACCATATTTTAGGGAGCCCAATGACCCGGCCAAACACGCCGCCACAAGTCTAGACAATTTAGTGAGCATGATTACTCAAAACACTAGACCACGTCAAAGCTACTTACAATTGCCATCTGATAGTTATAGTATTAACATTTTACATAAGAATGCATGCGGCAATTAATACAAAAACCGCTACGCTTTGATATTTCTAAAATAATTAAATCAAGAAAGCAATGAGAAAAATAAATTATAACGTTGTATGCTAATAAACTAATTATTTACTTGATATGTTGTCATCTATGAATTCGTCTATCCTGTAATAGGCTTTCTTACACAAAAATTGTTTAATGTAAGATTTGAATTGCCTCTCTGTCAGATTTAGTGCAGATTCTGGCAGTTTATTATAAAATCTTACGCAATTACCGTAGAATGAATTACTGTCTTTATGCAGACGGCATTTAGGTAAAATTAGCTTATTTTTATTGCGTAAGTTTCTACTTGCACAGTCTTTGAGTTTTTTAAAACTCTCTAAGTTCTTCCGTATATACATGATATTTTCATAAATGTATTGTGAAGTGAAGTGGTGAAGTGTATTTATATACTTATATATTAGTTTGTAATGAACTCAAAATTGATTTGCCTGATTTTGAAAATGTTATATACATGGGGTAAAATATAGCATGGGGGTTGGTTCCCTTAATAATCATAAATTTATATGTATATATTTATTAATTAAAAACCCGTATGTTCGATTTTTTTATTAGGGATGGAAGCTGCCTGAAAATCAGCGCTGTATAGATGCACCTCATTGAGGTTGTACTTATATTAGTAACAGTTGGCTCTGCTCCTATTGCCAAATTTGTGTGTTATTTTTTTATTTATTATTTTGTCAATTATTGGAAATTGTTGTGTTATGTTGGCAATAATGAATCTATCTATCTATCTAAATCACTCTAAATACTGCAATTCGCCTGATACACTCCCAGCATCACCAGATGCGAGCAGTAATGTAGTAAGCCCAGCTTTCCGTTAATTATAACCCGGTGAGCCGTATGGCCGGCGACACTGTTCGACTCTAATGAAGATCCCAAAGGTCAAGGCACTTTCTAACGTGTTAGTGACACGAAAGTAAAAGTTTTGTACTTACACCCTTTTGCTCACGGTGGAAACTCGTTGCGGTGCTTTTTATGTGGTTGGTTGGTTAATTTGTTGTTTTGCTGGATTTTTGTTTAATTGTATTTATTATACAACTACATTACTAGCGACCCGTCCCGGCTATACAAATATTTTAATTTATCGGTTTATATGTGTTACTACTAGCTCTACTCGCGACTTCGTCCGCGTGTCCGGGAATTTGACTTTAAATTTCTAAAATAAAAGCAGCCTAAGTTACTCCTTATTACATCAGCAAAAAAAGTCCCGTCAAAATCGGTCCAGCCATTTCAAAGATTATCCGGAACAAACAAACAGACATACCAAAAATTGTAAGATGTTATTTTAGTGTGTGTACCGTATTTATATTCATATGCATGTAGTAAAAAACGGTTATTTCAATATTACAAACAGACACTTCAATTTTATTTCTATGTATAGACTAGCGGCTTCGTAGAGATGCATTAAAAATATTTTAATTTCTCGGCTCGTTCTATACTATAACACACATGTATTGTACATATAATCCTTCCTCTTGAATTACTCTATCTATTGCCGAAAACTGCATTAAAATGCGTTGCGTAATTTAAAAGATAATAAGCGAACAATCATCTGTGTCGGTTACGATCTGATCATCTCTACTCTAAGATATATTTAACAACAAGGTTTCGGTTTCATCTGCACGAAATTCATACCCTGTGTGGTATTCTAATATATAGTATCATTCTATATCTATAAAGTTTCATCAAAATCCGTTTAATAGTTTATACGTGAACTAGCTATTCGCCCCGGCTTCGCACGGGTGTACATGTATTATACATATAAACCTTCCGCTTGAATCACTCTATCTATAAAAAAACGGCTTCAAAATCCGTTGCGTAGTTTTGAAGGTTTAAGCATACATAGGGACGGACAGACAGCGACAGCGACTTTGTTTTATACTATGTAACGAAGAGTACCATACATCTAATTTGTCTCGCAAAAGTTTGTGAACGCGAAAGTTCGCGATTATAATATTAGTAAGACAAGATCAAGTTAAATACGTGTACACTTCAGTTAGTGATAGAATTGAACCATTTTCTCACAATGAGAATGGTGTTGCTCATAATCAGCTCGGTTAATGATAGCTTAACCTTACGAGCGCTAACAGACAAAATCACTCGACAGTGATCTGAGACCTGAGCTCGTGATCTCCACAGTTAGGGTACCGTAGTCAACTTAGAAATAGAATAGAAAATCATTTATTCTAATAAACTTAAAATCGTAACTTTACATTTTTAAGTCGAAGCGTGTGAATACAAATTACCAACAAACACTAATTTATTAGAATCAAATATTAAATAAACAATAAGATTAATATTATTAAATTAATTAAGACCCATTATTATGTAAAATATGCATGTATTTACGAAAAAAAAATGTATTTGTATCAGTTGTCTAGTACCCATAATACAAGCTTTAGCTAGCTTAACTTGGGTCTAGATGGCGCTGTGTGAATTGTGAAAAAAAAATTAAAACCTATTACTAATAATAAACTATGTCAGGTTGACTTCCACGCGGTTCTCTCTGGGAACCATCTTGATAAGTTTCTGATGAATTTGTCACGATCGGCTAATCTAACCTGATCTCATGCTCATCTGCCGTTGAATCAATGGTCAATGGAACCACTATGAACAATGGAAAAAAATACTATCGGGAAAGAATCTAAAAATTCCTTACAGTACATTAGGTACAGAGTGGAGGACTCCTTCCATTTCTGGGTCTCAAATAAATCTTGGACGCGGACCTCCGGTGGTGCAACTTCTGCTAGTACACACAGCTATTAACTATATTATCTTATATATAAAATTCTCGTGTCACAGTTTTCGTTCCCATACTCCTCCAAAACGGCTTGACCGATTCTCATGAAATTTTGTGAGCGTATTGAGTAGGTCTGAGAATCAGCCAAGATCTATTTTTCATCCCCCTAAATGTTAGGGGTAGTCCACCCCTAATTTTCTTTTTATTTTAAGGCAAAACAACGTTTGGAGGGACAGCTAGTATTATAATAAAAATAAACTTTATTATAATGAATGATTATACTGACGGAACCCTTCTGTATTCGAATGGCGCTCACCAAATTCTTTTTTTTTTAATATCTGGTTGCGATTTAATTGGCTAGCACGAAGTCGACGCCACATCACTGCCACGTTACTTCACGTCAGTTTTGACGTATTATATTTGGAGCATTATGTGTTTGGCACGCCTTTTAAATACTTCACGATGGAGCTATTTGAGAGACGTGTTTGTAATGCAATTAAAATATATATTTACACTTTTCTAAATAAATACTTTGAGGTTTAATAAAAAGTTAATAATGTACATCCTGTATATAGTAACCGAAGGTAGGTAGGAAAGGGAGTAAATAACGAGATGACTGCGAACAGGAATGATTGGAAGAGAAAACATATTACGCCGACCCCAAATAAATGGGATAAAAAAGAAGCAGATGATGATGGTGATGATATAGTAACCGTAGTAGCTGGCGGGGCATCAGTAGAAGATGATGAGATGTCAGTTCAGTTAGTTCATTGTGACAAAGTCTCCAGAAACTTAATACGATGGTTTACTGGGGAAACAGGTGTATGTCAACCTGATATTGCTAGTAGGGTCATTGCTAACAAACACCTTTCCCCATCGAACAATAACTGCACCCGTACTAAACTTATTTTGTAAGATGTGTTTCGTTGGAGGGTTAATTCAGGCAGTGAAATTGAAGGATATGAAGCATGACATCTTAGTTCACCCAAATGACAGTATATTAGGAGTACCACGATGGTCACATCAAGAGGTACATTGGTACTGTGTATGTGACTATATCGGGAATGATTACTACACCACCAAGCAACGCTAAAAGTTTTTTTTTTAATTTGTTTTTGCATGATTTTTAATGCTTGTGGATGCTGCTCTGTTCGGGTTACCGCCACTGATAAACTCTATTATCTATAATTGAATTTAATTATGAATCTCTATTTTTGTAATCACGTACAAGCTCATTTGAAAAGAATACGAGCTGAGTTTTTGTCAGTAGATTTGACATATTATAAGAGCCATATAATAAGCCTACATGACGACCTCGGTTGTCTAGCAGTCTAGCACACCGCCTTACGATCGATGGTCGCGGGTTCAATTCCTCGCACGGCACAAACATTTGTATTGATGAGACTGATTGTTTGTATCGGTCTTCTAGGTATAATATGTATGTATTTACAAAACAAATCTATGTATATATATTAGTTATCTAGTACCCATAACACAAGCTTTAGCTAACTTAACTTGGGTCTAGATGGCGCTGTATGAATTGTCCTGAGATTATTATTACATGAATAAAGATATTTTGATTTGATTTAATCTGTAGTCCGTTGATTGCTTGCTTTTTCAGTTCTTACAAAAAAACCAGTGTTATATAGAAAGAAAGCAATTTTTTTCTACTCATGCGTATATGAAGTGTGAATGTATGTAAATAGTGATGAGTGTGTGTCTGTATGTGTTTAGACAGTGATACGTATGATCTTCTACCATTTAGATCTTATTATTTTGAGTGACTAGCGAATCAAAGTGATTTATATGTGGTCGAATTTTACGTTCTCTTTTACAGCACATTATTTTGTCGTCGGCAGTCATTTTTTGCGCAATAAATCTCATAATGATTTGTTTAATTCTGTAACGTTTTTCGTAATGTTTAAACACTTTTTTTGTAATGTAAGATAGGTACATTACTCAGTAAACGATTATTTAAATGACAAACGAGCATGGGATTTTCATTTAATGTTAGACATAAACACCTATATAAGTATACAATAAAATGGTTTAAAAAAAAAGAAATTCAGTTGAAATACTTGCCAATTTTCAATTGAATCTATATATTGAACTGGACATTAGGGACAAAAATGACAATACAAAAATTTGACATTCGTAAGCAGTTAAAATGTCCTACATGGATATCTGTTGAGTTTCTTGCCATTTCTTCTCAATTAAAACCTTTATCTTAAATCACTCTATCTATTAAAAAAACCGCTTCAAAATTCGTTGCGTAGTTTTAAAGATTTAAGCATACATAGAGACAGACAGCGACATCGACTTGTTTTATACTATGTAATGATAATTATGTATATTGAACAAACGTTTGCCGTTTCAATAAAAGAATAATAACCTTAATAACGTGCAGTTGAGCAAATCTTAATGTTAAATAGTAAGTTTATAATATAGAGTTAACTGCATGTATAGATGACCAACCTCTGGGTCGCAGGTTATTGCTCCATGTGACATGTAGGTGTGGACGTAGAGATCGTAAAGCCATTCCTGTCCAGCTTAACTAAAGACGCCCATACACGACACGATTAATCGTTAAACATAATGAAATAGAAATGAAAATTATTTTTATTAAAATAAAATTAATATAAGCAGTTTTGTATTGTTTCTATTATTCTATTGCTAATTGGAAAGCAGTAATGAGTAAAAAACTATAACCACTTTCGAAGAGTCTTTTTTGGTTCTACTGATTATTCTGAAAGCAGATGAAATCATTAGAAAGTAGCACCTAGCCAGTTGCTATTTTACTGTCATATATATTACATTTTTAATATATATATATCAATATTACTTTTTTCAAATTTTGTTTTAATATAATTACCAAATAGAGTTTCAATATACATAACATGTTCAATATACAGTTACTTAAGAGACAAAATGAAACAAATCATAGAGATTTCATAAATTTTCTATCATTCCCTATTTAATCATAGTCAAATTGCTATAGTCTATTATATTAAATATATTATAATCAACTAGAACAAATAATAAAATTGTATAAATTATGCCATTTTTATATATTATTAAATATTTTTAATTAAATTAATTTTATTATTACTTATTCTCTAATTGCCTTTTAGGAACAACAGATCTATATATGTATGAAATTAGAAAATAAATAAAATACTATATACAATAATATACATATAATCTATATTATATCTGATCTATGAATAGTTTCCTTTATACAAACTAACATGAGACAGACTCTACAAAACTCAATGTCTATAAAATTAACATGGAATCACAATTTACTCGAACAAGTGGCCAACTCATACAGTGATAAAAATACACATATGCAACTAAAGAGTTATTAATACAATCGCAATAATTAATTTGAATATAGTATTCATTATTTTAAAAATATGAAGAGAAAATAAAATGAAAAATAAGAAATAATCTAAATATATATAACTCAAAGGTGACTGACATAGTGATCTATCAACGCACAGCCCAAACCACTGGACGAATCGGGCTGAAATTTGGAAGCATCCGCTAAGAAAGGATTTTGATTAATTCAACTCCCAAGGGCACAAAATCGGGAATGAAAGTTTGTATGAAACTTTGTCAATTTTAAACCGATCGGGCTGAGGGTTTTGCATGCATAAAGCTACTATGACGTATGCATCCTCTAAAAAAGGATTTTGATAAATTCCAGCACTAATTAAAGCGGGGATAAATTAACGCGAGCGAAGCCGCGAGCAAAAGCTAGTAGTGTTTAAAATGACAGATAAATAATATAGAGTAAATAGCACTCTCACACTCACACTCAATAATATGACTGTACACGGTGGAACTTCAACTGTCTCCAGAAATGTAACAGTATTGAATGGAATATATCTCGATTAGAAACAAGAATTTATTTTTATTTTTATTACATTTACATAATACAAACAATCACAAAAATCAAATATTGTAATCCAACGCGGCACATCGAGGCAGCGCACCCAAGATACTGGCAGCGTTGCCTCTTTGAATGGCCATACTTAGCCTTTAGGGCAAAGTAGCTACCAGCTCTCGGGTCACAAGTAATCTCGATGAGCCGCGCTGAAATATATGTTAAAAACAATATATATACACACACCTATAAAACAGTATACATACACTAAATACACAAGAAAAAAAAAATCTTAATTTTCCATACTACATAAATAATCTACTGCCATCCTACGAAACTCCAGCAAATTACTAGTAAATATGTCTAGATCTGGAAAACGACTAACGATACCTCAATGCCAGAGAAATAGGAGTCAGTTTGGCCAGCTCCGTTCTTCTCCATGGAACATCAAACAAGTTTCGTTTTCTTGCTTGTACGTAATTATTGGGCGCTCTTATGGACACTGATGATAATACCGCTTGGTTACATTTTTCACCTCTCATGACTTTGACTACATATTTCATACGCAATATGTAGTCTTCCGTCTTACTTCGAGTGTGTCAATTATGTATTATTTAATTATATTAGCGACATATTCGACCTATTGGATTATAATATGAAGTACTATTTGAGTAAACCTAGGATTAAGAGTAATTTTTGATATGCCATAACATTAAAAGGTACACACGTTAGAAACTAAGTGCGGTTTCAGAGGAGCGTCCTCCCACGTACACTTGGATTGTGGAATGAACTACCTGCTGAGGTTTTCTCACAACACTACACTACAACATGGGGTTTTTTAAGTATATTAAGATTTCTTAAGGGTCGGCAACGCATGACACCCCTGATGTCTCTGGCGTAGTCAGTTAGTCCAAGTAAACTCGTTTGCTGCGATCGTAGTATAAAAGAAAATGATTGGATTTGACTATTAATAAAGTCTAAAATAATTGATTAGTTGAGTCTAGAATAATTGAACCAAGATTGTCATTAATTTGTAGTTAAACGGTACCCTATATTCTATGATATGATTTATAAAACAATTGACGCCACCTCAACTGATTGACCTAATAGAAAGCGGATATCCAAATATTAAAAACTGACAAATATTCAAATTGAATGCATATATTACATTATCAATATTTATGACGCGGAGTTATTTCGATGAATTCTTATAATGTATCGATTGTCGATTTTGTAGTAATATATTATTTTTATATATTTTTTCTGTGACTGTGAATCAAAGGTCAAGTTTTATGATTATTCTTTCTTGTTTGATGATATTTTATAACCAGTAAAGTTTACTTGTCTAGACACATCTAGGACAGTTTGGTATATGACTAGATAGAATAATATTCTGCGGGTGTTATTCTTTTATTTGACATTTTGAATAATGGACGGGTTTAATGCTATTAGCATAATATACTGGCTAATCTTACTCCAATATTATAATTTTAATGACCCACAAATAAAAAGAAATTATTATTCAAGTAATTAAAGTAATATTTTACTGTAAGATACGTAGAATGTCTATGATTTTGTATTATTATTATTATTTTTTATAAAATGCTCTATAGATAGAATATGATTAATTATAATATAATTTTACTCATAGATTTTTATATAATTATCTTTTTAGTCTTTTAGTAGGTAATTAGTTTCTTGTATCTTTATTTATTAATTAAAATAATAAATAAAGATAAGAGTAAATTTATATTATAAATAAATAATTTTATTTATATATTGAATTAAAGTATAATAATTTCTAAACAAACACAATTCTAAACAACGTCAAATTTAATAAACTTCTAAATCAGAAAGCTATTAATTTAAGTAACAAACAAATATACATTTTCTTAATATGTAGATATGAATTGAAATATAAAACAGTCGTTGACCCAAACTATCTAATATAAATTGATCGAATAGTTTGTTTATCTATTCAATCTAATGACCATATGGTAAATGATCGCTATATAAAATTATATTGACATTTTTTATGTTAGATTTCGTAATGATTTTAGTCTAATTTAGATAAACTGGTGCATCGATAGCGCGTGCTATAATTTTAATCTGCTATTTGGATTTTCAACTGTCTTACAATACGATTATAATTTAAAATGCAATGATGTGACATTCTTGAGATATTAGTATAGTAGATTTAGTTTGAATATATTATCAGCAATAGTATTTAGTTTTGGAATAAGTTCTGGTAAAAAAAAATATAAAATTAATCATCTCATTTGAACATTGCATTTATTTATTCATTACGTTTATTTATTTATTGCATTTATTTATTTAGTAGTTTATTGGTTTTTAATTTTTTTATTGGGTTGTTGTAGCTGTAGGTATGCTGTATTTTAAATTGTATATAAAAACATGTATATATGTAAAATGTAAATGTACATATGCTTCCAATTTAATATAATATTTGCTAATATTATTATTATCATCTAGAATAGAATAGAATTCTAAAACATAAAAATAATCTGTTTTGTGTATCTGTTAATGTCAACAATATTTGCTAATTAATGTATATTTTTATTATTATCTAGAATAGAATAGAATCCTAAAAAAAATTAGATTAAAAATAATCGGTCTTTGTAATCTGTAACATCCCTTTTAATAAAGATGTTACCCCAATAAACAAACGCAGTGACACATAAACATACCCCAATTTATATTCATATAAATAATAACAAAACTTTTAACCCTTCAAAACCGGTTGGACCATATAGTCCATTATACTCTATATTCGAGAGGGTTAAGAGTTACTTTTTTTTTTTAAGAATTAAGTCCATTATTTAAATATTACGCCACTTAAGATGACAATGGCGAATAAAACCAGGAGTCAATTTTTAAAACTGGTCCGAAATGCGGCTGTAATAAATTTGTATGAGACAATGAATTTGATGTATGACACAAAGATCTATTACGCAAAACGGTGTTATGCATTTTGTTTATGGGAACGTTTTTTTAGATCACGGAAATTGTATTTTTTTTTTTAAGTAAGAGCTGATGATTCTTTTTTGATCTTTTCCTTGAAATGTTTTTAGGTTATGTGAATATTTTTTGATCACGGAATGATTTATTTTTTTTAGTAACAGTTGATGATCCTTTTCGACTTATTTGTAGCTTGAACAAATATCCGGAATATTTATTCCATAAGTCCAGTTTATATATATAATAAAGTTTATATATATAATACATGTACACCCGTACGAAGTCGGGGCGAGTAGCTAGTTATATATATAAACATTCCTCTAGAATCAATCAATCTATTAAAAAAAACCGCTTCAAAATCCATTGCGTAATTGTAAAGATTTAAGCATACATAGGGACGCACAGACAGCGACAGCGACTTTATTTTATACTATGTAATGATACATATACACCCGGGCGAAGCCGGGGCTAGTAGCTAGTGAATGATAATTTCAATATATTATATTTTTTTTTCTCACAAGTTGTGTTAAAATTACTTGAATTTTATTTCGGTAAGGATATTATGGAATTTGTAGCATTTCCCTTATCTCGATACCTCCAAAACCGAGGCTTCAATTTGTTCAAGACGAGGTCACTTTCTTATCACTGCGTATATATTAAGGCAACCGAAGTGGAACGCCCGAGAACCGAACCCGTTACACAGGGATTCAAAAAGGTCATCTGCCAATTGAAGTAATATACGACGCAGTGTCTACATTACAGGAATTCGTCTGAGTGTACAATGAACCTACTTGCGAGTACACAATAATAATAAGATTGCTTTCATATATGCTTGGAAAGAGCATATTATATTACATTTGACAGCCTCGATGGCCTAGCGGTTTAGCACACCGCTTTACTTCCGATGGCCGCGGGTTCGATTCCTCGCACGGCGCAAACATTTGTATTCATGAGTATGATCTGGGTGTTATCTATTTACATTATGTACGTATTTATTCAATAAAGTATTACACAAGATCTGTTTAGCGTGGGACCAGATAGCGCTGTGTGAATTATTGTGAGATATTATTATTATTAATAATCAATAAAATCTAGTTATCACAAAAACTTTGTACAAAGCTTACCAGCTTTGTAGTTTGAAGTTACTACCTTGTCTATGTACCGTTAAAGAAGATGCTTTGTAAGGTATATCTTCATCTTATTAATATTATAAACGCAAAAGTTTGTGTGTATTTGATGTTTGTCACTCTTTCAAGCAAAAACTAATGAACGGATTTTAATGAAACTTTACAGTAATATAGCTTATATATCAGAATGACACATAGACTATAATTTAAAAAGATATTATGTAAATTGGGCTAAATATAATTTAAATGCCACTATTACCTTACACCCCTGGTCGATATTTTGGATACATTTAATCACGGAAAATAGAATTGCCATGGGATAGCTATAATTATAAATATAATTGTATTGTTATAATCTCACCCCTTTTACCTATAAGACAGGACCAGCACATAATCTTCTATAATCTCAGAATACTTCTTCTTTAAAACATATTTTTTAATTATTTTTCTGTGTTGTGTTTAGCAGACGAGTTACGCTAGTCAGCTAGTTTTGGTATAAAAGATATATATAGCAGTTCATTAGGTATATGTGACAGTTGTATTTTTCCATCACATTTCAAGTCCAAATTCTTTTACAATTCCATTTATAAAAATCAATAATAATTTATAATAATTATTATAAAATACTTCTCAATTAAATCGGTAAATATATTTTAATTAAAATAAATGAACGGTTGTAATAATAAATTTTATTTTAACAAAAATAAAAGACTGTAAAATACTAAACATAATCACTGTCAAAGTTAACACCTAATGTCAAAATTGATTCAAAAAAGTTTATAAATAATATACTATTAGTATTTGTTGATTTTTTTCAATAGGTATGAAATAATTATCATGTAAATGACATGTCTTGTTACCTAATCTTCGGTTTTAGATTATTTTTAATTGGCAGTCGCGTGTGGTCTCATAGATTAACCGAAAATTTGTATGTTAATTTCACGTGTAATAAATAAATAAACAAAATATGTGTATGGTAATGAATTTGAATAAAATATAAAAAATCATTGACGTGTGTAGTTGTAAATTAATTAATTTAATGATTAGATATGTACGTACCGCTGAATGGAGATGATATCTCTTTCATATTTTGTCATTGATACAATCTGGTGGGTATTCATAGAAACAGGTATCGGTCTGTATGCATACATACATACATACATTCGATATTTAATGACTATTTTTGGATCAAATACAAGCATAGCTAAGTCGGAAGCTCTAGAGACTCACTCTCAAAATCGATTTAAAATTAATTTTGTTACTCAAGAAATATAAATAATATTTATTAAAATACACTCAATACAAGCACACATTTATTTTATTCTACCACTCATATCAAGTAATTATTATTTTATTTCAATTTTACGATTTGGCAACTTGTATTAATACAAAATTCTTAAAAATGTAATTCTCAACTATATTTCGCAAGTTTCTTGCTCAGAAAGTTTCTTATCATACTTCTTGTGATGAGTGTGGGTTCGGAATGAGTGGTAGAATAAAAAAATATAACTATTCAAAAATGCTTACATTAATTTTATTTGATTAAAGATTATTTCCATTTCTATTCTATTAATTCACTTCATTTATGTACAATCATTTTGAAACTTTATGAAATAAGAAAGAGCATTGTAATATGTATCAAACCGTCGAATTATATACAGGTGCAAACTAGTAAATTGCTCACTAATGAAAACCGTTTAGTACCGGTCGTTACCGATAAACTGTATGTCTGTCTGCCAATCTTTAATTACCGGTAATACAGGTAATAGCCGATTGGTTAAATCTCATATTAAATCTAATATTATTAATGTTTTATACAGTAAAGTATGGAATTATATCTTGGAATACAATGTTGAACGTATTTAAAACACTGCAGTGTATGGAATGGTGTATTATTGAAACAAAGTTTAGAGGTGAAACTATTAAATGGGAGTAATAAATATGTATCTTATATTGGTGATTGTATTTTGGATATTATATATTTGTTTATTATTAATTATTTATAACATTTTTATTAAATTTTCGTTTGCATAATATAGTTCAATAAATACTATAATCTAAATATATATAAATCAAAGGTGACTGAGACATAATGATCTATCAACGCACAGCCCAAACCACTGGACGGATCGGGCTGAAATTTGGCATGCAGGTAGATGTTATGACGTAGGCATCCGCTAAGAAAGGATTTTGATAAATTCCACTCCATAAAATAGGAAATGAAAGCTTGTATAAATCTTCTTAGTTTTCGATTGATTGATCTGAATTTAAGATTACAGCTACTATGACGAAGACATTCGCTTAAATAGGATTAAGACGAACAAAGTAATTTTTAATTCTTTACGCTACTTATATTTTAGAAAAATAAAGTTAAATTCCACGTGGACGAAGTCGCGGGAACAGCTAGTCTACATATATATAAGTATATTGAAGTAAACATTACTGGCATTTTATACAAGTACCTAAAAGTGATATTCACTTTAAAAAAACTAAATACGCAAAGGAATCTCCCAAACCATTGATAATCGAACACCCGTGACGAACGAATCACGTCATTTTGACAAGACTGATTTTGTTAACCATAGACAAACTTGAGATTTTTTAAATAGATCTAATTGTGAGGAATAACGGCGATATGTTACGGTTTACGGTTCATTTTGTTGACAAGTAAAAAAGAAATTGATTATTGTTTATTACTGTTTCGCTTGGATTATGAAGTCCATAGTTCATGTCATTTTTTTTCGGTGAATAATTTTGATTTTTTCCTCCAATTTAGAGAAATGTGATCTGTATATAATAGAATCTTATTCATACCATTATATACCATGGATGGATGTATTTGTAAGTATGGATGGATGTTTGTTTGTTACTGTTTCACGCAAAAACTACTGAACGAATTTTTATGAAACATTATAGTAATGTAACTTATACATCAGAATTACATATAGGCTATAATTTTCAAGCGAGCGAAACCAAGGGCACAGCTAGTATACCATATTTATATTACGCCGATTCTCTATTTCCAAAACCCTCCCTTTAATCAGAATACAGCAAGCAAGCTGCATTGGGAATAGGCAAGGTAGAGTATGTGGCTATAACTTTTTTTTTTATAGCTATAAGGAGCTCAGACAATTTTGTACAAAGCCTTCCGATAGAAGCATTTAAAGTAAAGCAGTTCTAATGAATATAGTCTTTATCTAATTCTATTATCAGGATGTATCAAAATATATGACCATTTAGAGTCAAAAACTCTTAAAATAGTTATCATTAGGATCGTTTTTATGATAATAGATAAATTAATAGGCCTGTATTATAAATATTTTGATTAGTAAACAACAAATCTCGTATATAATTTGAATCCTTTCGATATTACCATGCGATAACATTATTGTTGTCAGGAGATTAACATAATTAGCATCGAGTTTTATGAAGTCATATTTTTTTATAGATTTCAAATAAAATAGTTGATATGTAGATTAGCTTAATTTAAAATGTAGGTTCACGCTTTATATTACTGTAGGAAGGTGTAGGAACTTCGTAGGAAGTGGTCCGCGTTAGTGCCACTGTTAAACTTATTTCAGTCGCCAATTTGCAAGTTCTGTTTCGTTTGAAGATGAGATATGACTAGAGAAATGATGATATAATGATAATCTTAAAATATTATAAACGAAAGTTTGTGAACTCAGTAAATATCATCACAAGAGTAAATCTATGCATTCAGGTTAGATGGATGTTTCTTACTTTATATGGATAGAAGGGTTAAAACCTAGGTTCATATGTATTTTGTAATCCCTCAGGAGTATAAAAAATATATCACAACTTATTATCAGAGCTACCAAGTATACATATAAAATGTCATCAAAATCGGTTAAGCTGTTTTCGAGATTTTTTTCATACTACAATGATGGCATACGGCCCATCTCTTGGAAGAAAGTCTGAAACACCGATAGTGTTATGGCAAGTAACATTGTGACACGAGAATTTTTACATATTAGATGCATACTATATCTTCTCGAATCTTTCCTTTTCTTTAAATTTCTCTAATAACACTACCATACATATTTTTTTTAACCCTGGACAATTAACACAGCTCCATCTAGTCCCACGGTAAGAGCTTGTGTTATGGGTACTAGACAACTGATATAAATACCTACATATATATTTTGTAAATACATGTGTAATACATAGAAAAGACCCAGACCGATACAAACAATAATACACATAGAAATGTTTGCAGCTTGGAATCGAACCCGCTACCATCGGACGTAAAGCGGTGCTAAACCGGTAGAGAACAGCGGCTTTATTTATATTTTACTTTATTTATCAATCACACATTCCAATAAACAAGATGTAACCAATGCAAGCGGAATTTATTTGAGAAAATATCACATAATAGTGCTCTTGTTTTGTCTCCATTTTTTATTCATCTAACAATAACACAATGCATTGTGTCAATGCAGTTTACCAACAAAACGGGACAATCGGACGCGTGATTAATTTTACAAGTACGGGGCACCCAAAAGTATGCCATGCTCCCTTTGAAGTATTGGGTTTTGTTAAGGTTTTTTTTTATTCCAATAGGGAGCGTTCGAGTGCACTGTTGAAGCTAAGTGAATATTATTTTAGTGAATGTATTATGTAAATAAATTGTAAACTGACTCCTGATATACAGCTCACGCTAGTTTGGGAGTCAGGACTGCATCAAACTATACACTGATGAAGGTTTTTGCAACGCAATGGATTTTGAAGCGGTTTTTTAATAGATAGAGTGTTTCAAGAGGAAGTTTTATATATTTAAATAAATAAATATATAAAACTTCCTCTTGAATCACTCTATCTATTAAAAAAACCGCTTCAAAATCTGTTTTTTTAATAGATAGAGTTATATATTAATAAATGTTTCAAGTAATCATAATAATTCAATAAGTGATTCAAGAGGAAGTTTTATATATTTATTTATTTAAATATATAAAACTTCCTCTTGAATCACTCTATCTATTAAAAAAACCGCTTCAAAATCTGTTTTTTTAATAGATAGAGTTATATATTAATAAATGTCTCAAGTAATCATAATAATTCAATAAGTGATTCAAGAGGAAGTTTTATATATTTATTTATTTAAATATATAAAACTTCCTCTTGAATCACTCTATCTATTAAAAAAACCACTTCAAAATCCGTTGCGTAATTTTAAAGATTTAAGCTTAGATAGGGACAGACAGACAGCGACAGCGACTTTGTTTTATATCATGTAGTGATGATTTAATACACACACGCATATTCTGTGACAATAGAACTTTAATAATGTTAATACTTATAATTTGAATTAACTAGTGTCCAATTTCGACCATTGGGAGACCAGTAATGTAAAAGTGTACAAATAAATTTAATAGAAATAAAGAATTAATGTCCTGTATGTAAGAACTATAAATTGTAATAATAATAATATGAATGTAAAAATAACTGAATTTCAATTGAAGTTACACAAACTGATTATATCTTTTATACACATAATAAAATGCAGTTTTTTTATCAATTGTAGAGATCGTCAGTTACGAGAGGATGGTGATGACTTCATACGTTTATTGTGGAGATATATGCAAATATTTATTTACTAATTGTAACCTGCTACTTTTCTGCTTTTGGTAGATAGCCTATGTTCTTTGTGATACAATTTATTTTCACGGTAATTTTCAGATACTTCCTTCAGCAGTTTCAGAGTGATATTTAGAAGATAGACAGATGTATTTTCGTATTTATAATATTAGTATGTATTGATTACAAAGTTTATCGTTATAGAAATAAATCATCTATAGATGACCTCAGTGATCTAGAGGTTCTGCTAAGCACACCGCTTTACTTCCAATAGGCGCGGGTTCCATTCCTCGCATGGTACAAATAATCGTATTCATGAGTATGATTCTTTGTATCGATCCGGGTATTTTCTATGTATATTATGTATGTTTTACATAAAAAATGTATCGATATATTTGTATCAGTTATCTAGTACCCATAACACAAGCTTTTAGCTAGTTTAATTTAGGTCTAGATGGACGCTATGTGTATTGTCTTGAGATTATAGATGTAGTTACAAAAAGAAATATGTATAAGTATTTGTACTAGTTGTCTAGTAACCATAACATAAACTTTGTTTATCTTAAGACTAGATGGCGTTGTGAGAATTGTTCAATATTATTATTATTCTATATGCGTGAAAAAGTACCATAAACGATATTAAAACCACAAGATTCCCATATTCGAATACAACAATCACATAAATCGCTCCACCCTTCTTAAGGTCTTAGTTTTATAAAATCACGGCAATGAACGTAAATATGCTTCGATCCGATCCATTTATATGAGAAATCCGTTTATGGTGGCACGATTGAGATATACGTCTTTGAGTAGATTGTTTATCGTGACTGATTCAAATTTGTTACAAACCATTGGTTTTATAAAGAGTTCACTCGAAGAAATTGCGATTTATATGACAGCGATCGATTCCACTGCCTTATATAGTTAAATAAGATATATCGGAAAGTTTTATTTTAATTGATTTGTCTCCCGTCACCGTCTATATATGTATTTATAAATAATACATATAAATTATATTACACATAATATTTACAATTATAAAATTTACTTGATGCAATATATTTACTGCAAGTTAAATATTAATTATATAAATATTACTCAATAAGTTTTATTTTAATGATATATCTATTATTAATAGGGTTCACTCGAAGAAATTGCGATTTATATGATAGCGATCGATTCTAGTGTGATATATTGGAAATGTTTACTTTAATTTATTTATCTGCCGTCATTGTCTTTATATGTCTTTATAAATAAGACATATAAATCATACATTACGTATATTTACAATTGTAAAGTTTACTTGATGCAAAATATTTAATGCAAGTTAAATATTAATAATATTATTCAATAAATTAATACTTAGTTATATTTTAATAATATTATATTTATTGTTAAAGCGGTTCCATAGGGATATGTATTCCAAGAGATATCTTCTTTCGACAAGACTGTCGTCACAGATCACAGGCAAAGTAAGGAGTTACGAGCGAACCTGGCTTTCTGATATGGCGTCTTGGTGCAGGAATCGATGATCGACGATGATGATGATCGATGAACCGATCACACAGACAACACGCGCGGCGGAATTATTATACTAGATAATCACACACAGTCTCGTCTTCTGTAATTAAGCTAGGATAGTTTACCTGCCTATTTATATTTTAATAATTTATATAAATATGATTACTATATTTCAGTAATTATTCTACTCATTCCGTTATCTACTGGATGATTTTTATTAAAATATTATAAAAAATATTCAAATATAGTACAATCAGATTTTCTGTTTTATTTTAGACTTAGACCCGACCACGCTTCGCACGGATGCATTACAAAAATTTGATTTCTCGTCTTTTTCTATACTTATTCTAAACAAGGTTTATATTATACATATAAATCTTGAATCACTCTAATTACTGTTGAAAACTGCATTTAAATCCGTTGCATAATTCAAAAGATATAAGCGGTGGCGACTTTGTTTTATACTATGCACCTAAATAAATTACTATGATATGGACATTGTTCGTATTTTAAAAACGTATTTTTACAATTTTTTAGAATATACGTTATTTGTAATATACAGTAAAGAAAAGGCATAAACAAAATATTAAAGAACACATCCATCGTTACAATAAGCCGGCCTTATTGCTGAAAGCAATCTTTTCAAGTGTTCCATGTTTTTACACACAAATAGTCTTATCTAATATATTTATAGAGTGTATTTGCGATATGATCTATTAGAGGATCAGTGATATATATTCAAAATACATGTCCGTAGTTGACAAACACTGCGAGAATTACTTAGAGCATGCATAATTCATTAGGTCCTTATGTGTCCAAGATATTTAAACTGACTTAATGTTGGATATATTCAAATTTTATAATTGAGATGTGCTCTAACCGGCGTCCATTTATTTTCGGATATAACATTTATTATTTTTAATCGTTACATTAATTATATGTCGTTAATTAGTATTTCTTAATCTGTTAGTGATTATATTTACTGAAAATTATTAATAAGATTTTAGAATCTAAACTATTTTGATATTTGCTAAAATTTCGCTAGTTTTTTGTATTGATAATATCAATAGTAATAGTTTGCGAGTTGAAACATAATGTTTATATGGTAGAAAATGCCACATAGCCTTTCTAATGGTGCAGATTTCTATAAATTCAATAAAGAATAAATAATAAAATATAGTTGTATTTTACAAATTACTTGCATTAGCAAATTTTTTATGTATTAAACAGAAGTCAAAGATGTAATTTCTTAAAGAGAGGTTCTGATAAGTCTTGCTAAGAAGTATTTATTACATATTATAGTTTATTTGGGTTTTACATTAAAGTTTTCTTTATGGTAACACTTTTGTTTTTAGCTCATAATGAAGAAACCATTTCATTCAATACTCTCGCATCAGTCGGCGATGCATTTGTTACTCGTACCTTAAAGATAAATGTAATAGGATTATAAATTTTATTGCTTTCACCGGATATAGGAAAGAAGTAAAAAACTTCACGCAGTTTGCTTAAGCTTCCATCAAAAATTGATATCATTAGTCACTTGAAGCTTGCACGTCAATTGAACAAAAACAGTTGAAACAAATTGAATATTCCCACATATGGAGGTGAAAATCCAAAGATAAATACAGGATCATGTCAGATAATAAATGATCTTGACATGCCTAAACGAAAATAAGTCTACGAGACGACGCAATAGAAACGAAAACGGCTTGAGATGAAGAAGACATCGTTAGCAAAGAACATATTAAAGTTTACAATCAAAACGCAGTTTTGTGTGATCTAGTCAAAAGAATAGGCAATCCGCATGTGTCTGTGATTAATGATCAAACTTCAGAACTATTATCGTTGGATAGAGGAAGCGAGACAATTGTCAATGTGATATGGGATCATGACAAAAAGTTGACAACGTTAATGTGCGGACAACAAAATCGTGTGCTCTCTCATTGAATCTCTATTCCTTCGTGATAAAGTTAAATCTTGCATAAATCTTACTGTACTCGCGTTCCCTCGTGTGATTCTTAATGGTAATAAAAAGTTGACTAATGATTCTGGTTTGGGATCAAATATTCATGTTTTTTTTTCGGTAAGGTGACATGTTTTGTTACACTTAACGCTTTTTATTTAGAGCTCATGTTTAATGATATCAACGTATGTCTCATTGTCCTTTTCTATTATATTTGTTATTTGAGTTTTTCGTTTTTTTTTACCGCTTTAAATGCATTTATTTAGACAAGCTGATAAATAGTTGTGCAAATAATTTTTACGAAGTAAAAAATGATTTTAAAAGTACTCTTATTATTATGTGATTTTAAATATTATTCTATTTATTATAAACATAGAATATTGTTTTGCTATTATGATAATTAATATATATATGGATATCTTATGTCTTAGATGTCTAGATTATCGGTATATGTTGAGTCCTAATATTAGATATTATAAAATAGTTTCTTCTTGGTCATTGCTTACATGTATTATGTATAGGATACAGTAAAAAATGAAAACCTAAAAGGAATTATTTGTATATTGAAGAATAATAGGATTTTTCCACGTTTTATTTGACTTTCTGATACTTCAACATTGTTAAGAATTACTCTTAGTTACAATATTTTTTTAACTTTTATGACGATCGTCGAAAATACATATTTGACTTGTATAAATTTACTATTTATTTTATAGAATATGCAAACATAATAAATAAATATTTATAAAAATAATCTAATATTAAATTTTAACAAAATATTGCAAGTAATAATTTAATAATTATTTCTATTACTATCATTATATTAATAGCACAGCATCCAAATATAAATGAGATAGACATCTCGGCTCCGTAATCTGTGAGCGGTAGTGTACTTTCGCACGTAAATTTCAAAGATTGTAGAATATAACTAGAAAGGGTTATATAACCGCAAGTAAACTCCTTCGTTCCAGTTACCACGCTGTCTAGTTTACCACCGGCGGTTTAAGATGATATTTAGACCTGTATTTATTTATTGGTGCAATTTCGCGACCCGAGGTGCGCGGGCGCAGCTAACGAACTAGTTATCTGTGTAATGACGTTGGATTGGAGTTAGGAAATAGTTGGTTCGTGAGAAAAGTTATTAAAAGTAAAACCTTCTTACTTACCCGTTCATAAGAACGGGAAATTATCTCTGTCTGTCTATTACCAATTCTCGCCTAAGAATCTATAATAAAAAAAAGATATATATAATAATAATATTATATTGAACCAACTCACACAACGCCATCTAGTCCCAAGCTAAGCAGAGCTTGTGTTATAGGTACAGGGAACTGATATAAATATTAATTTATACCTGATATACATAGAAAACACACAGGCTGATACGAACAAACATACTCGTAAATAGAAATGCTTGTACCGTACGAGGAATCGAACCCGCGACTGTCCAAAGAAAAGCAGCATGCTCAACCGCTAGACCATGTAGACAAAATCAGGGTATTAACTAGTATTATACAACATAAACTAATAAAAAAAAACTGATTGAGTGATTCAGTGAACTGATAATATAACGACCTTTAGTTTCCTATAAGAATAATAAAACTAGTCATTGGTTCAATATTTGTGTATTAGGATGCGTTTTATGTTTACATAATACATAATTTGAATATAATGTGTCTTTAATGGCCACAGATTATATTTATTAAATTATAATACATTTATTTAATGAAGTAACTTCTGACATTATCGCCGTGTGAATTTTATAAGTAACTGTTAACCAAACGTTTGAATCACTAATATTATAAATCTTCGGTTATGAACAGATTTTGAAAATTCTTCGAGCGTTGCATAGCCTATTTATCGAGGAATACTATAAGAGATATAGAATATAAGAGAGATGTAACGTAAAGCTATATATCTTGCTACTTTGTAATTTTGATACTGATATTTTTATACGTTGTATTTTTGTTATATATATTTCGATTACGGGAGCTTATTTTGAGAAACACTTATAATATTAACCTATTATGGATGATAATGGAATGGTGCATCCACCTGCGCGTTACGTTGACGGGGGACCAGTGGAGGATGATAAGATGATCATGAGATCAATTCAGCCCATCGTGGTAAATTCACTATGAATTTACCACGATGGGCTAACTGACCCAGTATCCAGGGGGAACCACTAGGAGGTCAACCAAATATGGTAGCAATTGGGTTATTAGTCCTCTTTACTAACAATCCCCTTCCCCTTATATTATTAATATTGGGGCCAAGGGTATTGTTAATATATTTTTAGTTCACCTTACTAACAATCCCCTTCCCCTTATATTATTAATATTGGGGCCAAGGGGATTGTTAATATATTTTTAGTAACGTCATTAGTCCACATTACTAACAATCCCCTTATATTATTAGTATTGGGGGTAAGGGGATTGTTAATTTATTTTTAGTAACGTTATTTGTAATAACTGTCTCCAATCTGACGGCCTCAGTAGTCTAGCGATTTAGCACACGGCTTTTCTTCTGATTATTGCGGGTACGATTCCTCGGTACATTTTTTTTTGAGTTTGATTGTTTGTATTTGTCTAAATATTTTCTACATATATGTATTTGTAAAAAAAAACGTATTACATCAGATGTCTAGTACTCATAACACAAGCTCTGCGTAGCATGGGACTAGATGGCGCTGTGTGAATTACCCGGATTAAAATTAATTCTTTTGGCCATAAATTTTTATTGCAACCCATTTTATCGAGAAACACTCGACTGAGTAGCAGAAATTTATTATAAAATAATACAAAACATTAGATAAAAGCAGATTTATGTCTATTTCTAGATCGCTTTGTACCTTATTAACTCTCCATCCATTTACATTCGTTTAATCTATTATGTATTTTTTGTATCATAACTATAATTTCATTGGGACATTAAAATCTTAACTGGCGACTATTAACCTTCGATTTACGGGGTTTAATCATCAATAACTCTTACATTATCGTCATATTTGTCAGGGAATTTATTGTTTTCTTATAGTAGGAACTGCGATCGTGGTCTGAATACAAATTAGGGGATTTAATATGGATTGTCGCGTGGTAATCTGATCTCGGCCCACACAATCGTTTGATGAAGGAAAACATGTACTGAAATCGGTGTTTAAATTTACTAGATTACTGTTTGGACTATTTATTATATTGTTTAATATGGGAATTAGTATTGGAGTTCTATGTTGTACAATTTTGGTATTAAATCGTTTTTTAGATAGAATAGAAATAATCTTTATTCAAATAAACTTAATATAAGCAGTTTTGAATAGTCTATTTTCTTGATTCTACCGCTCATTCGGAATGCAGACTCCTTCTATATGTATTATGAAGTAAAAGAGAAAAGTCATATTTAAACATTTATCAATAAATATATATAAATACAATAAGGCGGCCTTATTGGATATAATAGGAGAAACATATAGGACACACAAACATGCAAATAAAGAAATACTTTCTTTGCATGATTCTTCATATATATGCACGTTAATATTATTTTCCTTCTTCATATATATATGAAGAAGGAAAATAATATTAACGTGCTATGATGCCGTGGTTTATCTTAAAAAAATATAATTATATACAAATAATTAGTATTGGACACTTAAATGTACATTCACAAATAAATAAATAGATAGAAATTAAAAATATATTGTAATATTTATTTTGATTAGGTCTTCTTTTTACTTGTAGTTCTTTATTTTTCTCCAATATAATTCTGTAATTCTTGAAATAATCAGGAAATTTCAATGAAGGAGAATTAAAATTAAATTAGATTATTTAAAAAACGCTATTAGAATATTATTTTATATGATTATTATTATATATATATATTATATTTAACGGTACAGTATACAGTAAGTGCAATATTGTCTAAATATAATTCTTTTAGACTAAAGAATAAAACAACAGCTCATATTTTTGTTCTATACTAATAGGAACATAAAAAGGAACATTTGAGTTTGTAATAAATAAACATGATTTAAAATATGTATAAGTTAAAAATGCTATAATATTTAATATATAAATTAAACATAAAAGTTAAATAGTATGAAAATCATTACAAACAAAACTTTTGTGAGAAATACTGATATATACAGAATACTGATCCTTATAATAATTACAAACGTATACGGCGCTAATAAATATTACAAACTAGTATTACAAAGAAAAAGCGTATTAAGCATCTCTAAAATGGGACTATTAACGGTCCACTTTTGTTGAGATACGCGTGTAATTTAGGGTCTCAGTATTGAATATTTATTATCTGCATCATTATTTCGTGAGAGATCATAGAACCCATACACGCACACTGTAATGAGGCGGTATTCTCATTAAAATAGAATTGATTCATTGCGCCCAAATGATGACGAAAGCAAACATTTGGAACAAATTTAAATATCGAACACTGAATACATATACGAATAATGAATGGGATGGGAACCGGGCATCTCGTTTCATTTTTAATGATTTTAATGAATTTCTAAACATTATCCATCGTGTTTTAATTTGGTTATAATATTGGAAATTAATTGAGACGCTTTCCTCGGAATCGTTTTTCAAATAAACCTCTTTAAATGAATTAATTAATTTTATAGATTGAAATTTTATAGAAATATTATTTACATTTGCATATGTTGAATCTTATATTAAAAATATTGAGTTACATTACCGGTTGGTTTTCGTTAATCAAATTTTATAAGTGTGTACAATATAACCGCTAGGTCAAGTTCACGTAAACCGTTAAAATATCTCAGTGAATATGATTTAAACGAATGGATGTAATTAAACATGTTTAAGGTACAAGAAAGTTGATTCATGTGTGTATTTTTAGATTGAGTTTAGAAAAGTCCATTTTGTATTGTACTAGTACTTTTTAAATGTAAATATTTGCAGTTAGCTTTGCATTAGAGCCGTAGTGCCATGTTGAATTTTTTTTTAATGTTTTTTTGTCATATTCACTTTAAAGCAATAACAGTAATTATTTATACGTTTATTATTAGTGTTTAATTATAACTGTCTTTATAGAATTCTCTTATCGTTATCTCTTATCGTTTAGTGTTTATTTTAATAATAATAACCCTGGACAATCCACAAAATGCCATCTAGAACTAAGCTAAGATTGTGTTATGGCTAACACAAGCTCTGCTTAGCTTGGGACTAGATAGTGCTAAACAGAAAAATGTACCTATTTATTTATATCAGTTTTCTAGAACCCATACCAGAAAACTGATATGAACACAGATATTTTTTTGTATATACATAAATAATACATACAGAAAACATTCAGACCAATACAAATAGTAGTAGTAGCAGTCATACTCAAGAATAACACGCAGACCGATACAAACAATCATACTCATGAATGCAAAATGTTTGTATCGAGCTGATTCCGAACCGGCAACTATAGGAAGTATGGCGGTATACTTAAACCGTTAGACCACCGTGGTCAAATCTATACTAGATCAATCAGATTTTAATATCCCAACTCTGTGTCATCGTAACAAAAGATAAAACCCCAGGTCTATGTAAATTTCGATGGGTTTATTACGAATTTTATGGCATCAGTGATGGCATAACGCTGTGTTAACGAGGTTTAATGGGCCTAGTTAAAATATTTCAGAGTTGTAACTAGAATCTGATAAGTTAGTATTACGTAAGATGTTACTTAACGCCCCTGCGTTTAACTATCTCGGTGTATTAAACACTACGATATTTGTGTTCAACGTTGATAAACCTATACAATTTATTGAACTGCATCCATAAGGTTATTAACTATAAAATTACTTTCCATTATTTCCAGGTAATGTAACATCTTGTTATATAGAAGATGCTGTAAGCGGTGGGTAATGGTAATTAATTACACAGTAAGAGAAGGTAAAAATAATATAAATATTTATACCAAACCAACTGAACAGTGTTGTAGTAAGTATTAAATAACTTACACAGTAAGGGTAGGTGAATTTAAATATCTTATATATAAAAGTCTTGTGTCACAGTTTTCGTTCCCATAGTCCTCCGAAACGGCTTGACCGATTCTCATGAAATTTTGTGAGCGTATTGAGTAGGTCTGAGAATCGGCCAACATTTATTTTTCATTCCCCTAAATGTTAGTGGTAGTCCACCCCTAATTTTTTTTTTATTTTAAGGCAAAACAATGTTTGCCGGGACAGCTAGTATATGTATACATATTTATTACCAAATCATCAGATTAGTTTTGCAGTAAATAAATAAGTATAAAGATGACTTAGTACAGAAAAAGGCTACTTAGATGACAAACATGCATGGCAATAATTGTTCATCATCATCATCATCATCATCATCTCAGCCCGGAAGACGTCCACTACTGGACATAGGCCTTCCCCAAAGATCTCCACGACGATCGCCTGCGAGAATAATGGTTCATGCACGGGATTTTCCGTTAGGATTGTATGTTAGACTTAGACGCCTATATAATTAAACAAAATAAGCAAACTGGCTTTTTAAAAATATATTCAGTTAAGTTACTTGCAAATTCTTCTCAATTGAATCTGCATACTGAACTGGACGGTAGGGAAAAAATATTAATTCAACAAAACTTGACATTCATAATCGGGTAAAATGTCGTTTTTAGATTTGATTTGATCTGTTAATATACGGGAGTTTCATTTAATGTTAGACATAGACAAAAAAAAAAAGAAGTTAAAAAAAAAAGAAATCCAGTTCAGTTTCTTGCCAGTTCTTCACAATTGAATCTGTATACTGAACTGGATAAACCACAGATAATATTTTAAAAGAAAAAAATAAAGAAGTTTTATGTTCTGATATCCATGATACTGTTCATGTCTATAGACGATCATTACTGCTTTCCATCAAATGTGTCAATTTATTTGCCGTTCCAGTTATATAAAAAAAATATTACTCACGTATATCTATATATATTATTATAATTTAGAATAGAATAGAATTTATTAACTCATTTTTACAGTAATAACATAATAATAATAATAATCTCAGGACAATTCACACAGCGCCATCTAGTCCCAAGTTAAGCTAGCCAAAGCTTGTGGTATGGGTACTAGACAACTGATACAAATACATAGATATTTTTTTTTTGTAAATACATACATATTATACATAGAAAACACCCAGACCGATACAAACATTCATACTCACGAATACAAATGTTTGCGCCGTGCGAGGAATCGAACCCGCGACCATCGGACGTAAAGCGGTGTGCTAAACCACTAGACCACCGAAGTCGTCAACATAAGAAGTACAAGAATAATTTACATATTAAAAAACGTAGTCAATGTAGACCACTCAGCTCAGCAACTCAGAAGCTACTCAGCATAATGCTGGAAACATAGTTTCCAGCGCTGATTTTCAGTTGGGCCCTCAGTACGGACGCGCAAATATTACAATTAAAAAATACGTATACATAAACTTTATAAAACAGATATTATACGATTAAAATTCTTCTTAATCGTTTCCTCACTGCTGAGGATTGCGACTCTACAGTATCTTGTCGACTAACTGTCGCCATCGGTTGCGCTCAGACGCCTGGTGTAGCGCGGCAAAATAAAAATAATAATATCTAAGAGAAAAAGTATATAAATAATAAAAAGGAAAATTATAATAATCGTAAAACATTATATACGTAATGGAGAAAAGAAAAAATAAACATATAAAAAAAAATACCCACAGAGATGCGTACGGTACGTATTTTATGTATTCTAATGACGGTATCGTAGTATTAAAATAATAATATCCCTAACACTTGCATTTTCAATTACTCTGTCAGAGATTATAGGAAAAAACAGCGGAAATATAACATTTGTGATGTGAATTTAATCAGCGCCTTTTCCAAGCTACTGTAGCGTATCAAATCGATCAATTTATCAAAATTTGGCTCCCTTTCTATCATTAACGCCACACACGTTGCATGATTTTTTTTGTACATTTAACTTTGAATTCAATGCACCAATATTTAAAGTACGTTTTTCATAAATTTATTCTGAGTTCGCAAGTTGTTTGATATAGTATATAGTTCAAAGCTTAAGGTATATTGTTCCTTAACTTGATTCAAAGTTGTAAAGTACTGTTGGACTCAAGGACAAAATTATTAAGGCCAAGGTATTTTTAAAATTTTAATCTAATTGTTCAATAGATAAGGTACATTTTCTGTTAACCTGTCAGAGTTCTCCTATTCAAGGACAAGCAGAGATGTGCTTAAATACCCGTAAGAATTAATGATTTTATGTTCGAATACAACTAATAAATTAAGTGTTAATTTTATCACCACTAAGCGTCAACCATATTTGTTCTTTTAAGCACATATTTTGGGGGTTCTTATCAGTTTTACGACAGTTTTATGTGTACTTTTAACTTAACGATTTATATGACACCTTTTTAAATAACCACCATGAAGCAACGATGGTTCAATTTAATCAAATTTATTTTTAAAACCTAATTTTTATTTAAATTACAATTTATGTTAAATAATTGAAATAAAAATTTATTAATATCAATAAGTAATATTTAAATCCAAATACAAATAAATTTAACGAAAACGTGCAGATTTTGCCAAGCTGAAGAGGAAAGGCCACTATACATCCTATGTGGTTGTAGTCATCTCACGCATAAACGAAATATCTCCTTTGAAAACCATACTCTATCTCTGAGGAAATAAAAACCATCGCTTCTAAGAATATTCCTGTTATGACGGGTCTAGAACTTTGAATAAGGCGAGCACAATAGATCTACACAGGTCGCAGTGCTATATATAGGTCTTAAGACAGAAAAATAGCCCAAACTCGACAAAAAAATATAGGTATATAAAGACCATACAATAAAAACAAATCATTAAAATAAAACATACGCAAATAATAATAATAATAACAATAATAATCTCAGGACAATTCACACAGCGTCATCTAGGCCCAAATGAAGCTAGCTAAAGCTTGTGTTATGGGTACTAGATAACTGATACAAACACATAGATATTTTTTTTTGTAAATATATACATATTATACATAGAAAATACCCAGACCGATACAAACAATCATACTCATATATACAAATGTTTGTGCCGTGCGAGGAATCGAACCCGCAACCATCGGTCGTAAAGCGGTGTGCTAGACCGCTAGACCACCGAGGTCGTCGATAATAATATAATAATGTTATGTAAATTTACAACCTAAAATATACAAGCCCATACAATTATATAAACATACAAACAGTGTCGCGGAGCTTAACAATATTGTAGCATTGCAATAAAATTCCTCATTTATACCGTCACTTAAGTTTTTACGAGCACAACACCAGTTTCGCCTTGAAAATCAAAACAGACCACCTAGTTGTGACCTAAAAGAGTACGCAACGTACGCGGATTAGATGATCGTAAAACGTCCGGTCTTGTTACGGCTAACTTTTAAATGTGGACGATTGTCACACCGTAGTGTAACGCTGCATATTAAAATAGAATCTTTTTTTAATTGCATATATGCCATGCCATATATTATTGCCATGGCTTTTCCCAATAATTTTTAAGGTGTATATGGGCCATTTCAATGCCTTTATCCAATTATTTAGGGTCTGCGTATGTCATCTTCCTCCCTGAGATGATCCCTTTAGACCATCATATATATCATTATTCACACAATATTCCATCTTTTTTTGGTCGATTGGTAAGTGAGATGACTCCTTTTCCATTCATCTATACATTGATTATATATAAGCATTGTTGATATATAAAATATTAACTTTAGCTGGCCGATACAGAAAAAGTATATATTTCAAAAAACTTGGCTTGTATCATTAATGAAAATGTTCTATTATAAAAGAGATAATGTTTTTTTTTAAATAGAATTTATATAATTTATACTGTTTTAGTAACTATAATTAGATATTTAATCTATGTATTGATTGATTGTTTAATTTTGTTTTATATTTTTCATATTAACAAAAAAAATGTAGTTCATTTTTCAGTATGCTTTCAACTATAAATAACGTTGTCAATATATAATTGACTAAGTGGAATTACTCTTATAGATTTAATTTCTATATGAGACTTACATAACATTCTAGAAATTGCACAAAAGTTTGCAATGAATGACGTCTTGAAATATAACCAAATCGAAATTTTCGAACGAAAATTAAATTTGTCCTGAATAAAAATAGAAATTTGAGCTGCAAATGATCTAAGACATTTAATAAATTCAGGTAAAAATATATTTATTTATTTTATTTGTTTATAACAGAGATGTTTGCAGCAGCGCGGGTAGATTGATTTCAAGCCATAATGCGTAAAAGAGCTGCATCACTGATGTCCAGAATTCGGGGGAGCTCAAACAGCATCCTAACAACTGTTGCGAGTATACCTGAATGTCCGCTCCAGAGGCACTGGATACGTTGCATTGTGAACCCAGTGCTTCTGGACGTGGACACAGATATATGAATTAAATATATCTCTGTATCCGTATGTTATAAGTTACTAACAGTTTTATAAGTTTTTACTAACACAATATGAATGTAATCCGAATTAAAAAAAATAATAATAATAATTAAATACTGACAGTTAATGAGTCAACATACATTACTGTATACTAAAATCATTAATTAATTAATTATTTTATAATGCAGCAATGTACATAACCACAAAAAAATCACCGGAGTCGATAAAAGTCATTGGGTTTAATGAAGTGCTACACGCACTTTTATTGCGCGCCAATTCGCACAAACCGCTCGTAAACAACATTTTCGTTACACTACGGTGTGAAGTTATTAAAACTATATAAAAACAGTAAAATTGAATTTATGCTCGCGACTACAGTGTTGCCAGCTTTGTAGTGTTAACGCTGGAACTGGCGGAATAAACCCCCCGTTGGTGAACATAATTTGTTTCAAGATTTTTAGTTGCCTTCAAAATACTTTTCTAGTACACTAAGTAGGTTTTAGGATGGCTTGTATTTCTGTATAATGAAGGTATATATATATATACTGAATTATTATTGGCACTTTTTTAAATAGAAATATGCATGTTTTCCATCCAAAATCTGAACTTTATTTCATTGATATCAAATATATGAATGAAATAAAGTTCAGAATGAAATAAAGTATTTTTTTTTATATTTTTAATAGCAACTAAAATTATAAATCTTATACAGGGTTTGACAATGTTGATGACACCACCAGAATACGTTTTAAAATACATTTTCACACGAAAATCATAAATAAATTAAAATCTACTATATTTGTAATTAAATAGTTCTTTTTTAAACGCACTAATAAATATTCTAGCTCCCTGATAGAATTTTCGCGCCAAAAAGGTTTAGGGCGTCTCCTAATACACCAGTTCTAGTGGTAAACCCCGCAAGGTGGCAACACTGAACTTTATTGGCAACACTACTTGACATTTTGTGGTGATTCAATGTGGAGCAACACGCGAACATGCTTTCAATGACGTTTTTATGATTCCGTGGGTAAATATAATTAGGAATTTATCATTAAAAACTGTATACGACCAAATAAATCATTAGGAACGTAAATGTCTGTCGCTGATATCGTTTGTATAATTAAAGGACGCGTTTCGTGGTATTTGTGTGGTATTTAAATGTGATAAACCGATAAGACAAGAGTTTTGTTATTAGTGGTGAAGCTTTATAGACATGAAAAAATATAACTTTTATTATGAAACTAAAGTTACAAAAATTAAAAAAATATTTTTTTTATGTTATTTTTATCAGATAGGCTTATTTATTATAATAAATAAGCTTTGCCTATGTATTACCACCACTAATAGCACATAATATATCCTAATTTCATTGCTTTTGCTGAGGGCCCAGTCGATGCCTTTTGCCCCGTAAAATGTCTGATAGGAGTGAATACCTTAAGAATTTTGTATCCCTTTTTTTGTTAATTTAACTCAGATAATTAAAATAAATAAAACCTACAAGTTACTGGAGACAGAATCTAAATATATATAACTCAAAGGTGACTGACGTAGTGATCTATCAACGCACAGCCCAAACCACTGGACGGATCGTGCTGAAATTTGGAATGCAGGTAGATGTTATGACGTAGGCATCTACTAAGAAAGGATTTTGATTAATTCTACCCCCATGAGGATAAAATAGGGGATGAAAGTTTATATGAAACTTTGTCAATTTTAAACCGATCGGCCTGAGACTTTGTATGCATAAAGCTACTATGACGTAGGGGGGATCCCTACGGAAAGGATTTTGATAAATTCCACCCCTAAAGGAATAAATTAATGCGAGCGAAGCCGCGGGGAAAAGCTAGTTATATACTTTAAAATAAATAGCTACTAGTTAATAGTAAGATACAGATAAGGATAAGCTTTCTGACTTCATCTTTACGAGATCATCTCCGAATGAAAATGGAATGTAAGCGTTTAACATTTGTCTACAAATAAGTACCAATGTTACATAAGGACTATTTTAGTGCTTCTTTACAGTGCAAAGTACAAGAGACAGCGGATTTTATTTATTATATTTGTATCAGTATCAATCCTTATCCAGTTACACGAGGTCGGCTTTTCTAATCTCGAGGTGTCGCTTCACTGCTAAGCATAGTCATTTGACAGACCTAAGTTGATGTTTCTATGGTCATTACTCAGAAATAATTAAAATGCGTTATACTTCTAATAACATCTCTTTATCACGCAAGGAGAGCAAATAAAAATAATAGTATGCTACAAATTGCAATCTTATTGCTGTTAGAGGTAACTTACTAATAGTGTTGATTCTGTTAAATCAGATCTTGTATTTAAAATATATTCTAAGTTATTGTCTTAGATACTAATTTCGCTACCTTAACTCTACATACAGAGAAAATGTAGGTAAATACACAAAGTTACAGTTTCTGTGTGACTTCAGACCTGTAATACATATTGGAAGGTAATAACTGTGTGTGTATTTTGAATAACATAATCTGTTTTAGGAGAATAAACAGTGGTAGAAAGAGAAGTCTCTATCTCTCTCCTTTTTCCAAAATTCCAAACCGCTAACATCTTTAATCTTAACCCAAACAATACCGTGGGTGGTTATGAGCGACGCAATAATAACTTCAATATGAACGCAATTGTGACAACAGTCTCTATTGACGACCAAGTGCTGTTAATATAATAAATAACAGGTAAATTGATGTTATTGACAACAAATAATGCAAGTTCATTCACCACTTCTATAACACAACGAGACAGGTTTAGTCTAAAATCAGACAGATTAAAACATGTCTCGTGCACATGTTTTAATCAATGAAAATTGTATTTATGTAGTATTCAATTAAAATTCAATATCAATATATAATCAAAACAGACATAAAATGGATACGAAATTCATTAATTATTAAAAATAATGAACTCTAATGACAATATTATTATCGTCATCGATTGATTTATTTTTATAATATTATTAAATATTTATATTCGAATTTTAAAAATACACATTAGAAGTAAAAATGTACATGTCTATATTTTAAATGATATGAATTCTGATTTAACGAAACGTATTCGAATTATAATTTTCATTAATGTAAAATTTATTTACATAACATATTCGAATTTCGAATTATAATTTTCGTTAATGTAAAATTTATTGACATAAATGAATGACGATATCAAATTTACGATGGAGATAAATGACAAATTATAATTGGCATGTAGGCATATCTTTACAATTTAGTGAACTTTATTTTTCTAACTGCCACTATATATAATTTTATCCATTTTAAACATGTTTATTCATTAATTGGTGCAGTACATTATTTTTATGAATTTAATGATACCAATTATATCATTACATTCATATTTCATTTAAATGTTAATTAAGTATGTGTAAATGTGCAAATGATAGTTGATAGTTTTGCCTATAAATAGAATATGGAATTTAGTCCATACTTACCTTATTTAAAAAATATAAAAGCATCTATAGTTGACTGAAATGATACTTAACTGAGGTAAACTTGTCATCATCTCTCGGTATGCTATAACAGACGTCAAGAACACGGCATAGTTCTTTTTAGCTCAAAAGCACTACGGACTGATGATATATTTGACATCTAATAAGATTGATTTACAATAACAGTTTTATATGTAATAAAATCAAATCAAATCAAAATATCTTTATTCATATAGATAATGATACATATTTTGATTTGATTTATATAAATATAAAATACCTATAATAGATAATATAATATAATATACGACTTTTTATTTATATAAATAGGAATAAATTACTTTGACTTGAACATACGAATAAATCCTTCAGTAAATATGTTTTCAGATATTTTATTTTACTTTTTCAATGTTTGCAAGAGAAATATACATATATTATTGTATTCCTCTTTCCAAATGGAGTTAAATAATGAAATTGATTTATTTATATATCATTACTTCTAAAATAAATGAATAGTGAAAGAAATAATCCATCCAAAATACTGTTCCTTCTTTTTACTTTTAATTATCACCATCAAAATATTATTCTATAAATATTATTTTATCAATGTCAGCTCTACGACCAACAACATTAGAATAGTACGTAAATAAACAGAGAAGCTAAAAATAAATCGCCTATTGAAAATATTGTTTTATTTTTATTACTTTTCGTTATAATAAATTGCTGCATGTCATGAATGGGAATTTCTAAATGGAAACAGCGGACAAAATAAGTGAATAAGTTCATGTGACAAGGTGTGACAAGGTGTGACAGCTACAAGTGCTACAAGTGTCATAATAATTCCACTACGACTGGATAGTGTTGCAGATTATTCGTGCAAAATTTTATTCTGAATTTCTATTAAATTAGTCAGCGAAGCAATATTTTATGGAAATATGTAATAATTTAGATTGTTGAAATTAATTTTAGTTAGTTATAGGTTATATTATATATATGTTGTTGTGTATTGAATGTTTTTTCTATTTTATTATTTCATTGAATTAGTGCTAATCGGTAGTTTGTATTCACACACTTAAACTTAAACTTAAATTGTAATTAAGAATAAATTATTTAAAAGAGCAACACACAAGTTTCTTGCTTGTTCTTCTTGTGATGAGACAGCATTCCGAATGAGCGGTAGATTAAAAAAAATGTTATGACTATTCAAAAGTGCTTCAATGTAAGTTTATTTGAATAAATGCTTTTCTATTCTATTCTATTCTATGTATGTGTATTATGCGTAATGCTTTACAGCCAAACATACATAAATTTTCTTTTATACATAAACTATTTCTACAACTAATTCTAAGTATTATTAGATAGATAGATACTATGTACTTCATTTGTAACATATACATACAGTACAGAAAAGACATAAACTATATATTAAAAATTACATGTACAGTTACAATAAGGTGGATTATTACTTTAGCTGCGTTGAAACTTTGTTTAAATTGTGTACACAATTAATCAAGATATCAATAAACATACAAAATAAAAAGTACAATCAAACACAATGTCCTCCTTTTCTGAAGTTGGTTGCAACAAAATAAATTACGTATAACAATCTCCGTGATTATTGCTTCGGCTGCAAAAAGTGTTTAACCGACTCAGTTGGTGTTATTAAAACTTTTTCAACCCGCAAACGCGTGGCGGATCAAGAGCAACCGCACGGACAGATTTAGGGATGGTCCATATTCATCGATGTTTGGTCGAAGAACATCGATGTTTACTCTTCGATATATTTGATACATCGATGTTAAATACACGATATTACAGAAAACCAGGTACGGTTTAAAAAAGAATCGACACATTTATGTTAAGTCCTCTGAGAAAAATAACGAACCAAAATATGTGAGGTTGCATTAAAAATATTTGCGGTAAAAAAAAAATATTAAATTGTTATGGTTTGTCGTTAGCGTTCCTAAAAGACCTTTAACACATCTCTTCAACGCCGCCGGAGTGGCGGTAGAAAGCCAACGAGATCTCGTGACTCCGGTATTGGCGCTACGTATACCGTGTGGTTTTTTTAGTGGGTAAGAATCTCACACACCCTCTCGTCACCACGGCAGGGGGAGGTTATTTTGAAGATATTTCCATACGATAAAAAAGGAGACTTCTTCAGAGAAACAAGTTCTATTCTAAACTGTTGTATAATAATATTCAAACAGATGTGATTAAAAAATTTAACCCAAGTCATGACAGGCTAAAGGAAAATATCAATATTTTCTACCAACTATATACCGTATGTCATATCAATATTTATCGATATCGAGTTAACTATCGATTATCAAACATCGATGTTTTCTAACATCGATACATGTTATATCGGTATCGATATCAACGTCATTACCGATCATCCCTATTCAGAAGGACCACAGATGATTTATGACCCGTAATTGTACAAGTATCGATGCGTTATGAAAAATCGCCAAGTAATGCATATTGATATGAGGTGTGCAGTTCGATTCTTGGTGTGTTATTAAAATTGCCCCATGAATATTGTTAATCTGACATTTGGGATATCAGATTCGGCTTTTAATTGCTGTACGACTTTTTAATGGTCATGTATAATGAAAGAGAAATATTTTTTTTAAGGAAAATAGGAGATAATTATTTTGCAAATAAGGAAAGATTTCAATTTGGTGAAATGGAAGATGCTTCTAAAATTTACTTTATAATAATTTAATGTATTTATTAACTACATCAATTCTGATGAATTTTGTATGGTCTCAAGTTAAACAATAGTAGGAAAAAAATATTTTATTATAATATGTAATGTAAAAAAAGATTTAATGGTAAAGCAACGATATTTAGTTACAAATATACAAATGTCTAGTACTTTATAGTCTAGTCTAGGTTAACCCTTTTTTAAGGTAAGTAAAAAAATTATTTTTACTTCGTAATATCTAAAATTTATACTAAAATATTTTTGCAACATAATCTCAGAATCGCGTAGATATAAAAAATTGTGCAGAAAACTAATCGACAAGAGATGTTTCCCCAATCTTTTGTAATTCATAATACATTAAGTCCCACGTTGGTTCTGTACAAACGCGAGTACTAATAATATTACACTCTATATAAACAATAATAAATACTTATTTCTTAACAATTACAAAAAAAGATTAGTACTCGCATAAGAAACTACGAAATCGAAAGAAAAAAAAATCGATTTTTTAATCTAACCCACTCGATTAATGTTAAGGAACTACGAAATCGAAAGAAAAAATACTCGATTTTTTTTAATCGATCCCACTCGAGTAATTGTCTGCAGATAATCATGCGGAGTGCCGACAGAGGTGTCGATGTAACGAGATAGGGTTACTTGCCGTTACTTGCAAAATGCAGGTGGTCGAGATTTTAAATATATCGATGTATCCATCGCTTGATGAGCTGCAATTCAGGTCTGCATGACGGATTGCAGCGCTTTTGTGTTGCACCACGTAATTACAATTGTATCAAATGATAAGACGAATTCTGTCTATATATATATTTTTTTTTTAATATTATTTCAATAGCATTGTAATGGTAACTGGTAACTAACCCTATATAGACAGTAATAATAATAATATCTCAGTGCAATTCACACTACGCAATCTAGTCTAACGCTAAGTATAGCTTGCGTCATTAATACTAGATAACTGATATAAATATATAGATACATTTTGTTTGTAATTCTAAGTAGAATGTATAGAGAAAAGTCCTGAATCGATATCCACAATCATAGTCATTAATACAAATGTTTGTACCGTGCGAGGAATCGAACCCGTGACAATAGGATGTAAGGAGGTGTGCTAAACTTGTAGATTACGTTAATACGTACATTACGTTAACATGTGATGTTATATGTTTACCCCTCATGCGTTGCTATTCTTAACGACAAAGTGTTTCGCCTTGACACCCTATTATTTCACTACCATATCTCAACCTTCTTCAGTCCTTTAACTTCAAATCGAAAACTAAAACTAAACTACTTAATCCAGTACTGTACTAAATACGCGATTATTTTATTTTACGTTTTTATTAGCAACTATTAAAAATTGTATAGTGTGATGAAATTTATATCTAATCGCTAAAACGATAATGTTCAAATTTCTATTACCGTGTACGCACACTTATAATCTGTACATATATCAATCAGCAAACGGAAAGCATTACCTTCTTTTTCGTCAGTAGGTTAAAAGAACAAGCACTTGCTCGACTCACGTTTAATATTTTTATTAGTGAAATTAACCCTTTCAACGCTCGTATTCTGTTTGCTTAAATTTGCGTATCGGCAAATTTGCCGTCAGTTTGTTGGTCCATTTTGCCGTTATATTGCTGGTATGTTGGCTTTTCACACAGCCTCGAGGCAGAGAGATGTCGCGAACCATTCTTTGAACATTGCAAACGGGCGGTTTAAACGCTCGACTTTGATAATGGTTGACAAAAAAATTATTTTAACTAGATTAGATTTTTCGTTTTTTTTTTTATTTATATTAATATGTATCTTTACTACTATTTGATGTTCAAATAGGCTTAGTATAAAATAGTTTAATTTTGGAAATTCATTATCTCATAATTAGAGTTGTTTGTATCTATAAATATTATTTTTCCCTAATAACTACTTATGATATTTAAATAATAATAAAATTTGTAAACACTTAAAATTTTCCATTTTAAATCGAATTTTCAGTCAAGACACTAAGTATCTAAGTAACAAAAGATAGGCCGTCTAATATATTCAATAAGGAAGAATCGAATTATCACATTAGGTTTATTTATTTGGTATCGTTATTTTCATAGTTTTACAATTAAAATTATAAAAGTTAATCCGCTATAGAAAACTGCTCGTCTGTGTCGAAAACATTTGAATAAAGAACGCGCTTCAACAAACATTGCTTATTGCTGTTCTGCCGTCTCCTTGTTGACGTACTACAAGTTACACGTCCAATTAAGCTAGGTCTTTGGCAATCACCGCAAACACCTTTCGTTCGACCATTTTAGGAGCAATGGCAATAGGAAGGGAGCTCAACTCGTATACTGGGGGCAAAGTTTACATGTGTAAGCTTTTTAGAAATGAGATCGTTATGTTGGTACCACGCTAGCGCTCATTGTTTGACATGCTATTACGAGCATTTGAAATTGGAATGTTTCTTTGAACTTTTAAATTTTAAATTTCGAAATGGAACGTACCTTATATCTTAACCCTCAAGCGACGAGTCCAATAATTAATAAACCTCAACTTAACTTCATAATTTAATTAATGCTCATAATTGACAGCTCCATATAATTAATAGTAATTGAAAGATGAGTCGGCCGATTTGGAGAGGTCATCGAAACATAGCACTTGCAAATATCAAGCGGGTTACATAATTTTATTGCATTATATGTTCACCTGTCTGACACGAGGTTTTAATAAGTATTCGTATGAATTGGTCGTAAATAGAGTCTATCAGATTTCGCTACTGTATGATTATAAAGCGACTTTTAGAAATGTCAGTTGATTGCACATAAATTGTGCGATAAAAGGATTCGCGATCGACGTTAAGCGAGTAATTGCGGTGACTGAATGTGGGCTTCTAATTGAATATGGTATAAACTTTGATTTAAAAGGCTTGCATTATAGGTCACAATGATGACACAAGCAGATGGTATGTTTTATGAGAGATTCAGAACATCGACAACCGCTACGACTCGTTCTGATTTGTTTGAAGAGGATTCATTTTGTAACTACCTTATTAGATAATATTAATATTTTTCAGTTTATACGCCATATAGGTATATTTTATTTTTAAAAATTTTACTTTTTTCACTTATTTTATTTTTTTAATCCTACACATCTAATATTGGTCTTGAATATTAATAACAAACATAATATACATATAATAATACTATAAGACCCATTCAATTAATTTATATACCTGTGTACTTGTCACAACATACATATATTAACACATTGAATGTAATTAATAAATTTTCATTTATATTGTCATAAATTTTATAATATTTTATTTTTGAATATTAGTAGATAATGTTAATTAAAATTAAAATAATAATTTATCGATTGAAAATATATTCTCGATTACTAATACAATTCAATCAATCCCTTTTAAAGCACTAGTGTCACACCTATTTAAATGTAAATAATTAAAACATCATTAAAGACTCGAATAATGAATCATTGTTTCAAATAACAATTATAAATACATCACAATATTACAATTAATAAACAATAAAAAGTAATTTATCAGAAAAAAATATTAATAAAAAACGACTTTCGCTTATTAATAAAGTACAGTCGTGACCAATCGGCCGCGCTCGTAAATGTTCGGGCGCTGCGCCGGAGTCCCTCGGGCGATGTAACGAAACTTACTTTGATTAATGAATTTCCGTATCCAAAAATGTGGAGCTATATTTTTTTTCTCTTTCCCGCGAAACGGGGTGATTGACCTCTTTTAAGGATAAGTCGTTATTGAAACGTGAAAAATAATAACGTTTAATCACTCAACGGCATTGGGAGGGTTAAATCGAGGTTCTAAATACAAATTATATTTTTGTAATTATTATTTTTATATAATTATTTCTTCTAAATTTGGACTATTTTTCATTAAACCCGATTAAACGCACATTTATGTATAAATTACATCATATACAAGTCATTAGAATAATTAAAAATATGCTATCAATTATCGTTCATAATATACTCGTTTCACAACCTTATTTAATAGTCATGTGTTATATTGCAACTTTAAAAAAAAAACAATACCGATGATTTTGTCATTTAGTAGAATATGAGTGTATTATATAACAACAACTTAAATAATTAAACATACCACAAGTAATAAAGATTTAAATAAGATAAACGTTTTTTTGAATTTGGAATGTTTTAATGATAAAAACAATTTGGAATATTAATTATTTCATATTAATAAAGATTTTTTGAATAAAAGATAAAGGGTATTTTGAATTTAGAATGTTTTAATGATAAAAACAATACTTTAATTATTTAAAATTCAAAAGTGTTCGATAATATGAGACATTCCAAATTCAAAAATACCTGGCTTTGCACTAGTGTACATGTATTTTATATATAAACGTTCCTCTTGAATCACTCTACCCTACTTAATAAATCCGTTGTGTAGTATAAAAGATCTAAGCGAACAGACAGTGGAAGCGACTCAATTTTATACTATGTCAATATATAATAACTACTAAAATATTTTTTGGTTCAAATAATAATTAAAGTGATATAGGCAATTTAAATTTACGATATAATTTCCAACAATATGCTACGAGTGTACGAAATTGTTCGTTTAACGATAAAATATTTATCATTAAACGAACGACCGCGCAATGATTTGTGTGTTTCCATTAATTTTATTTGAAATATTATCTCAACACCATTGCTGTTCTGTCCGGATAATTATAAACAATGACATGTCAGAAACCAATATGTTATTGAGAGCGATCACAAAATATATTTGCATAATGTATAATATAAACCATAAATGTGTTCATCAAAAATCTATCTTAACGTGTAAGGATTAGAGCACAAAATATGTGTTAGGTATTCAAATATTGCTCGTATTGGACAATATTTCACGAAACTGGTGCATAAAATGCGATTGGGCGTTGACCTCTCACATTTAACGGTCGCCATTCGGATTTTCTGAATTTCTAATCGTTGTTTTGTTTAAATTTCCGTGGTCACAAACTTGTTTGTTGCCACAATGCGTTCGGGACGTTTTGTTTTTAATAGACAAAGGACGTTAGGACGTGTTAGAATTTTTGTTGTTTCACCGTGAAATTGTTTGCCGGTTTTTCATTAGCGTAAACTGTAGCAGTGTACGGTTCAGATTGCTGCGTTGTGATTTTCAACACACTAGCTCGGGGGGAAGTGGATTGTTAGTGATGTGGACTGATGATCTTATTGCTAGTAATGTACCATGTCAGCTTGATCTGCACGCCGATCCGTCTGGAAACCATCGTGATAAATTCTTGACTAATTTGTCTCGATGTCCTAACTGACCTGAACTCATACTCATTTTATCATCTTCCACTGGTGCCCCGCCAAAGTAAACTGTTAGCGCAAGCGAATGCGCTATTCCTACATATAAAAAAAACACACTTGCTCGTAAAGTGCATCTGATTTCATCGTTTTTCGGTATAAAAAACAGTTCGTAAAACACGCGTGCGTTATAAACGCAAATAGTGAAGTATATATTCCATAACCACATTATTTGCTATTTTTCAAATTTCGAATTGATCGCTGTGTAGCTCCAGCCAGTAGGCACCGCGCTGATTAAAAAATATATAAAACGGCGGGAAAGTGAAATGAACAAAGTATAATACACGATTTTTTATTCTATTTCCTCACAAGAGTGTTGAAAAACATCTTTTTTTTCTCTGTTAGTAAGAAAACTACCCTGGCATTACAAGAACGTAATTTTAAAGAAAACCATACTAATAATGCGCAACCTGCTCATCTCCAAATTCGTGAAAAAAAAAGTTAATAATTCAACATTGGAACACATCCAATTAAGACTGCCTCGAAAATTCTCGCGGGAATGCAGCACGCCAGTGATGGACACCCAAAAATTAATTTACAAATTAAACAAACCGAGATACAGTTCGCTACAAGATAACAAGCCCGTGGTACATTAATGCAATACTCATTGATTTCTCACAATTTAAGCCCTTTATTCGCGAATACAACGTTAGGGATGTGGAATTAGCAAATATATCGATATACAACATATCGATTTCTTTTTAATTCGATATTTCAAAAAATATACATACTACACTGAGATACTGAAAGCGTTAGGGATGTGGAAAGTGGCCATTATGTCGATTATTTTTGATTCCATATTTTTAAAAATATCAATATATTTGCTACACTACACTGATATCGAAGGAACAATAATAAATTTCGGCGATATATAATAATAATATCCCTGGACAACCATACAGCGACATCTAGTCCCAAGCTAAGCAAGATCTTGTGTTATTGGTAACTAGATAATTGACATAAATACATAGATATATAATATACATAGAAAGCATCTAGACCGATACATATAATCATATACAACCGAAACCGACCGATACAAATAATAATTCGAATGATTACGTATGAGTATGTGATATGAGATCGCATATTCATACATAATCATACAAATACAAATGTTTGTACCTTGAAAGAATCGAATCCGCGAACATCCGAAATTAAACGGTGTACAAAACCACTAGATCACCGACAACGTCAAATTCCGTAGATAAAATTCACCGCGAGTATGTAAATTTATAAATAAAGAATTAATAATTATATCGATAACTAGATAAGAATGTATGGTTTTATCGATATTTTTTCGACGCAACTAAACAGCGTGTAATTATATTTTGATAAGTCTGCGCCGAGGCGTGGTAATTCTCGCTTGTCAGCACTTTCGCCTGTAACTCGTCGACATCCTGCATATATTTGGTTTTAAGACTTTTATTTGTAATTCTGGTACATTGTTCGAGTAAGGTTGTGGTGAAGTTGTAATTCTGTATGTAGATTGATGAGTGCCAGTGGTTTTCAAAGTGTCGCGCATACAGTGAGGTCATTGTGGTCAGAGGGGGTCGTTTTGCAAGTTAAGATAAAATTGATAAGTATTGTTAAGTTAGGTCATGCTATAATAAAATCTACAAGTTTTGACGCTAAATAAGAAATTAATTTATAATTATTATACAATTTAGATTCTATCTATCTATCTTTATAATTTATTTGAATTTGCAATACAGACATACACCAAAAATAGTTATTACAGAGGAACAAATTCAAATGACTTTACCCAAAGTCTACCGCAATCAAATAAATAAATTATTAACATAATAGACCAATAAAACAATTATATTCATGAATACAATTTTTGTATCGTGCGAGGAATCAAACCCGTGATCATCTGAAGTAAGGCTGCTTAACCGCTAAACCACCGACCGGGCCGTCATGTTTCTATGTACCTATATTATATATATATATTTGACAAATTACATCTGATTATAGAAGGTCAAGTGCATGTTTTAATTGAAAGGCACCATTTAAAGGTAATACATTGGTAATACAACTCAGTAATGACGTAACTGCGGTTCAAATTAATTGCCACAGATTAAACTATTGGAATTTTGACAAATCAAAGATAAGTCGGTGTTCGTGAGTCAACCGGATTCATCTGAATCGAGATGCTGTTAAAAAAGGTGTGTAGTAAAAAAAAGCGGTTAATCACGCGTTAATAAATTAAAGATTATTTATCTGGTGTGTGTTTGATTGGTAGTTTTTCTAGTCGGAACTATGTAATAGTTTTTTTTATAATAATAATAATAATAATAAACTTTATTGTATACATAGAAGAAGTACCTACAATAGAAAAAAAAACAGTAAATAAAAAAATAACAACAAAAGGCGGGCTTATTCTATAAGCAATTTTGTTGAGAAAACTCTTTTGATATTAATATATTTAAAAGTTTTTTCTTTATTCTATAATCAAAAATATAAAACAAAAATTATATTGTGTCACCTTCTCTATCTACCATAACATTAAAATACAATTTTCAGTCATTAATAGTTTTATTACATATTTATACAACAAATTTCTTTCAGACAACTTGCTAACAAGCAATAAGACTATCGTATATAGAAGAGGTAGATGGCACACATAACACACTGTAATTATTAAACGAATAAATAGAGATACATATATAGATATATATATAAACTTATACATATACAACATTGTTATATTTGAAGATTTCAACGATAAATAATCCCACTAATCTCTGTTTGCCCTATGGTCGACTGGGAGAAAATTCCTTATGGTGTTAAGTCCTTTATTTTGTTATATGCACCTTTATTTTGTTTTATATTTGTGCATGAAGTTTTTATAAATAAATAAAAATAAATAGCGGAAAAAATGAGCCATAAAGAAAGAGATTTTTCTTAGTCGATTTTTAAATTTTTTGTTCTTTGCGATATCATATGCTGGTGGTCACTCTATTCTCCCAAATTTGAATTTTAATAACTGTATTTATAATAAACATGTTCCACTATTATTTGAAAAAAAATACGAGCTGAGTTTCTTGTCAGTTCTTCTCATCTCGATATCATTCCGAACTGACGGTAGATTTGACATATCATAAGAGTCTGTAATAGACCTACATGAATAAAGATATTTTGAATTTGAATTTGAATTTGAATTTGAAATATTGCATGAGATGGAACGGATCGAATGGAGAGTGGTAGAGAGTTCCAAAAGCGAATGGCTTGGATGGTGAAAGAGTTGGAGTGATACGTGAAGAAGTGAGCAGGGATCGTCAGACAAAGGCTTCTGCGCAATGTACTCGTAGAATCCGGGAATTTAGTGTAAAATTGAAAATTAGATTTTAGATATTCTGGAGTAGAGGAATGGAAAATAATGGTGTAAAAGAGATAGGTTATGAAAATTATATATTTTTTCCTGTTACAATGATTTAATAGTATTATCTCCTATTGGGTCATAACCGAGGTCAACTTTTGACGTGGTGGTTAAGTCATCGTTGAGTTAGACCCAGAGATATGCATACAAAATTTATACAAAAATATTTTGGTTTTGACCCAATTCGAACTTTGGATACGTACAGTAAAATGTGCAAGACGGAGGAGCCAACTGCCGTCTCACGGAATAATTTGTTTTGTCCTCATGTATTTAGCATCGGAGTGTTAGCCATAAGTATAAATTGACATAGAATGTCTTCTTTTTAGTATTGGTCAGAATTGAACTCACGGCCTTTATGGTTGGGCACAAAAACACTAGAACAAGACGCTACCGTAATTTTATAAAAAAAATAAGGGATATGTATCATTCCTTGGTAATTATAATTTCTTATTTACTCACCCATCCTGTTAATGACCATCGAAGGCAGGCGGCGATAATTTTGGTAACCGAACATAATAACTTACGTGTTTAAATTGCTTTAATTGGCAGTCTACGATTATTCCGCGTACTTGATTGAGATGTCACGGAACGGGTTCGGTTCCCGGGTATGGCAAGAAAGTGAATTATAAAGCGATTACACACTGACCAAGTAATTCACGCCGGGCATTGTTAATCCATATTTACGATCTTAACGAGGTCATTTTTCAGGGAAAATTATGAGTACCGTATAAAAGTCATTAAATTGTCTTGATTTTGTAAGAAAAAAATGCAGATGCTTCGTAAATACTTGCAATGTGTATATTATAGTGATTTATGTCGTTGTGGCGTTCACTGTCACGACTTATATAAAAAAGTGGGAGTTTACATATTTCATTTCGGATTCCATCCACATTATATAAATAAATAAATAACCCTGGACATTTGACACAGCGCCATCTAGTCACACGGTAAGCAGAGCTTGTGTACTTTTTTGTAAATAATCACATATATAATATACACAGAAAACACCCTGACAGATACAAACAACCATACTCATGAATAAAAACGTTTGTATCGCGCGAGGAATCGAACCCGCGGCCATTGAAAGGAAAGCAGTGTGCTGTACCGCTGTACTGTATTTGATGGCCGCTGCCATCAAATTGTAATTATATGTAAAAAAGACTCTAGAGATATTTTACCCTACAAGCAATTTAACAATAATAATATATATCTTAATTGTGTATAAAGAGAAAATATTTATAAAAAACTATATAAATATGTTTTAACAAATGGCGGCCTTATCGCTCAAAGCAATCTCTAAATAAACACTTTCTTCGCTAAGCTACAGCAATTGATTAAGTTGACGTTCTACCACGCCTACGTTTACCCCCTTAGGGGATATGTTAATAAAGCCATCCTATTACGCATATTACTGTGAAGTCTATACATCAGCGCTTTGGACATGTCGCTTGAGTTTAATTTTGTAGTTTTCTTACAATAAATTAATAAATATTACTAGTTTCTGCCCGTGAATGCGGTCACAATGATTTACAGGGAGAAACAGTAGCTTATTTACTTGTTATTTATTTATTTATTAAATTTAATCTTATCTTACCACTAGCTTTTGCCCGCGGCTTCGCTCGCATTAATTTATCCCCTTAGGGGTTTATTCTTTGATTATCAAAATCCTTTCATAGCGGATGCCTACGTCATAACATCTACCTGTATGCCAAATTTCAGCCCGATCCATCCAGTGGTTTAGGCTGTGCGTTGATAGATCACTATGTCGTCACGTTTGAGTTATATATATTTAGATTATCATTACATAGTCTAAACAAAGTAACTACGTAAGATTTTGAAGCGGTTTTTTTAATAGATAGAGTGGTTCTAGAGGAAGGTTTATATGTATAATATATGTAGACCTGGGCGAAGCCGCGGCGAGTAGCTAGTTAATATTATAAACGCGAAAGTTTGTGAGTTCGGATGATTGTTTGTCACTCTTTAACGCAGAAACTACTGGGCGGATTTTGTTAAAAGTTTACAGTGATGTTATTCTAATGCATACGCTATATTATGTAAAATTTCATTAAAAACCGCTCAGTGGTTTTTGCGTGAAACAGTATCAAGTATATATCCATTGATATTCACATATATGTACATAGATGTTTCTTATTGGTTGTTTAAATCCAGTAAGATATCCTTAACTAAACTTTGACTATCAAGATTAATTCTAATTGTGTATTAACAATTTCAATGTGTAGATGATTTACTGAAGTAATTTATTATTATCAATTTACACGTAATTTTTTTTAATAATTATTAATGATCAATTTCAAATATATAATAAACAGGGAATTCAAATTAACAGTTTTTCACTAAATGCATATAAAAGTATGCACGGTATATATATATATATATATATATAAATAAAAACAAATGTCTGTTCTTGTAACTCTCTGAAACGGCTGAACCGTTTTGGACGATACTTTAAAACGAAACGCAGATAACTGAAGTTATAAGGAGAAATTACAACTTTTAATTTAAAACTTTTATTTCATTTAATTCCACAAGACGAAGTCACTGTATACAGCCAGTTCTAAATATGTAAAGAGTACTATTAGAATTATTATTACTTAGCAAAAAAAAAAGAAAATAGAAAGAAATACTGGCATAAAAGACGTGATATGTATGAAGCTGTCAAATCGAATTCATTACAATTCCAAATTCAAAATTACAATTGCAAAAACCCGCTCAAATATGTCATAGACTGCATAAGCTGTCATATGCAATACAATTATCATTAAACGTTTTTACTCGGCGCCCACGGAACTGATACCGTAACTCTATCAATCACCAGTCACAAAGTAGACAAGGAGATACATACAGACAAACATGCGTAATAACTCTAATAAGATATTAAACTGTAAATAGACAAGGAGTTTGAAGAGGCAGAGCTGATTATTTGATGTTAATTATATTAGCTGGGCCCGCGCCTTTTTCCGCATGAAATTTAAGTTTATTTTTCTAAAATATTAGACATATAGAGTATAAACTTGGCCAATAACCACAAACTTATCACGGACGAAACCACATGTAAATACTAGTTAAATAAATTCTATGTTTACAATGAACTGTGTCAGTTTGTGTATTGACAAAACAATTTCCTACTTTTTGTATGCTTTTTACCAAATACTTAAGTAAATACCGATGTATGAGCGTTGTATGTGAATAAAATTACACAATGCAGTACCGTGCCGTGTATTTATTTGTTTTTAACCATTAATGTTTTATTAATACATTACCGCGTCGCCATGTTGGTTTTAAAATGAACCCGTTACCCGCGGTGTCGTGTTACAAGAAAAACATTTTCATTCTAGTTCAATTTACATAAACTTTATCAGCCACTAGCTGGCGTCAGTGTTATTTATTTGTTTTATCATCGGACCAGAACAAAAACGGATTTATTGGGAGCATTGTGCCGTTTTTAGAGTTCTATAACATGTATAGGGTAAATGGAACCATCTTCAGAAACGACGGTTAATATCGATTTAAATTTGGAATAGATATATTTAAAAATCATCGCACAAAGTCACACTACCAACATTAATTTAAATTTGGAATAGTTTTTTAAAAAGGGTAAATGGAACCATCTTCAGAAACGACGAAGAAATCTCGATTTAAATTTGGAATTGGTATATTCAAAAAACCATCGCACAAAGTCACACTACGACATTAATTTAAATTTGGAATAGTTTTTATTTAAAAAACTATTCCAAATTTAAATTAATATTGGTATTGTGACTTTGTTCTATGGTCACAAAACAACACTATATTAAGCACTGATGATGAATTTAAGACTCGGAATTTTAAAATAATCGTACCTAATGGGGTGAAGAAATAGAGAGATACCATTTCAGTGATTATGATTTTTAAATATTATTATGCATGATTCAAATTTGAATCTTTTAATTTTTTTTTAATATACTTCGATTGTGACAAACAAGTATACCCATCTGATGGTAAACGTTTATAGTAGCCTGTGGACGCCTGAAACACCAAAGGTGTCACGTAGATTATTAGAAATCATATTAATGAAAAATTTTATTATTCTTCGTTTATCTGTGCGCAATTAAAAGTTATTATTATTATGAGTATCGCCTATTATTGGTTTTTTTATATCATTACATCAATATAATTAAATTCTGTTTATTATTTGTACAGAACCCATAATATTCGATACCGGTCAAGTACGAGTTCTAAGTATGAGTCAAACTCATACTTGACCGGTATCATTTATATATTTTATCTATTATTAAGAGTATCTCCTATTATTTAGTCGTGTAAGATCGTTACATAAAAAAAATCAGTTTATATTATTATTATTCGTACAGAACCAATAACATGCGAGTAGAACTTGCACTTGACCGGCATCATTCATATATTTTATTTATTACTAGCTGTACCCGCGACTTCGTCCGCGTGGTGTTATACTTTATTTTTCTAAAATAAAATAATATTTCTAAAATAAAAGTAGCCTAAGTTACTACTAATTACCTGCCAAAAATATCCCGTCGAAATCGGCCCAGCCATTTCAGAGATTAGCCAGAACAAACAGACAGACAGACAACAATTTTAAAAAATGTTATTTTGGAGTATGTGTCGTATTTATATTCATATGCATGTAGTAAAAAATGGTTATTTCAATATTACAAATTTTCAATATTTAATTCTATTTATATGTATATCTATACATATAAATATTTTATGAACATATAGGCGATACTCATAATCTTATGAGTATCGCCTATATGTTCATAAAACACCGTTATATAAATATAATTAAATTCTCTTTATATTATTATTATTTGTACAGAACCCATAATATTGGAGTCGAACTCGCACTTGACCGGTATCATTTATATATTTTATCGCGTGTGTAGAACAAAAGCGGATTTATTGTGACAGTTGTATCGTTTTATTCGCTTGTATTAAGACACAAAATATGGCCGGTCCATTAGTGAGTCTGTATGTTTTAATTAATAGATTCGTTGACAGCGAAGTGTTAGAGACAATCGCGTGACATAACCTCGTAAATAAAACTATGCTTAACAAGCAGGAACGTTAAAAATACAACGATTATAAACTTTAAAGTGTAAATTTTAAAGTTTAAATTGTAAACTGTAAATTTTAAAGTGTAAATTTAAAAATGTATTAAAATAAATATTGTTGGGGTGAACGCTTTTGGTGTTAAATGACCCGTTAATATCTATTCTCATTTTATATACAAGTTGTTTGCCGCGACTTTATACACGTGGAATTTAACTTTTTTCATAGAAATTGGAAATATGGAATGAAAATCAGGAGATATGCTTATAGACGTTTATTATAGCAAAGCGCAGTGACAGAAGTATATAAAGCAAAATATATATTAAGAACATAGTGAGTGACTCTCATTGTAGGTCTAACATAAATATATAATAATAATCTCAAGACAAGTCACACGGCGCTAAAACTTGAGTTATGGGCGCTAAATAACTTATACAAGTATATATTATATATTTTTTTCACAAAATTCATACATATTATACACAGAAAACATCCAGACCGATACAAGCAATCATACTCTTGAATATATATTTGCACTGTGCGAGGCACGCAACCCGCGACTAGCGGAAGTAAGGCGGTGTGCTAAACCACTATACCACCGAGGTCTTCAAATATGGAAAACCCGAGTCTGTTTTTAAGTAGTTACAGTTAGTTATTCTTCTTATAAACTATTACATTTTTGTTAAATATCATACATAGAATATACCAGTAGTATCTATACTAGGACGAGCCTGTACCATATATACCAATTTCTTCCAGCGACATATAGGTAAAAATTTTATAGAGCTATTAATAAAATTGTAATATTTTACATATCTATAAAATATTATAACTGAACTTAAATTATGTCAAATACATTCACTTTAAAATAACCATATTTTTTTTATAACACAGGTATAAAATCCAATTAAGCTATTAATACTTTACCATAAAGATAGCTGAATACAGTCTCCATATATCCATGTTTCGCCAATGTTGCTATTAAAATAATCTATACTAATATTAGAAAGAGGAAAGTTTTGTATGTTTGTTCGGAGAAATCTCCGGTTTAAAACTCCAATTTAAAAAAATCACTCGATATATCTTCTCTTGCTAATGTTGCTATTAAAATAATCTGTACTATAATAATATTATAGAAAGGTAAAGTTTATATGTTTGTTTATTCGAGAAAATCTCCGGTTTTATTGTTCCGATTTAAAAAAATCTTGCACTGTTAGAAAGGTATATTATCCCCGAGTGATAAATATAACATCACGCTACAACCAATAGGAGCAGAGCAGCAATGTAAAATGTGGCAAGTATATTAATTTTGAATACTTCCGCTGCATAAAGGATGCAGTTATGAGAAAATTTGAGAGTTGTTCTTCTTTAAAAGTTCTAAAGAAAAGTCCAAGATAACATGTCTTTTAAGGTTAACTCACTCAGATGAACTCTAACGGGAGTTTTAGGGGGAAGGGAATTATTAGTAATGTGGACTAATAACCACTTTGCTACCAATGTACTATGTCAGGTTGACCTCCACGTAGCCTACCCTGGAAACCATCGTGATAAATTCAAGGTAAATTTACCACAATGGGCTAACTGACCTGTTACAGAACCGACATTCGATAGAAATATTTTTTATCGATATGTAAAGTTGCGTTTACGTTGCAATGCTAATTGACAGCGTCAAATGGTGTCAATATGATCGCATTATTGACAGATATATATGTATACATTTTCACTACGTTACATACAAGAATCGATGCGATCAAAGTTAGATAATTAGCCCACTGATCTCATGCTCATCTTATCATCCTCCACTGGACCTCGCCAGCGTAAACTGTTAGTGCAGGCAGGTGCACCATTCCTTTATCATCCATAAGAGAAAACTGGAGTTTTATTTTCCCAAATTTGTACTATAAGGGCAAGGAACCAGACCAATTAGTTCACTCAAAATGGCGGTTTTTAATCACAAAATCACTATTAAAAATCGTTTAATCCCGCAATAACTCTCCGTATATTGAACCACCAAATATGTATTGGGTAGTATGCGATATCGCGGGACTGATGCTCCGCCCATTCAATTTATTGTAGTCGAGTTGCAACGGAATCTAGGTTAAGACAGGTGTAGATACGCTGATCTGTTTCCATACATGATACATAAATGGGATATTCGCTTTTTAAAATTCGAAATTTAATATACATTTTTAATCTTTTTTCACAGCTGTTTAAAGTTATAATTTTTTAATTGTTATAATCAAATTTCAACGTTCTAAATTCAAATTTCGAATACATATTTTCGATTGTGATAATCAGATTTCGACCGTTCTAAATTCAAATATCGAATACACATTTTCAATAATGATAATTACAATTCGAATATTCTAAATTCAAATGTCTAATATACATTTTGATTTGAGATAATCAGATTTCGAACGTTCATGATTACACATTTTCAAATGTGATAATCAGAATTAGAACGTTCTAAATTCAAATATCGATATAATAATTAATATACATTTAAAAATTACAAACAATATGCTTATAAATACAAATTTTGTATTATATGGAATTTGTAACTGCAACCACCATAAAATAAAGGAGCAAAATAAAAACCACTATACCACCCAGTTAATCGAAGTCACCATAAACTAACTAACGAAGCACATTAACTTTTTGTTTTATAAGTTTCAAATTAAATATTAATACATTATTAATAAGACAAATCATCATATATAAGGAGAATGACATTTGTGGCCGATAAATCATCTTTAACATTTGCTTGATAGAGACAAATATCTGATTATTAATTGTGAACTCCCACGCAAAGCGAAATTGATGTTCATTATTATTTTAACAAGTTAACTTAATACTAGAACTGTATATTAAAATAAATAGGTAATTTTATCTTCCAACTGAAAAAACAACTCGCGAATTTTTTTTATGTAATTAGAATGCCTAACAACGTGACGGTTCACTTGACGGTAACGTGTGTCCAAGTAAAAAGATAGAGAAATTTTCTGAATGTTTCTTATTCTTTTACGATCCCGGTCGTAGATTAAAACCATATATAATACTAGCTGTTCTCGCGACATCGTCCGCGTGGAACTTAACTTTCTTTTTCTAAAATAAAAGATTTTTTTTAAATAAACGAGCCTAAGTTACTCCATATTACATTAGCTACCTGCCAAAAAAAGTCCCGTCAAAATCGGTCCAGCCGTTTCAGAGATAAGCCGCAACAAACAGACAGACAGACAAAAATTGTAAAAAATGTTAGAGGATTTATCTCCATATTCATCTAATGAAAGCAATAAAAATAGTATATATATATAAATTGTATTGTCTGTGCGTATATTTTTAGAATCCTATTCTAAAAACACACAAACCTATCAAACAACGTGTGAATGAACGAGAATGTCCATATCTTCAACCGCTGCTGTACATACAGATTCTTCAATCTACACGTACGTGACGCAATTTGCTTGACCATTTCTGATGCGACGCAATTGTACGTGCAGTTGTTGGGACATGCAAAACAGGACGGTGACATACCCAAGTTTAGTGTTGTCTCCTTTTACGAAGACTGCTTCTCGTATCACTGTACTTCGTTGTAAGCTGCCAATTCTTTACCGTTTTTGTTCAAGGAAATGTATGGTCCAATTTATAAGGAATTATCCAGTTTACGTGCGATTTCGTCTGCTGATTTTTATATATCTAAGTCTTGATACAATCTGTCTTCTTTTACAATTTCATCATGATTTATTTCATCATCGCACTACCCACCAGAAACAAAAATACCAAACTCCATCGTGCGTCTTTCCAAAAAGTTCCCGCCTTCCAGCAATGATATTTCCTTATTCTTTATTGAAGTAGACGTCATACCAGGTCTATTCAATAATAATAAGAATAATAATAATTATAAAAATGTTAATAAATAAGTGGTATAAAAAGTATTTATTTCGTCTCACTATTTCGCTATGTACTTCATATAAAAAATGCAAACTTTTTATAGAGCTATTAATGTACCTTAGTCACTATATTACCGCTACTCGTAAGTAGCTAGCTTTGTAAGATATTTCGGTTATTTATTTATTTATTTAAAACTTTATTGACCAATAAATTATGGTACAAAAGGCGGACATAATGCTACAGGCATTCTCTACCAGTCAATTTACAGGAAGTGTAGAAATACTTGATGGTGGCATAACATTAATTATATATATAACATATATACATAACATGCATACAACAAATAATATATATATATTATTATATGATAAATACAATACTTATTCTATGACAATAAACTTGAAAGATGAGCATAAACTTTTTTTTTTAAGTATACTTATCGGAGATAGTTTGAATGCGGTTGCAGTTGAGATTAGGCAGTGAAGAAGTTACACGACATCGTAGTTTATTCATGCGTTGCTAACGTACAATTGGTCTCACGGGCGTCACATGATAAAGTGATGTTCGCATATAATAAAACACCCGCTGCCTCTCTTAACTTAAATCACACACAGATACTTTTTACTGGACTCAACCGTCTATTTACACTTTGTTGTTATTTCAAACGTATATTTTCATTAAACATTAATTAACTAATTACTTATTAATGAATTTATTTATATTTATATTAATTTATTAAATATGTTCTACAGCGTTATATATTTATTTAATTTGTATATATTTTCACGGATAAACAATTGAACAAAAATTTAATTAGGATGATATCTATTGATCAATACAAGACACTTACAATGGCTGTAATGTAGGTAGACAAAAAGGTATATGTATATTTACTAGAATAGAATAGAATAGAAAATCATTCATTCAAATAAACTTACATTGAATCACTTTTGAATAGTCATCAATTCTTTTTTTTTAATCTACCGATCATTCGGAAAGTTGTCTTGTCAGGAGAAGAACGAGCAAGTTTACATTTTTACGTTGAAATGTTTCACACATTATAACTTAAAAATGTAAAGTACAAATTACCAACTAGAACTAATTTATTAGAGTAAAAATAATAAATACACAACTAATTAAATAAGAATAAATCAGAATTAACTACTTTACTGTGTTACATTTTCAGAGAATGCAGTATAGATGTGTTTTTTTTCGGGTGTAGTTTTGTAAGGTATATAACAATTAACCTTACCTTAATAAAACCTGATTTTTTTTTAATTTTGAACATTACCACATTATATTGTTAGTTGCACTAGTGTTATCCACTCACTAATAGCTATGCCTCACTGTTGGGTTGACTTGAGTTGACACATCACTTTGTATATATTTAAGTTTACAACTGTATTTAAAAGTGCAATAAAGAATATATATATAATATAAGTTTTAAACTTATAATTTAAAATAATTATGACCGAATTTCGACCACTGAGCGACCAGTAATTATTGTTACATATAACGAACAAAACTCGAATCATTGCCCCAAAATTATTTATAAACCGTACATGCCAAGTTAATAATGAGGTACACAATATTATCTCATTAATATGACATATCCTCGGCTGGTAATCGGGTGAAATTATCAAGATTGCAACGAAAAGATATACGATATATCATTCATTGCGGAGAACATTCGAGATATGGAAAGATGTAATCGGTCCGATTTATTAGCATCTCTGACAGATACCAGAACAAATTAAGGGCATGTGAGAGAGAGCATGAAATTAATATTGTTTTTGAGGAGTGACCCTTGAGCGATGATGGCTTAACGAGCTTTTTGGACTTGAGGCAGTTACAGAGACAAGTGGTACAGCAGTTGTGAGAGTAAGCAGTAATAATAATTTACATTATGATTGTACACAAAAAAATTACATGAAAGAAATTTACATGAACGTAACCTAAACAACTGGCGGCCTTATCGCTTAGAGCAATCTATTACAGATGACCTGGGAGATCGAAACGTTGATTAAATAATTGTTAAATATAAAAATAATTATATTCTATGTATTGTCAGAGTAAGCAGTAATAATAATTAAACTTATTGTTGTACACAAAAAATAAATTTACATGAACGTACTAAAAATTGACGGCCTTATCGCTGAGAGCTATCTCTTACAGATGACCTGGGAGATCGAAACGTTGATTAAAAAATCGTTAAGTATAAAAATAATTATTGAAATGATTATATTCTATGTATTGTCAGAGTGAGCAGTAATAATAATTTAAGTTATTGTTGTACACAAAAATATTACAAAAAAGAAATTTAAACAATTGGCGGCCTTATCGCTTAGATCTATGTCTTATAGACAACCTAGGAGATCCAAAGCTTGATTAAAAAATAATTAGGTATAAAAATAATTATAATCTATGTATGAAATATATACAAAAAGAATGATAATCCTATTGTAATAATTTTATAAATGCGCAAGTTTGTAAGTATGGATGTTTGTTACTCTTTCATGAAAAACTATTGGTAGGATTTAGGTGAAACTGTATAGTAATATAGCTTATACATCAGAATAATATATTATTCATCATCATCATCATTATCGCAGCCCGGAAGACGTCCACTGCTGGACATAGGCCTCCCCCAAAGATCTCCACGACGATCGGTCCTGCGCTGCTCGCATCCAATTCATTACATAGTATAAAACAAAATTGCTATTGTTGTCTGTCCGTCCCTATGTATGCTTAAATCTTTAAAACTGTAGGTTTTATATATAATACATGTACACCCGTGCGAAGCCAGGGCGTGTAGGTAGTAGACTATAAATTTCACGCGAGTGAATTCGCGGGCACAGCTATTATATGATTATTTTCGACGGCGGTCCAGCGGTATAACGCACCGCCTTACGTCTAAAGATCGCGGGTTCCATTCCTCGCGCAGTACAGACATTTGTAATCGTAAGTATGATTATTTAGTACCCCCGAACCAGGAGTAACGAACCGGTTCTGCCGGACTCCTATCATCTGTAAGGTTTAATTTACCGGTTAATCGGTTAATAATTAATTTAATAATTTCACGACCTAATCTGATCCTTGAACGGAAATATTTTTTAAAGTAAGAAGTTATGGTGAATGAGTAATATTTAGAATTTATAATGACTTGATTGATTTAATATTTGTACGCTGGAAACAGCAGAATATGATGAAACATATATTATATATACTTACTACCATTGTACATACCATATTCTGACAAATAAATATATTATTATTATTATTATATATTAAATCTTAGCTTAGGAGTTGTTAGTAATGTGAAACTAGGAATGTACCATGCCAGGTTGACCTCAACACGGTTCTCCCAGGAAACCATCGTGATAAATTCCTGCTGAATTTGTCATAATAGGCTTACTAACCTGATCTCGTGCTCGTCTTATCATCCACCACTAGTACCCCGCCAGGGTATACCGTTAGCGCAGGCGGGTACACCATTTCAATATGAATACACAAAAACCTTGCCTACCTAACATGTAGATTATACCGCACAATATATTGTGCACTAGCTGTACCCGCGACTTCTTCCGCCTGGAATTTAACTTAATTTTTCAAAAATAAAAGTAGCCTAAGTTACCTCCTTATTACATCAGCTACCTGCCAAAAAAGTCCTATCAAAATCGGTCAAGCCATTTCAGAGATTAGCCGGAACAAACAGACAAAAATTCCAAAAAATGTTATTTTGGTGTATGTACTGTATTTATATTCATTGCATGTAGTAAAAAACGGTTATTTCAATATTACAAACAGACACTCCAATTTTATTTATATGTATAGATTATATTCGACCCGGAATAATAAGAACGGGCCGCGGGTGTAGAAATGAAATGTTCATATTTTAAAATAAAACATTAAAAAAATATATAACAGCGCTTGTTGATATAACCCGGTATCCGTCTGTCATCGAGTCGGGCACCGATCACCGCGCCTCCGAGCGAATCGCACGCAAAACAATTCGACGTTAACACGGAGCAGTCACGCCAACTTGTTAACGTGTACCCAACGTGTTATTACTCGACATTTATTTAATTTTTTGAAAAAGTAAAACCCGTAAGTGAATCGGTTTGGAGCGTCTCGTTACCAGCTCGCGTAAAGTCGGCAATGTAAACATGCAATTTCGAAATTGTTCTTTTTTCAAAAAATAATAAATGCTTTTTAAAATTTTATAATTGTTCTAATAATGTTTCAAAAGACGATAAGAATTCGACATTCAAATAATTTTAAATAAAATAAAGTCCGATAGTGAATCAGTTTGGAGCGTCTCGTTACCAGCTCACTTAAAGTCGGCAATGTAAACATGCAATTTCGAAATTGTTCTTTTTTCAAAAAATAATAAATGCGTTTTAAAATTTTATAATTGTTCTAATAATGTTTAAAAAGGCGATAAGAAGTCGATATTCATATAATTTTAAATAAAATAAAATCCGATAGTGAAACGGTTTGGAGCGTCTCGTTACCAGCTCGCGTAAATTCAGCAATGTAAACATGCAATTTCGAAATTGTTCTTTATTTCGAAAAATAATAGTTTTTTTAAATTTTATAATTGTTCTAATAATCATTAAAAGGCGATAAGAATTCGACATTCAAAAATATTAAAAAAAATTGAAACCGGTAAGGGAATCGGTTTGGAGCACCTCGTTACCAACTCGCGTAAAGTCGACAATGTAAACATGTTATTTCGAAATTGTTATTTTTTCGAATAATTATAATTGCTTTTTAAAATTTGATAATTATTGTAATAATATTTGAAAATCGAACAATTTCCCCTATGTATACTGTCCAAACGCAAAAATTAAAGAAATAAGTTATTAATGTACGATATTTTAGCAAAGTTTTTTTTAGCGTCCAAGTCAAATGTCGAAACTCTACAAACAAATCAATAAACTATTATAAAACTTATATATTTCTATATATATAAGACGAAGTTCTTAGCATTCCATGGATTTATAGTCCACCTTGTGGCAGGTCGAAAAATTCAAGTAGCAATTTTCAGATGCACATCAAAACTCGTCTTACTCTCCCTACAAACCAAATCTGATACGAACTAGCTAATATTGTACTAGTACCTTTTGTAACTCTAGAAACGAAAAAAAGACGAATATTACTTTATTTCGACTTACATTAATTTTTTTATATTATTGTTTTTTTTCGTGTCGTTTGCATCCTACCCGAATCGAACAGATATTTAAAACCGTATCCCTAAGGTTGCCTTAAAAAAAATTGATTCAGCAATAAGTCCGCCTTATTGTAATTCTACATTTATTCTTTCATATATTATTTATGTATTTTTTACTATATGTTACAAATAAACTATATTCTATCATACTAATTTGAAGCCACCCCTAGTTAGTCAAAAGTAAAAGTGTAGTCTACCAAACCGTCCGTCTGTATGGTTACAACACGATCACGTAACTCAGAAACCGCTGCGTCGCACTATGAAGCCACCACTCGAGTATGTGAACATTATGTCATTAAACATTCAAACAGTAAAGTAAATATATCGATCAAAATTGCTAAATTGCTATTATGGAGCAAACACTTGGCATTCCGTCTGTATGTTTGATTTACATGTGAATAACGTCTAAAGAGCATGCATAATTCTATATATATATTGTTGTTCATAAGATGTTTTTTTAACCGACTTTAAAAATGAAGACATTTGAATTGTGTTTTTTGTACACTGTGTTACGCGATATATTTGTCAATAGATATATGGAGAAATTGAAGCTTGAAAATTTAAAAATACATTGGGTTCGTAGATTATAAAGATACTTAGTGCGTAATGGAGACTGTGTAAATAAATACTACGGTTTAAGAGTTAGCACTTAAGATAACAATATATAATATCTTAATCCCAATAATATTATAAACGCGAAAGTTTGTAAGGGTGTTTGTTGTCACTAGACCACTTTATAAGAAAAAAACCATTAAAATTGTAAATGGGCATTACTATAAATTGTGTATTCACAGTTTCATACAAAATTATTTTGTTCTAAGTGACGTAAACATAGTAATAATATATGGAGTATTTGAATTCGGAATCCTTAACTTTTTGCTATAAAAAAAATGTAATATAAAAATCTGACAATTCATCATCGGATGTAATCATGCAAGTAAACAACTCTTTAATTTAATGATACTTAAACAAAATCATTAATAATAGTTGTAAAATTTACTACGCACTTAGTTTGCAAAAAATATTTCATTTGAATTTGGAATCAATATTTTTTAAAATGAAGACGTAGAAAAAAAGTTTCTTATGAAATCATCTTAGAAGTAAACATAACTCCTTAATTTAAACAAAATCAGTTCATAGTTGGAAGTGATACTGTTTATTTAGCGACGCAAAAAAATACATTTAAATTTGGAATCTACATTTTTTTAAATGAATACGTAAAAAAAGATTCGTATGAAATCAGTTTAAAAGTAAACATAACTCCTCATAGTTGGCAGTGATACGGTTTATTTAGTGACACAAAAAAATACATTTGAATTTGGAATCTTTATTTTTTTAAGAGTCACCAAAAAAACGAAGTCGGAACCACATTTTCACACTTCTGAGACAACTGACCAACGTCCTTCACAGTACCAGGAAAATAGCTCCGTTTTGTTTGTGGTAAAGTTTCAAAATGTTATTCGTGTCATTACACAATCCACATGCCTGATTAAACATGAACGTACACTTGTGGCCACTCGATTTATTATTACGATCGTGACTACCATGTGTGTTTAATTTTTTTTGGGAGCCGAATCCGTTGCCCCATCGAGTTATCGATTGTCATAACACTTGATCGTCTTCTGATTTTTTACGTGTGATTTCGATGTCAAATCGATGATTGGTGTGTTTTGAACTCGATTATAAAACTCGTATTGAATTCGTGTTTTCGATTTAGAAAAATTATGACGCAATTAGGATGACATTTATTTATGTATATGTTGAACCTTAATTAATCAAATAGTTGTACCCCTGACTGCTTATTTCAATACGATAAAGAGCTATGTGATCTAGGACCGGATATATTTATGTACCAAATTTCGGGAGTTTTAGCGTGGTTGAATGATAAACATCTTGAATTTTGTATTTATAAAAATCGGGTAAAATCATGTTCTGCTGTATATATAATACAAAATCTATACGTACTATAAATAAAATGCGATTCTAAAGGAATAAAAATAAGTAAAGAAATAGTGAAGCATTAATATTAAATATTTATTTATTCAAGACCCTACTTTTTATAACTTGATAGCAGCAAATATATAATCAACTTAAAAAACAATAACAAACGCTTATTAAAATTAAAAGTATAACGAACGAATACAGGCTCTCCGCAGCCGTATAATTTAAGAGAAAATTCAACAAACAGAACGTCACTTTGGAATGTCAAAAGAAAATTACCGAGCAAACATAATAACACATAAAATTCATATGGAATCGGACTCGGTAGCGACAGCAAATTAATAAAAAATAATTATCTATTAAGAATAAACAAGTCAGCTGTAATTGAATTCAATTTATACACAACTTAAATTATATGTGAATTAAGAACGAATTTTGCAATTCTTATTTTAAATATTTTAAATTTATATTCGAATATGATCTTATAAATGATTATTATTTATGCATTTTATAAATTATTATTACTATTATTTTATGTTTGTATAATATCAATTTTACATTTTATATAAATTGTAATTTGTGAGCGTCCGTACTGTGGGATCTGTTGAAAATCAGAGCTGGAAACCATGTTTCCAGCTATATACTGTGTTGTGGTTCACATTGATTCTGTTTTGTAATGTGTGTAAATTGTTGTTTGTTTTTTTGATGTCATTATGGTTGTGTAAAGATGAGTCAATAGCTTTTTATTCCATGCGAAATATGAATTCATTCCAAATTCAAATATTTGAACCAAATTCAAGTACTATAAATAAAATGCGATTCTAAAAGAATAAAAATAAGTAAGGAATAAAAATAGTGAAGCATTAATATTAAATATTTATTTATTCAAGACCCTACTTTTTATAACTTGATAGCAGCAAATATATAATCAACTTAAAAAAACAATAACAAACGCTTATTAAAATTAAAAGTATAACGAACGAATACAGGCTCTCCGCAGCCGTATAATTTAAGAGAAAATTCAACAAACAGAACGTCACTTTGGAATGTCAAAAGAAAATTACCGAGCAAACATAATAACACATAAAATTCATATGGAATCGGACTCGGTAGCGACAGCAAATTAATAAAAAATAATTATCTATTAAGAATAAACAAGTCAGCTGTAATTGAATTCAATTTATACATAACTTAAATTATATGTGAATTAAGAACGAATTTTGCAATTCTTATTTTAAATATTTTAAATTTATATTCGAATATGATCTTATAAATGATTATTATTTATGCATTTTATAAATTATTATTACTATTATTTTATGTTTGTATAATATCAATTTTACATTTTATATAAATTGTAATTTGTGAGCGTCCGTACTGTGGGATCTGTTGAAAATCAGAGCTGGAAACCATGTTTCCAGCTATATACTGTGTTGTGGTTCACATTGATTCTGTTTTGTAATGTGTGTAAATTGTTGTTTGTTTTTTTGATGTCATTATGGTTGTGTAAAGATGAGTCAATAGCTTTTTATTCCATGCGAAATATGAATTCATTCCAAATTCAAATATTTGAACATTATTCTAAAATGTGTACCATATACTTGTTTGTCACTGTTTATCTAGTGTAAAAAAATTCATTCTTATAATAGTTTCTTTTTCACAGATGAACCAACAGTGTAAAGTTTGCGGGGAGCCAGCAGCGGGGTTTCATTTCGGTGCTTTTACATGTGAAGGCTGCAAAGTGAGTAACAATAAATATTTTAATTATTAATAGTAATTATAACTTAGTCGTGGTCCTACCAAAAGAAAAAAAACATTTAATTCTGCTCGGAGTAAAGATTTTTATAAAATATTTTTCAGCACTTGTAACGTGCCTTTGTACTTTTATATGATAAAATAAATTGTAAATTATTTAAATAAATATTAGCAATAATTAAACTTCGTCGTGGTGCTACCAAAATTAACATTTAATTAGATTTTATACCTGCTCGCAATAATTATTTTAATAAAATATTTCTCAGCACTTGTAACGTGTCTTTTGACGCGTAATATTTTTGTATGATAAAGTAAATTTTAATGAACCGACAATTATTACTAATCTGTCGTTCTCTGAAGTAGCATTTTATTTAATTATAAACATGGTCGGAATTTTAAACACCTCTGTGCCGTAATATGTATTAAAATAGTTATGATATAAGAAAATTAAAATAATATTAATAGTCCAAAAAGTATTTATAATTAATAATATCTGAAAGTACTCAACAACATTTATGTAATTAAAATAAACTTAGAAGTGAGCCTAGTAATATTATTTTAGAGATTATTATACAAATTTTAAATTAAAAATAATCGATTTTTATCGGTTTATATTTATACCACGATGGTGGCAAACAAGCATACGGCATTAAAAACGGAACATAAAAAAAATATTATACGCATATTCTCATCATCGGCTACAGTGAGAATAAACAATGAAAAAATATAATTTTAACATACTGACTGTATGTTAAAATTATATTTTTTCATTGTTTGGAATTTATCTTCTCATGTCACAGTTCTCAGGACGTGGCCAACTCATAATGTCGTATATGGGTATATCTCGGGATGGAAACATGTAAATTATTACAAGAAATATGCCAATGATTGTTATATATTACGATGCCATCACACGATTGCCGTCCAAAAACGTATGGCATTTGAAACGATGTAAATTCCATTTCTTATGGCCGTTACACGCGACAAAACATCGTGCGACATAAAATTGAATCGAGCGGTATTATCGCGCGGCAAAAAACGCGCAAATTGATTTGCGGGAGCTGGACGCCACAATTTGTGGTCGAGTTCGTATTACGTGTTTAAATTTTATTGCTATGGAAATTGTTATGAAGGTATCGACCCGTTTCGACTTTGATCATTTTGAATATTGTTTTTAAAAGGATGATAATAACTTTATTTGACTGAGAATAACTTGATCTACGAGTACCATAAGTTACAATATATAATACTCCGTTATTATTTATTCCATTATTCATTATTGTACAAATACACATAAGAAAAAATTACAGTAATTGGGTAAAAAGGCGAGCTTATCTCTAAAAGAGAGATTTCTTCCTGCAAACCTAGAAAATGTTGTCAAACAATATATACACAAGATCAGCCATACATATAATTACGTAGATATATACGAGAAAAAAAAAAGAAAAGGAAACATTATGATATTATCGTATATATAATAGTAAGTGACAATTATAAGAATAAATAGATATACATAAATTTAGATGTACATATTTATATCTGTCTTGTGGTAGTTATTAAGAACAAGGCTAGTAATTCAAATACAAATAAAGTTTATATGAAAAAAATTGTACGTATGCGTGCATGCATGCTTGTGCATGATATTTATCATATACATATGCATAAAAAAATACTACGTGAAAGTGAAATCGCAGAATCAGGAGAACAACGTTAGGCATTTTATTGTATACTAGCTACCCATCCCGGCTTCACACAGGTGTAGATGTATTAAATATATAAACCTTCCTCTTGAATCACTTTATCTATTGCTAAAAACTGCATTGAAATTGGTTGCGTAGTTTAAAAGATTTAAGCGAAGAGATATCGGAAGCAACTTCATTTTATTTATAAATCTCTATATATTTTATAAATCATATATCACTAATCTGGAGACTGTATTACAAAGATATCTATAAAAACATATAAACTTAACTTTATTCTTAGTAAGATGTTATTTTCTCTCGTCGTTGTAATTACTGCAATTTTCATCCAATATTAACTCAAGATTTTTATGTTTATTAACGTTTTATTGTACCCTCTTAATAGACGTCTGTAACATTAGACATTAATCACAATAATAAAGTAATAGTTATTAAAAACAACAACACAATTGAAAACAATCGATTCTGTGCGAATCGATGTTAATATCTATCGATTAATTGAAGTTCCATCCGATACATGAATTCGAATTAAAATATTTCATTTCATTTATCTGTAAATATAGTTAAACAGATTATATAAAAGGTTGTATTTTTCTAATTTTTACATTATTTACGGGGTTTATCTGCAGACTCTTTATATTATATTTGCGTAGAATGAAAAAACATGTTCAAAACGCCACAAAAAAAAATTATCAATCATGAGAATAATTATTATTATTATTAAATAATTTTAATGTCATTGTTTATTATCAAAATCAGTAGCTGGTCTCCATCAAATATCGATACAAAATACGGGATGAACATAATGCGTGTGTCGCGGCAAGTCATCAATTATAACAACCAGTAGTGCATATCATTTTATGGAATTTTCTCATTTGAGAATAATTACATACTATATTGAAATTGCTGCTTCATAACGACAACATTCTAAAATCAATATTTTTGTGGTAAATCTATATTTACTAGAAATAAAAATAAATTAATTACTTTTAAAGTAAATTTCAAATTTGAATGTAATTTATATTATTCGACTACAAATTGTGACTAAATAAATTGGAGTTATGATGTTTTTGCAATGAATTCGAAATTTGAATTGACTGTGTATTTTAAGATAAATTCTAAATTATAAAGTATTAAAACGAATTCTAAATTCGAATCGAATTTGTATTTCTAGCTATATTACAGTCATATATTTTTTAAATAAATTCTAAATTCAAATCGACATTGTTATTTGTATATTTATGCATGCCAATATCACCAATAATAATGAGAATATAGATAAAAATGTCAAACATTGGAAAATAATTCTCGATTAACTCTATATATACTGACCGCATATAAAGAGCGAGGTTAATGATTCCATATGTCACCATGAAATACCTACTAAACATATTTCTTTAATTTTTAATCATATTTCAAAAACAAATTGGACAATTTATCAGCGTTAACCAACTATAAAGCGGCGCGGCTTCATCAGAAAAAATTACGAATTCAAATGAAGTCACGGTAATTAGACACCCAATAAATAGTGTTAAGTCTGTTTTATAAATCAAAAAGTAATTAATTATTACAATGGTCCCATATAGATTACGGATAGAAAGTATACGTGAGACGATTTCTGGATGATTGCGTATCTGTACTAAAATTTATTAACAAAATGAAAATATATTATCATTAACAGTCTATTTGGATCTTACTTAGATAAAAATTAGTTTGGCGATATAAATTTATTTTATTAAATCAGTTTTCAAAATTAGTTCTTTCGCTAAAATCGGACATCTGATCGTTAGACTGTCAGTTGAAAATCAACATTGTATTGGATTCTGTAATAGCAATTATACCACATGTCTGTACATTTAAAGGGTTTAGTAGTAGGAATAGATTTTTTCGATCTAATATTACGTAACATTCTAATGCTTTTGGCCGCAGCTGGCCATTACTTCTTCACTGAACGATAGGGGGCAAGTGCAGATGGCACTCCAAACCCACGGAATTTCGATTCCTGTTTGAATTGGACGAGGGATCGATCGGACAAGAGTAAGAACAAGAGAGAGACATAAGTTAAGGACCTTATCGATCGGAGGTGATAAGAGTTAGTCATAAGTTAAGGACCTTATGTAGACACTTATATTGTCTAGTCAGATATGGTAACTACTAAAATTATAAAAAACGACAAAATTTTATAAAAAAGATATTTTATATTTTATTTTTAAATTTTACATCTTATAATATTAAGTAAGTATCATAAAATAAAATCAAAGTTATAGCTGCATCTGTCATAGTAACAAACCATTCCAATAACAGTTAGTTATTATTAACCAATAACTAATGGCATTCATATTGTATTAGACACAAAGCAGTTTAACATATATAATTATAATATAAGATATCGTCTCCTAAGTCACGCACACTTAACTATGAGCCTGGCGTAAAATTACGACTGTTAACGAGTAATTTACATTATATATCTATTATAAAAAGAAAAAAACATTTCTTGATACAATTTATTATAAGTTCTCAGATCTACTGATTAGTTATTTAGCATAATTAAGTATTTATTCGAATAATATTAAAACAAACAACTAACAAACGTTATACACAATGAGTAGGCGGCGGTGAAATCGGTATAATAATGTCGTCCTTATTCCAAAGCCTTTGGTGTCATATTACGCGACATTCTTATTCCAAATCTAATTAAGCACGTAATTTATATTAATTACTGTTCTATATTGGTATAGTTCCAAATTTGAAATGCGAGAATATCGAAATTATTTTTTATTAATTAAAAAATGAGTTTCATTGTAATTAATTGTTGTGTGATAATCCTTATATTACTGTTCTATATTTGTATAGTTCTAAATTTGAAATGCGTTCGAATATCGAAATTATTTTTTATTTATTATAAATAATAAATGAGTATGCTAAATTAATATAAAAATTAGTTTTATTTTAATTAGTTTTTGTGTGATAAGCCGCATATTAACTAATTATTATACCCACGTACGCTGACCAAAACGGAATTAAATTGGATCCGATGTGTTGTGAGTTGTTTTATCAGTATGTGGGTGTGTAATGTTCGTATTAGTCATTATTCGCAATTTCAATGCATAATTTATAGATATTGATAAAATATATGTCAAACAAAGTGTAAAAATTTAAAGTTATGTCTGTTGTGAGCAATTAAAAATATGTTAATTTGAAGATACATATTCATAAACGTTATTAAAAATACTTTGTTTTAACTAAATTACATGAATATTAATATAGTATTCACTTTTAAAATTATGAATGAATCAAAATTCCTTATAAATTTTAAAGAAAACTCTATTACACTAATTTCGATATACGTATATAAGTTAAAAAGTAAGCGTTATGAAAAGAGGTAAGAACATACACATTTTTGCCTGTTTACTTTGTTTTTGAGTAATACATGATTCTTTTTACGCTAATTTATGCTACGAACTTACATTCTTTCTTAATTGATAAGAAATTCCAATTCAAATTCATTCGCAAAACCGAAGCGTTATTTTTTCTAATCATGCATTTTTACGTACGAAATTTACTAGGACTTTCATCTTCTTCTTAAACCTTATTTATGCATTTTTTTTTGTGTAGGTTTCTTTCAACCCTGTCCATTTTAATCTATTTAATATGATGGCCTCGGTGGTGTAAAGATTTAGCTCACCGTTTTTCGTCCTATGGTCGCGGGTTCGATTCCTCGCACGCAAACATTTGTATTCATTAATATAATTGTTTGTATCGGTCTGGGGGATAACCACCTATATTATCTATGTATTTACAAACAAATGTATCTAAAGTTCTATCAGTTGTGTATTACTCATAATACAAGTTCTGTTTAGTTTGGTAGTTGATGGCGCTGTGTGAATCGTCCAGGGTTATTATTATTATTCATATTACATGATAATAAAAATAAAATCATTAAATGTTTAACAGCGTTAAAAATTAATATGATTACAGTGTAATATATTCAATATGAAACAGATACGGATAGCGTAATGTGGGACGCCGAAATTACAAGGAATTTAAGTGAAATTACAGTCAGTGTGGTAATCGCGTTGACGATTACAGGCCGAGAGCATCGATTGCCCTGTAATTTGCACGCTTTTCAATAATCGAGTCGATAGGACGATACTGTTTTTTGTTGGTCGTCGATTTATCGGTGTTTGGGAGTAACGAAACTATACCGTTTGTTACGTTACAAACTAGTTTTACTCGTTCATGTTTTAACTGTATTAGGATCAGTGAATCATCTAATGTTAATTTATTACGCGCAATTATTTTAAATACACTGGGTTTAGTTGTAAAGATATACCAAGCCTTAAAGTTGGGGATAGTTTTTATGAAATTAAATTACTTTGTAGTACTAGGTACTAGGTAAACTAGGTAAACACCCCGGCTGTACACCCGCAGAAGCCAGGGCGTTTATTATTATGCATATAAATTTCCTCTTGAATTACTATATCCATTAATAAAAATTAAAAGATCTAAGCGAATAGACAGCGGTAACGACGTAACTTTAAACTATGTATTTTTCTTTTTATACAAAATAAATTCCAATTATTTTTTTCATTTATTAAAGAGAATTATCTCAATTTCATAAATACAATCATCGTATTTCAGTTAGCATAATCTTTAAAAACTCTTGCACATTTTTTTAATGCCACTGCATGAGAGTGATCTATTTTGATTAAAATAAAAAATTAACTATGTAATGTGTCTTGACTTTTTGTAAAATAAAATATTTTCATATAAAACACTCAGATGTACTCAGATGTTAGTGGTATTTTTAACAAATTTGTCGTACTCTATACATAATACTCGATACTGACATATGAAATTTGTTGAGCGATCTACTGTATACGTACTCATACGTGACTCATTAAGAGAGAAATTCAAAGAGGCAAATATTCTCACCGTTGCTTCTCAATTTATATATTCAAATACCCTATATGGTCATAAAAATCTTGACTTATTTCCAAAAAACAGTAATATTCATAATATTAATACTAGATTTAAAGACAAACTTGCTGTCTTGCTGTCCCCAAGTATAAAAATTTACAATAATATACCAAAGGATATATTAGAATTACCCTTAAATAAATTCAAAACATCTGTTAAATCATATTTACTGAGCAAAGCCTATTACTCACTAAACGATTACTTGAATAACGAGTGTGCATGGCAATAGTTGTTCATGCACTGAATTTTCATTTAATGTTAGACATAGACACCTATATAAAAATACATTGTAAATAAACTGGCTTTAAAAAAAAAAGTAACTCAATTGAGTTTCTTGCCAGTTCTTCTCAATTGGATCTATATACCGAACTGGACGGTAGGGAAAAAATAAAATTATAATGTAAAAATTTGACGTTCATAAGCAGCTAAAATGTCCTACATGAATAAATGATTTTTGAATTTGAATTTGAATTTGTGTTTTGTTCGATCAAATATGGCGGTAAAATGAAAGACTGAGTATTCAGATTCTTAAAAATAGATAATCAATACCATTTTTTTTTATATCTGTGATATTATTTATATTGTTTATTAATTTAAGTGCTCACTTTTGATTCCAGAATAATTATAAATATTCTCGTCTCTCCGTACCGAATTGAACGCGCGGCCATTTCCCGCTCAATTCATTCAAAACGTTCGAAATCCGAATTCAAATTTCGAAACCGAGCATCAAACAACATTAAGGTTGTGTCCCTTGCGTTTTGATATTAAGCAGAAAAATACCGCCATTAACTACGTAATAAGATGCCTCGAACGCTCTGATTACAAGTCTTGAACTTGTTAAAACTCAACGCGGTTTATAATAATAAATTATAGACTTCGCACGCTGAGTGATAGTTTGAATGGATAGAAATAGTTTCCGTCGTGTTGGATCACGAGTTTGCTAAAAATATCTATGCGATTTGATTGGCCGATGTGTCGGGTACTAATCATTTGCAGCTGAGGTCACGTGGGTTAGTGAGCTGACATGTTGATATTTTAGGCCCGAGTCAACTACTTAACACCTGAAGATCCCGAGGTGATAATATTAATTAATTCTTTCGTTTTATGTTACCACAAGTTTCAACTAAAGAGGTTGGAATGCGAAGGTAAAGCCAAGTGAGAAAATGAAAATAGAATTCATACACTGAACACTTAACTTAGAAGAACGACGCAAACAATAGCAATAAAAGACTTAAAATAAAAACAATAATAACACACAAAAAACATCACTATTAATTATCCATTACAATATATATACAACAAACAAAAGTATATAGAAAAACAAAAAAAAAATGATCACTGAACAACTCCGTGCAGCATAATGCTGCAGCTCCTTTATCGCTGTAGCGCTGTTTTTCAGCACAAAACATAATGGTATTATCGCCAAATTTGTGATCGGTTGTACTCTGCTCAAAACATTCTGAATACATAAACGACTTAAAATAAAAAGGGCTTAAATTAATTTTATTTAAATAACGGATTTTCTATTCTATTCTATTCTATTTATATTCATAGTCATATACTTTTTAATATATTTAAAAATAAATATAAGTAGTTGTATAGTTTAATATGTAAACTTAATATTCTGTCAATTTGGTATCAGCTATTTGATTTTATCAAATCTCTAATAATAACAATGTTAATAAAATTTTTCAATCATATCTAATATCGTGTGGGACAGTTACAAAATAACAGTATAGTTTCTTGTTTACTCCCTAACATTCTCATAGGAAACATTTAAATTGATTTGTTTATTATTATTATTATTGCAAACATTGTTTTTATTGTTTGTTTCCATTTTCAAACTGTAATTGTATTCTATTTATAAATATTACAACTGTTATGTTATTAAAACAATTAAAATATACACCAAACGCAATAATAGTGTTCGGTGAAAGTTTATATAATAAATTTATGCGTACAAAAACTATTCGAAATTCGCTCCGTCAAATAACAAAGTCATTTTAAAAACGGTTCTAAATGCAACGATTCCAAATTTAAACATCGTTAACGGACTCAACACTTTCTTTTCTTTTGTAACTATGTCTGGCCAGTGGACAGGGCGTCACTATGTCGATCATTGTATCGATACTGAATCGAGCATGATTATATCGGATACGAATTATAGTGACGCACTAACGGTAGTGGTTTGTGATTTCCGAACGCTGATTGGGCCTATTGTTAGATTTCGGAGGTTTAAATAGAGTGCTCATTAAAAAGATCACGAGATATGCGGTTTGTGAATCGAGTGTGTGAAAAATATTAAATCGATTATTGTACTCGCATGTCTATGAATCGAGTGTAAGTTGTGAAACGAGGAAGCGTGAGATCCCATACTCAGATTATGATTTGTGATGCATCTTAACAATTGATATAATTTTCATTATATTATTATGAACTATACTTGATTTAAATATATATATATAATTGAGTAATGTAGGTATATTTATAGGTATGTATATAGACCTTGTTTTAGTTTTTATCATCGTTTTTTTATTCTTTATAAAATTTTGATTTAAAGACAAAGTGATACGTCGTGTTTTACATCGGCAAAGATATCTCATAACATACACTCGAAAAAGTACCGATATTTTATGTTGCTTGAAAATTGTTTGATTTCTAACAAAATGCAATAAACATTAAAAGTAAAGTACCTTTTATGCTATGTGTTTGTAATTGGTGAATAAAAAAACAGATTGATTTAAATCACCATTCAAACTTCCGCATAAAACACGATTAATTCCAATGCGTAAAATCAATAAATAACAACGACACAAAATTTCAAAGAAACAACCCAGTTCCCCGAAAATATCGGAAATAATCGGTTCAATCGTGTCGAATTGTGTACAATCAAGCGTCATCAAAATTATATCGAGTGCACGAACGCCGATGGTGGGCTCGAGTTATCACTCAATACTCGATTCTCTCGATTCATCGAAATTGATATAAAAACGCCCCCGTGTCGTAATGAAATCGATTACTTTCCCGATAAGTTATGGCCTATACTTTATCAATACTACATTATCCTAAATTTGTGATCTGAACCGGTTGGAACCGGTTATAATCTGATTTGATTTAGTTTACTGTATTGTTTGATGTTGATGACATTCTAATTTGCATAATAAGGTTAATACGGTGTCTAAGTCGTAGGTAAGTCTTTTGTATATATAATTCTAAATTCAAATTTAATTGAGTTTTAAAATATTATCGATAAATATTTAAAATCGTTCTATTTAAAAACAAAAATAGAATACATTACATAGAATAGGTTTTAAGTAACAATGCGGAAATAAGTGACTATATGTATTCGAATTTCAAATTCAAATATTATTTTTTAATTCAAATAATTTTTATTTGGAATGCAAGTTTTTATGCAATTTTCATACATATTCTTTCATATAAACTTCGTCCTGATAATTAAAAGACATTTAAAAATAATTAGGCAAAATGCAGTCGTTTGAAATGTTACGCTTATATTGAGGATATTCGGCAAAAGACAGGATGGGCAATAGTTACACCATCGCAATAATGTGCCCTTTTAGGCCCTATAAAAATCATCGTAATGAATTCCTGGTTAATTGACAGCCTCGGTGGCCTAGTGGTGTAGCATACCACTTTACTGTCCGATGGTCGCGGGTTCGATTCTTCCACATTTGTATTCATGAGTATGACTGCTTGTATCGGCCTGGGTTTCTATGTGTATTATGTACAAAAAAATATGCATGTACGTATTTCAGTCGTCTAGTACCCATAACACAAGCTCTGCTTAGCTTAGGACTAGATGGCGTTGTGTAAATCGTCCTGAGATATTATTATTATTTACTACTATATACTTTCAACTTCTTTAATCTGGTAGATATATATAACATATAGTAAGTAACTTCAATTGGTCTGCGCGAAAACATTATTAGCATTCCATGTGTGAGATGGCGTACGTTTGTGCAACATTATTATGTGGGACTCAAATGAACAAATTTATAGCTACGACGCAGCAGGTGATGGTATTGCCACTTGCGTGCGAGCACGGCTGCGCCTGCGGCCTGATCACTCCCCCATCCATTGCTATATCATACTAGCTGTCCCAGCAAACGTTGTTTTGCTATATAAATTAATAACGCTATAAAAATAGGGGTTGGTGATAGAAGGGTGAAAATTTAGAGCGGCCTGATCACTCCTCCATCCATTGCTATATGATACTATCTGTCCCAACAAACGTTGTTTTGCTATATAAATTAATAACGCTATAAAAAAATAGGGGTTGGTGATAGAAGGGTTAAAATTTAGGGTTGTATGTATTTTTTAATGATACATAATAAAAAAATTAAAAAAAAATTCCAAAAAAAAAAAGTAATCTTAGGGGTGGACAACCCTTATCACTTAGGGGTATGAAAAATAGATAGTATCCGATTCCCAGACCTGAATATGTATATATAATTTCATAAAATCAGTCAAGCCATTTCAGAGGAGTATGGTACCTAAAATTGTGACACGAAAATTTTATGTATAAGATTTTGGAGAGGAGTTTTAAAGGTTTGGATATCATTAAAGCGTCAAATATAGAGGATAATTCATTCATTAATAAGTATAGTACTTTAATTAATATTATTTTAAATAAGTCTTCTAATAGGACGGCTTCAGTGGTCTAATGGTTTAGCACACCGCTATACTTACGATGGTCGGTTCGATTCCTGATACGATGCACAATGTTCAGTCATGAGTATGGTTGTTTGCGTCGGTCTTGGTGTCAAAAAAATGTCTATGCATTTATATCAGCTGCTTAGTACCAATAACTCAAGTTTTGTCTAGCTTGGGTCTAGATGGCGTCGTGTGAATTGTCCTGAGATACATAAAGGCAACACTCGATAATCGAGATTATAAAATGATAGAAAAGAACAAGGTTGTAGTAACAAATTATTAATTATATTTGCTACGATAATCTAACAGATTACAGCAGCATCTTTGAGTGCCATTGACTCGTCTATAATTATTTATTTTTGTAAATTTAACAATATGATTGAACAAGTCTAATCAATATACAAATATGTAACATATGTACTTTTGATTTAATGTATTGGATTGTAAGCTATTGGTTTTGTAACAAATAAATATAAGTGAATCATCTATATGGATGGGGGTTTATGAAAATGACATTCCCGCCACACGGAGCGCGGACGGCTGACATAAATAATCACGGCTTTGACACCGCAATGCGGCCAAAAGTGAGCAAATCTGCAAATGTGAGCAGAACCACAACTAAATAATTAAACATTTATATATAAATATAAAAAAAATAAAGAAAAAGGGGAAGAAATATTTTATTATATCTATACATATAAATAAAATTGCAGTTACTTTGTAATATTGAAATAACCGTTTTTTACTACATACGTATAAATATAAATACGGTACATACACCAAAATAACATTTTTTACAATTTTTGTCTGTCTGTCTTTCTGTCTGTTTGTTCCGGCTAATCTCTGAAATGGCTGGACGGATTTTGATAGAACTTTTATTCGCAGGTATCTGATGTAATAAGGAGTAACTTAGGCTACTTTTATTTTAGAAAATGAAACTTAAATTTCACGCGGACGAATTCGCGGGGAACAACTAGTATCTTTCATATATTTGGCATGTAATAGTTATAAAAAAAAATCCGCAAATCTTAAGCTGAAGAGGAAACGCCACTACATATCCTATGTGGTTGTAGCCCACTCATGCATAAACGAAATATCTCCTTTGGAAAGTTTACTCTCTATCCTGAGGAGACAAAAACCATCGCTCCTAAGAATATCCTTCAATTCGGCGAGCACAATAGATCTCCCATCTTCATAGATCCCAAATACTGCAATAAAAAAGATGAAAATTATATGCTACTTTACTATATATTTTTTTTTATAATAATAATCTTTATTTAACTCAAAAGGATCGTGACAATATTATTTATACAATAGCTACACTTTCAACACAATATCAATCTTTTTAGTATTTCTGTGTAGTCCTAGCTTCTGAACTAGCATTAGCCGTATGACAGAAGCCAAGATATTATTATTAATTATTTTATCTATACTGTACATTCTCGTTGGATGACTCAGTGAGAAAAAAATTATATAACCAAAACAACCAACTGACGTATGATTTCTATTAACTAATCTATACATATAAATAAAATTGGAGTGTCTGTTTGTAATATTGAAATAACCGGTTTTTACTACATGCATATGAATATAACTACGGTACATACACCAAAATAACATTTTTTTTACAACGTTTATCTGTCTGTCTGTTTGTTCCGGCTAATCTCGGAAATGGCTGGACCGATTTTGACGAGACTTTTTTTGGCAGGTAGCTGATGTAATAATGAGTAACATAGATTTTATTTAACAAAAATAAAGTTAATTTCCACGCGGACGAAGTCGCGGGAATAGCTAGTTATAAATAAACACACGTGAACATCCAACGTTGCATTATCTCACACATTAAATACATTTTAGATGTATATAATTACAACTTAGATTATTATCAACCGATCGAACAAGGTAAAAGCGCATTTTTGTAATGTCAAACATAACCTCGAATGAACGTCGATCTGAAAAGTTGTAAAACGTTTTATGACATAATATTTTTTGAATTAAGAACTTTAATTTTTATTCTGTTTATTGAATTTTAAATGGTATTTATTATCTGTAATCGAGTTTGAATTGTGTAATTTAAATATTATTTGTATTCTTTTTATTATTAAATAAATAATCTATATATATACATATATATATATATCTCAAAGGTGACTGACATAGTGATCTACCAACGCACAGCCCAAACCACTGGACGGATCGGGCTGAAATTTGGCATGCAGGTAGATGTTATGACGTAGGCATCCGCTAAGAAAAAATTTTGAATAATTCTACCCCCAATGGGATAAAGTAGGGGATAAAAGCTTGTATGAAACTTTGTCAATTTTAAACTGATCGGGTTGAGATTTGGCATGCATAAAGCTACTATAACGTAGGCATCACCTAAGAAAGGATTTTGATAAATTCCACCCTTAAGGGGATAAATTAACGCGAGCGAAGCCGCGGGCAAAAGCTAGTAATAAATATGTTCATTGTGGCATAAACATATTATTATTAAAAATAAAAGAATACAAAAAACCTTTACCATTTATAATAATCTCAGAACAATTCACACAGCGCCTCCTAGACCTAAGTTAAGCTAGCTAAAGCTTGTGTTATAGGTACTATAACTGATACAAATACATAGATATTTTTCGTAAATACATATTATACATAGAAAACACCCAGACCGATACAAACAATCATACTACATATTTTTATAATATTACCGAGTATTTAGACCTAAATATAATTATGTCGTAATTATAACTACGAAACATATTATGTTATTAGTTATTATTAATGTAATTTTATTAATTAATATAATTTTATTTTAAAATGTAATTTTGTTAATTAATGTAATATTATTTATTAATGTAATTGTAATTGGATTGAATTTATATAAATATGAATTACTGTATGTTATGACTTGCCATATGTAAAGAAGTTTTTTGCATTGGTTAATAAACGAAATATGAATATGAATACTCATGACTACAAATGTTTGCGCCGTGCGAGGAACTGAACCCGTGACTGTCGGAAGTAAGGCGGCGTGCTAAACCGCTAGACCACCGAGGCCGTCGTATCATATATAATATTGGTTTCTTATTTAGATAAGATTATGTATAAGAATCATAGTGGTTATAAGTTAACATCAAAATGTATTATTGGTAAATCTTTGTTCATCAATGTGTTCAGAATGTTGTTGGAGCTACAGTTCTTTATGAACTTTAATTAAATTATATTTTTAATTAATTAATTTGGCTAATAAATATATGCTCCTCATCTTTAGCTCACTCCAGCCCACTGCTGGATATTGGTCTCCCTCAAGGCACACTACTAGGCACAGGTTATCACCGTAGGTAGGATCTTCAGCCCATCCAGTTGTCGTTGTCCAATTTTTCCCCTTTAACGTAGATGTAATATGTCGTCGCTGCACCTAGCTGTCTATCCTACGCTAAATTAGCCAAAATTTATCATCTTTTTGGATTTTTATATGTGTTTTATTTCTCTCTTTCTTTAGCCTATATGTTGAAGGTATCTCAGCCTGAGTTGTTAAATATGGGTTCACATGCACCTAGGCACACTACATGATATATATATATATATATATATATATAACTTAAAGATTATGATCATATATTATTATTTTTAATTCTTATTTTATTTTATTATACAACACAAAGGATGTTTTAATTTTTATTGAGTTATTAATTTCATTTTCACTTACCGATACACATCTGACCTGTAATGTGATGCGAAATCTTCTTAAGTGTTATTTAATGTTGGTTGCGATTAACAAAATTGTGTATTCTCAGTTTTAAACTCGTTTGATGGGAGTTATAATGATTGGCAAACTTTTTAAGGATGTATTTACGTATTACTTTATTGTATATGCGGATGTGACCAGTCCTCTGTGTCTATGTATCATAAAACATACAAATTGTATTCTGTACTATACACTTTTAATATTATAAATCTGAATAGTTTGTTTGTTTGAACGCGCAAATCTCAGGAACTACTTGTTCGAATTGAAAAATTATTTTTGCGTTAGATAGTCCATTTGTCGAGGAAGGCTTTAAGCTATATAACATTACGCTACGACCAATAGGAGCGATGCATCAGTGAAAAATATAAAAAACGGGAAAAATTAAAAGATAATCGCGATAGTGTTTCTGATAACCACGCGAACGAAGTCGCGGGTACAACTAGTCTCTAAATATGTAGGTGCTAATATTATAATAATAATAACGTTATTATTTACAAGTGATTCAATAAAACTCTATAATTTTATAGTTCAGAGCCATTTCTATTTATTTATAGGACATATTTTTTGTAAACTTATTATAATACTAGTTGTTCCCGCGACTTCATACGCGTGGAATTTAACTTTATTTCTCTAAAATAAAGTAGCCTAAGTTACTCCTTATTACATCAGCTACCTGTCAAAAAAGTCCCGTGAAAGTCGGTCCAGCCATTTCAGAAGAAATAGATCTATAGATTGAAATTTAAGTTAGCTAGTCTATACATATAAATATGGAGTGTTTGTTTGTAATATTGAAATAACCGTTTTTTAATACATGCATATGAATATAAATACGGTACATACATCAAAATAATTTTTTTTACAATTTTTATCTGTCTGTCTGTCTGTCTGTTTGTTCCGAATAATCTCTAAAATGGCTGGACCGATTTTGACATGACTTTTTTTGGCAGGTAGCTAATGCAATAACGAGTAATTTAGGCTAATTTTATTTTAGGAAAAATAAAGTTAAATTCCACTCGGACGAAGTCGCGGGAACAGCTGGTATGTTATAAAATCATCTGCCATCATAACAGTACGGTAGATCATGGTATGATGCGGTGTGGATTAAAAATGAAAGTACTAAAGTTAATCAACGTCTCGTTGATTTCAACCATAGATTAATGTTTAACCATTAGTTAGACGCGAGTGTTTTTTAGTTCATTAAAAACCGTTTGGCTTTAAACGTAACGTAATTAACTACAATACAGTTATATTGTGTTTTATGCCAATTAAACTTATAGTATACTAGTTGTACTCGCGACTACGTCCGCGTGGAATTTTACTATATTTTCCTAAAATAAAAGTAGCCTAAGTTACTCCTTATTACATTAGCTACCTGCCAAAAAAATTCCCGTCAAAATCGGTCCAGAATTGCAGAGATTAGCCGGAACAGACAGACAGACAGACAGACAAAAATTGTAAATAATGTTATTTTGGTGTACATACCGTATTTATATTCATATGCATGTAGTAAAAAACGGTTATTTCAATATTACAAACAGACACTCCTGTTTTAATTATACGTATAGATTACATAACTTTGTATTATAGGGGAAATGGTCAAGCGTGAACGATTTTTTTTATGATAAATGAATGATGCACTATGCTTTTGGGGTCTACGGTGCTCTCAGACTAAAGATTTGTATGTATAGATTACATAACTTTGTTTGTATTATAGGGTAAATGGTCAAGCGTGAACGATTTTTTTATGATAAATGAATGATGCACTATAAGTAGGGGTCTACGGTGCTCTCAGACTAAAGTCGTATCCACCAGGCGGGAGTTGGCCTTCGTCCGCTCCATGAGGCTCCTCTTCGTGAGTCCTTTCGCGGGTTTCTGTTGAAGTATGATAATGGAATGGTGCACCTGCCTGTGGTAACGATTTACGCTGGCACCAGTGGAGGATGATAAAAAAAACGTGAAGTCAGATCAGTTAGCCCATCGTGACAAATTCATCAAGAATTTATCACGATGGTTTCCAGGGGGAACTGCGTGGAGGTCAACCTGACATGGTACATGCTAGCATAAGGGGCATAAGTCCACATTACTAACAATCCCATTTCTCTCCCTTTTGCGGGTTTGCAGTGCCATCTGCACTCGCCCCTATCGTTCTGTGAAGCTGTATAGATTATCTGTTGCTAACAGCATTAGAATAGTTAAAAAAAAATTGTATAAAGCATAATCTTATTATAAACGCGAAAGTTTGCGAGTATGGATAGATGCTTGTTACTCTTTCACGCAAAACTACTGAACGGATTATGATAAAACTTTACAGCAATATAGCTTATACAAAAGAATAACATATAGATTATAATTTTAAAGATATTATGTAAATTTAGCGTAATATAATTATATAAGTGTGGTGCAGACAAAGTTACGTGGGTCAGCTAGTCTATATATAATATATATACATAACTCAAAGGTGACTGACATAGTGATCTATCAACGCACAGCCTAAACCACTGGACGGATCGGGCTGAAATTGGGCATGCAGGTAGATGTTATGACGTAGGCATCCGTAAGGATTTTGATTAATTCTACCCCCAAGGGGATAAAATAGGGGATGAAAGTTTGTATGAAACTTTGTCAATTTTAAACCGATCGGGCTGAGAATTTGCATGCATAAAATTACTATGACATAGACACATATGATAAATTCCACCCCTAAGGGGATAAACGAGCGAAGCCGCGGGCAAAAGCTAGTAATATATAAATATATCAAAAACAAATCTGTCTCACTTCACACGGGTGGTCTCATTATCAAGGGGAATGAGATGCTCCGCTTGTCTATGGCTCGTTTACATATTCCACTACACTCGCGCATAAATTGTCATTACAGTAATCATTCGATACATTCAATCGATAACCGCGCTCGATTCAATCGATTCCTTGATTCCTATTCACGGACGTGCGTTTCAAAATTTACTTTTAAGTAACACACATTGCTTTTTTCACGCACAAACGGCTGGTCTGTCGCCTTTTACATATTTTATCGGTTAGTTTATTGGGCTTTATCGGTTTATAGTCGTAAACATCGGTTGGATGACGCCAGTCTTACGTCCTATCGTTCAATAGTTATAGAACGAGAAAGCACGCTCGGTTATGGTGAATCGATGGTCGTTTATATGGGATTTGTTGGCACCATTTAACATAATGGTTGGACTAAAATCAACCTTTACACTGGACTTAAATCGACACAAACGATTGGATAAATAAATTTGACGAAATGAATTTTTGGATTTTATATCGAGGCAGGTATTGAATATTACGTAACGGCTGCGGCGCGGTGGTCTAGCGGTTAAACACACCGGTTTACTTCTGGTGGTAGCGGTTCGATTCCTCGTACGGTATAAACATTTGTATTCATGACTATATATTGTATATAGAGTAGGACTGCACTATGCTAATATTTTTTTAATCATGTATAAAAAAACATTACGCACACTACGATCTATTTGATACACACACGCATAGAAGTCTGACAATAGAACATTAAATTCAAATTTAGAATTTAAATTAATTTTGTTCGAATTTCAAAAATTGGGCGACCACTAGTAATAACAAAAAAAGGCGCTAAAAATAAATATATTGTAAAACCAAATTTCGACGCAATGTCACCGCAGGACGACACATTTTGCATTGGAATTGCTAAATAATAAGACACTACAAATAATTTCGGACCTTCGATACGAGACAACCGAATAGCAAGTACATTGACCTATTAATCCATTTAACGCTTACATAACATTATTGTTCAAAGAATAACAAACAACAATATATTTATTTGTAACGCGTTCCTTGTCGTCATCGACTTCTTTAATTATTGCACCTACAACATTTGCTATTGAAATATCGATTTTATTTACAGCTCCCAATAATCATTTTTCATTTATTTCACTTTTCATTTAGGCCTTTTCGGTTTTAGATATAAACGGAGCATTTAAATGGTGGCGTTTACTCGTATTTGCCTGTTGAATCATGAATTCGTCTTACTCATAGGTTTGTCGAAAGAATATCGATATTGTATTTCCGAGTTATCGATATTTATCGATGATTTAACTTCTTGACGTATCAATATATTAATTTAATTATAAAAATCTATCAGAAATGTATTGTTTCGAATAATAATTCTTTTGTTTTTAATTACTGTAATAAAACAATAATTCATATGAATTTAGAATACATTTATTCCGGAGAAACTGTTCACTTAGATCATAAAAATAATCAAATAATCAAATATAAAATAAAATCCCATATTTTAATAAACTTTTGAATTAAATTTCACATGTTGTACTATAGTCGAAACAAAAACTGTATGAAAATCTATTATTTTCATATACCAAGTACATCTCACAAATATATATATATGTGTCAAAATGTATTTAAATCAATTTTCTTATATACATCGAAATAATTTTAAATGGATTTAAAAAAGAAATACTTTTATTATATAATTGTTTGTATCGTTCTGAGTATTTTCTATGTATATTATGTACCTATGTATTTACAGAAAAAAAATCTATGTATTTGTATCAGTTGTCTAGTACCCATAACACAAGCTCTGCTTACTATGGGACTATATGGCGTGTTAATTGTCCAGAGTTATTTATTTGTTATACATACATCTAAATATTTTTTATCGATTTTTTTCGAATATCGATATATCGTATGTTGTTATTATTTGCCACTTTCTACATCCCTACTTACGCACGCAAACAGAGTGTAAAGTCAATGAATGTGATCGCGTTTGTTCTATTAGCTCGGCCGATGGGATTGGCATACAAATGGTGGAAGATTGTTTGTGAAACTAAATCAGTATCGCTAGATAATATTGTGTTTTACATACTCATGTTAAAATTTAAATGTAAGTTATATGTATGACGGTCACGGTGGTCTAGCGGTTTAGCACACCGCCTCACTTCCGACGGTCGCGGGTTCGATTTCTCGCACGGCACAAATATTTGTATTCTAGAGTATGATTGTTTACTGTTGTTGATTTGTCTGGATATTAATAATAAAAAAACTGGACAATTCACACAGCGCCATTTACGTGCTAAGCAGAGCTTGTGTTATGGGTACTAGACAACTTATATAAATACTTAGATACACAATTTTTTCTAAGTTAATACATATTATACATAGAAAAGAGGATTTTATTGCAGTATTTACAAAAAAAAAATCTACCATTAATCGATTGTTGATCGATTAAAATATCGATTCATGTATCGATAAAATCGATATTTATTGGTTGTAAATGCTTTTGACGTTACCGCGTTAAGTCTTTATCTGTACGTGAAACGTTCGCTGGTCGGTGTTAACTGCTATCAAAGGGTCTACCACTCAGTTGTAAAGGTGTAAATAAGGATGGTGTGACACTGTGTCTTCTGAGTAAATCTTATAATAATAATAATAATAATCTCAGGACAATTCACACAGGGCCATCCAGACCCAATTTAAGCTAGCTGAAGCTTGTGTTATGAGTAAATGTAAAAAGTATAAAAAAAAAGTTGGTCGATAAATGAAAATAATTTTTGGGGTAAGCCACCCATTTAGAGGTATAAAAATTAGTTATATTATTACTGAATATACATACAAAATTTCATCAAATTTTGTATGCATGCATTTATATTTTGTTTGCTTTCAGCAAGTAATCTGTCTGTCTGTCCCTATATATCCTTAAATCCTTGAAAACTACGCAACGGATTTTGAAGCGGTTTTTATTAATAGATAGTGACTCAAGAGGAAGGTTTTTTTTTTATAACACAGGGGACAAACGAGCATGCGGCTCACCTGATGGTAAGTGATTACCGCCGCCCTAGAGCACCCGCAACACCAGGGGAATTGCAAGTACGTTGTCGGCCTTTTAAAAAGGAATAAGCTCTTTTCTTGAAGGTTTCAATATCGTATCGGTTCGGAAATACCATTGCTGGAAGGTGATTCCACAATGTGGTTGTGCGGGGCAAAAAGTTTCTAGAAAACCGTACTGTGGTAGACCGCCATTCATTCAGATGATCAGGATGGTATTTCAGAAATTATATATAATACTTGTATATATAATACATGTACACCCGTGCGAAGCAGAGGCGCGTAGCAAGTTATAAATAACATAGAAAATAAGTAAATGCACAATACAGAATTCACTGCGCAGGTAGAATTCCTTCGTATTAAGTTTATTACAATAATTAGAGTAAATTATAGCATTTTTATAAATAACTGCAGATAAGATCTTCACGAACTGGCCACTTCCCGGATTCAAGCGATCAAAGAGCTCTACCAGCGGCGCGCCACATATTTTATACTTTACAAGAAATTGAGCGCATTTTTGACGTGCCATTGACAGTTTTAGAGGAAAAATTCGCAGGCTCACTAACGAATTGCATTAACTCAAAATAATAATAATAATAAATTTATTTGCAATAGATTTTGGGTACATACATATATGATGTTATACAAAAACATGGCCCTTACAAAATCTGCTTATATCAAGCGTACAAATTTTAAGTTAATTAAATTATCGGTTGTTTATATAATTATGAATTATTGTATGTAGGTATATGTCAATTTGTATATAAATCTAAATGTCATGAGGAACAATTTATTATTTTAATATTCCAAAAACTCTTTAATTGAGTAAAAACACTTGGAAACTAACCATTCATGCAGTTTTCTTTTAAATAATATTCCAGAGAGGGTTCTTATATCGTCAGGAAGCTTATTAAATATTTGTATCGCCATACAGAATGGACTCTTTTTTGTTATGGATAGTTTTATTGCAGGTACTTTTATTTTACTTGTATGGCTGTTGGCTGCTGCAAAAACGATTTTATTCAAAAACCAACTTTAATTGTTCAATTATAAAGTTCAGTTCTTAAAAATATTGTTTTGAAGTTAATGCATTTTAGTATTAATCGTGAGAATAGTTTAAAAACATAAAACGAGTATTTTCAAAAATCAACTTTAAACATTCAAATAGAAAGTTAAAGTCTTAAAAATTTTTTTTTGAATTTAAGGCTTTTTAGTATTAATAGTTAGAATAGTTTAAAAACATAAAACGAGTATTTTCAAAAATCAACTTTAAACATTCAAATAGAAAGTTCAAGTCTTAAAAATATTTTTTTGAAGTTAAGGCATTTTAGTATTAATCGTGAGAATAGTTTAAAAACATAAAACGAGTATTTTCAAAAATCAACTTTAAACATTCAAATAGAAAGTTCAAGTCTTAAAAATATTTTTTTGAAATTAAGGCATTTTAGTATTAATCGTGAGAATAGTTTAAAAACATAAAAGGAGTATTTTCAAAAACCAACTTTAAACATTCAAATAGAAAGTTCAATTCTTAAAAATATTTTTTTGAAGTTAATGCATTTTAGTATTAATCGTGAGAATAGTTTAAAAATATAAAACGAATATTTTCAAAAACCAACTTTACAGTTATAACAATAAAGTTCATTTCCATTAATGCATAAAGCGCGCGAATAGTTTGGTAGTTTCAATCTTACTTTACAAGAAATTGAGCGCATTTTTGACGTGTTATTACGTGTTGTTACAGTATTAGAGGAAAATTTCGCAGGCTCAGTAATGAATTGCATTAACTCAAAAATGATTTTATTCAAAAACCAACTTTAATAGTTAAACAATAAAGTTCAATTCTTCAAATGTATCTTTTATAGTTAATGCATTTTACTATTAAACGTGCGAATAGGTTAAAAATATAAACTACAAAATGAATATTTTCGAAAACCAATCATAAAGTTTTAAATATAAAGTTCATTTCCCTAAATATTATTTTTTATAGTTTAGTAGTGATTCCATCGGAAGAAACTATAACACATTCTTGGAAATACTACTCATACCCGGATAACAGGTTCGATGACGTGACGAAACATTTTTAGAACAAAATACTCTAGATACCTTTACGGCTTGGAATGCAAATTGGTCGGTAGACCATAGTGTATAGAGATGAACAGCGAGTTGTTTATGACTATAATATCAATAACGATTTGAATCCAAAGCAATATTGCACTATTATTTTATCGTAATCAATAGTAAATTATGGCCTCGATGGATGAAAGTTTGCTGAGAATCAAACTACCACATAGTTTGATTCTCAGCAAAGTTTTGGTTGTAAACCAAACGTTTATATATTACTACAAAACGTTGCTGTAAAGCAAAAACTTCCTATCCCTTTTTACGAATTAGTAAAAAAAAACATTACACACACATGTATTTTTTATGGTGCACCCGTCTGTGCTAACGGTTTACGCTGGCGGGGCACCAGTGGAGGATGATAAGATGAGCATGAGGTCAGGTCAGTAGCCATTTGTGACAAATACACAGGGAATCACGATAATTTCCAGGGGGACCCGCGTGGAAGTCAACCTGATATAGTATATTATATATTATAGCAATGTTCTGATCGATCCCCCGTCCAATTAAAACGGGGATCGATATTACGACGGCCTGAGCCGAGGTTCGAACCCCTAGTGGTGCCCTCAGACTAAAGTCGTATCCGTCTGGCAGGGGTTGGCCTTCAGCCGCTCCATAAGTCCTTCCGCGGGTTTGGAGTGCCATCTGCACTCGCCCCCTAACGTCCGGTGAAGCTGTAAAGGCCAGCTGCGGCCAACAGCATTAGAGTAGTCCGAAAAAAAAGATATTAATCCACATTAGTAACATTCCCTTTCCCCCCACTACGATGTATTTGACACACACACACACACACATATACTCTTTTGTTTATTGTTAAAGTCTATGGTCAAATTGAGAATAGATTAATATTGTTTGTCTATAGTCTTAGTGAATGTTAAATTAATTATGGTCGAATTTCGACCACTGGGTGACCTAGTATATACATATACCTATATACTTAATAAGTATGTTTGTTTGTATTAGTCTAGGTGTACTTTATATTTATCATATATATATATATATCATCCATTCATTCATAATTTAAAAGCGACGCTTTCGTCGGTGGAGCTCTTGCCACTTTCAACTATCTTTCATCACGTTTTTTAAAGAATACGGAAAAAAAAATTGTAAGCAATTATTCGTATGGGTTACTAAATGTATTCATAGTCTGAGCTTAGTTTTAAACTAGATGGCGCTATGTTAATAGTCCTGGGTTAAAATAAATAAAAAAAACAACGACGTCAACAAAACAAAACGTCTTTAAGCTATGTAAATTTAAAATTAATTTAGAACGTATTACCTTCAATAATGGTTCGTATTGCATTGCAATAAGTGTTTTGACAGACGTCAATTTAGATAAGCTTGGGATTGATACTGGCTCGTTCGCTTGGTAGGCTGAGCGGGCGGCCGCTTACAAATTGCAAACGTTAAGCACGCGCATTTGCAGGGTTGACAGTACCATGAGCAATTTTCTCCAAGTCACAAAAAAAATGCGAAAGAGTTCAGTCAAGTTGTCAGTCAGTTGGTTAGACCTGTACTGCTGCACTGCACACTGCGACCTACATAGATCTATTGTGCTCGCACTTTCTCAGAGTTCGCTGCCTAGACCCGTCAGGGACAAGAATTGAAGGACATTCTTAGGAGCGATGGTTTTTATCTCCTCAGGATAGAGTGTAAACTTTCCATTTATAAACTTTTGATTATTGATATCATGGGTAAAGATGTATAAATTTCAATTGAAAAAAATGCGAGCTGAGTTTCTTGTCAGTTCTTCTCATCTCGAAATCATTCCGAACTGACAGTAGATTTGACATATCATAAGAGTCTGTAATAGATCTACATGAATAAAGATATTTTAAATTTGAATTTGAATTGCGCACTCAGCAAAGAATTCTGTGTTAATAGTTGCAAGCGTCTTTGTTAATGAGTATTTACTTAGAACATTTGTAAATAAATGCAGCAACACGCTCTTTTCACGCTCATTCGTCTTCAAAATAGGTCTATTCAAAAGTGCTTATATTATGTTAATTTGAATAAAGATTATTTCTATTTTACTATGCATTATTATCTAGCCATAATAAACGTAGTGTATAAATAGATGTTTTAATTTCCTAACTCGATCCCATACATCATTACTGCTTACATTAACGTAATTCAAAGGCGACTCGATGAATTTTTCATTCGAATTAATGGTCCAATAAAAATTCTAGTGGCAACCCTAACAAATACGTTGAAGGATATATCGGCGTCCAACGGCTTTTAAGTTTGCCGACGTCACACATTCACCTATACGCAACCGGCATTGTATTGTAATTTCATTCGTGTTGGGAATCCGCAAGTGAAACATACGCAATAGATCAGTCATTGCAAACCAAAAAGGACATTACTGTACCGTATCAAAGTCCGTTTTTGTACGTTCAATAGATTTATTATTGAAGTCAATAGGGAATTATTATTTCTATATACAATAGATTGAGATGAAGTGACACTATTTTATTGGTTGGCAGTGTAAAGGAAGATTTATTATTGTAAACGATCGTTTTATACTCGGAGTCCTCTCGCTACGAAGACTTCGCTGAATTCAATGAAACGATTCGAAACTATTTGAAAAAGATTACCATTTTTGTGTATCTCCGTCAAATTTCACGATCTAAATAAGTGTATCGGGATCAAATAGCGTCGTATATATGACATTTAGCGGATTTTAATGCTTAAGGGATTATGCGGGAGGGATTGCTTAGTAGAAATTTTAATATTTATTCGATTTTATTAAATTAATAAACTATTTTTTTAATACTACGATGGTGCGAAGGAAGCATACGGCCTATCTGATGGTAAACGTTTACAGTGGCCTATGGACCTCTGAAACACCAGGGGTGACGTGTAAACAAATTGTTTTGTAGTTAGTTTCAGGGTTGGCAATATCCCTGAAAGTAATTTTGAAGAATTCTTGTTTTTGAATTTAAGATACAAACGTATATTTATATCTTCTAATAGTTTATGGGCAAACATTTCTGACTGACTCTCTGTCAGTAGGAACACCGATAACATATCAACTTTATTCTAGAAAGACAACAGTAAGTCTTGCCACCTAACATTCAAATATTGGTACTAAAAATAACTAGCCAGATTATATGCTCGCATTTCATAGAGTATTTTAGCTCTATGAAATGCGAGCATATAATCTGGCTACCCTATTTAGAATTACAGTCGTGAAGATGTATTAATTCAACACTGTCTATAAATTTACCAATGCTTTATTTATTTTTCTGTCACTGTTAATATATTCGTATTGCCAAAGATTGTCAAGTACCATAAGCAACTCTAAGCAAAAACTAACAAGTCGCGTGTATACATATGTAGCGGAATACATTTGTGGCAAAAAGCTAGGACGGCAGCCAGCTCGTGGCAAAAAGCTAAACTATCTGATTTTGCATTTCACGAATGTCTCCCGTTTTGTGCGCATGCGACGCTTTGCTCATTGATATATAATTAAGAGGTGTTAATACCACAATAATTGTTTTGTTTGTAAATTTTGTGCACGGCAATTTTTTTTTTTTACTACATGATTAGTCATATAGGTATATCAAGCAAAACTATAGGAAATGTATACTAATATCCCGGTTAATAATTTTTTGTAACAATATATCTTTTAATTATTATTATTATTCTTAAACGTTAATTCTCTACTATTACTACTAGATGTTATTGATGTAGTTGCAGCGGTGCATAGTACAAAAAAAATAAGTGCAATATTTTAATTATATTGTTCACAAAATAGTATCAACCTTTACATAAAGTCCATTAAATATTTTGGGAAAACACATGTATTTATTGTACACATTATATAAAGAAGATATTTACTACAATAATTAATGTAATAAAAGTTTATTAGTTATGTTATTAGGGATCTTTATAACTGTGTTATTTCAGGAGTCAATCTCAAAAAATAATCTACCATGAAAGTTTAATGTACACGACGTCAAGTGTAACAGCTAGTAAATAAATATAAATTGGTTCGTTGTATCAGCTCGATGTATATCCTCGTCCGTCGATCGGTAATCAAATCATGCGGTACTCGATTGCGAGTGACTTTACATTAAATTTGTCAGGGAACTTATGTTTATCTTATTTCTAGACCGTTTCTTCTCTTATATACCTTACTCCTAAAGCATTAAGTTCAAATTAGTGTGGCAGTCTTGTAAAATAATTCTAAATTTGTAAAATGAGGTGAAGAATATTCTTTTTGCGACACACACTATATTATTTATAGTATATTCTCTTATATACCTTATTTTCGAAGCATTAAGTTGAAATTGGTGCGGCAATGTTGATAAATAATTCTAAATTTGCAAAATAAGGTGAGGAATATACTTTTTGCGACACATTTTATATTATTTATAGAATAAATTGAATTGAATTGGTTTTAATAAGACCAATTGGTTTTAAATTATTTATAACTTTATCTAGACCGTATAATTTATTTTGCAATTAGACTTTTTTTTTAATTTAGATTAATGGTATTTATCGATTTGTAGAGCATATACTCTACTCTATATAGGTAACTAGTGTTACCAGATTGTTAGTATTCCCCCTAAATTTGGGAGATTTTTGATGCGTTATGACAGCACAAGTTAGTGACACGCTACAGGGATAGATGCCAGGACAAAAGAGTTACGGGGCTCTGAGGCCCCAACCTTCAGAGCTGAATGTTAGTGCCTCGGTGCCCCTTTTTCCCGGCATCTATTCCGAGAGCAACAACTCACTCTCCGGATTAAAAGCTTCTAAGTAACTGGCAGGTTGCTGAAACTACTTTATATAAAGTTACGGACTTAAATTAATTAATTATGGTATTACAAATATAAAAAAAATAAGATTAACTTAAGAACTACTTAATATAGCACTAGTTCTTAAGTTAACCTTTTTTTTATTGATATATTTTTATTTTTATTTTATGTCTCTTTAGCAACGTCTGCACTTCGTTCACGTATATAGCCAACAGTTTCCTCTCGCTATCAGGTGGACCGTCAGATTGTTTGCCATACCAATTATAAAGAACTAACGGTGTATATAAACGTCAGGTTTATGATGAGCCGTTTATATGGGAAATAGAATAGCGGTCTACCAAAGTGGTCATCCGAGGTGCAAACATTGCATCTGTATAGTCACATCGAAAATTCAATACAATACATATAAACTCCTACATATTTTAATAATCAAAAATATCGACGGTTACGCTCGGTGTCCTTTTCTTTTTTTTTCATCAGGAAAATCCGTCATGTAGACTCAGTCGCCATAGGGGGCGAGTGGGTACTGCCGGACTCCTACCGGCTAAAAACCTGATGGTATACCTCTCTGCTCGTAGCAGGCGAGGTCGCGGGAAGCGACATTCGTCCGCTTCCCCGCCTTAAGCACTGAATGGACACCCTTGGGGTGTCCATTCACCAGGCACCACGGGATATACGCCGCGCGCCTCCGCTCGGGCCACTTTCCGTCCAGAGAGCTTAACGGTTTAGCACGTTGCTTTACTTCCAATGGTCGCGGGTTCGATTCCTCACATGATGCAAATATATGTATTTATGAGTCTGATTGTCTGTATAGGTCTGGGTGTTTTCTATGGATATGTATGTTATGAATGTAATTAAAATAAATTGATTTAAATAGGTATATCGATCAGTTGTCTAGTACCCATAATACAAGGTCTGCTTAGCTTGGGACTAGATAGGGTTATGTGGATTGTCTGTGGTTATAATCATTATTTATCTCAAATTCAAAAATCATTTATTCATGTAGGACATTTTAGCCGCTTAAGAACGTCAAGTTTTTACATTATAATTTTTTCCCTACCGTCCATCTAATCTACTATCTAAAAACAGTCGAAATCTGATATGCACGTGCTTAATATACAAGTGAATCTTACAATAATAAATGACTGAAAACCGCCTCCAAATCAGTTAAGCCGTTATTGACATTTGCGCGTATAAACAGATAAACAGACAATTCTGAGTCATTGTTTTGAGTTCTATTATGTAATAGACTAATAATAATTTCTCATATCTTCAACGTACAGACAACGAGCAGTTACATTTTTATTATATGTATCCATCTATATTATATTTTAATATTATAAAAAGATAAACTTTGTGAGGTTTTAGGGACTAATCTCTGGATCTACTAAACTAATTTGGGAAAATTCTTTTAGTGTTATTTAGATCGTTTATCGAGGATTATTATAGGCTACATAACATCACGTTAAGACTAATAGGAACTGAGCTGAAAGAAATAAATGTTGCAAAAGCGTGGTAAATGTTACGCAGACGAAGTTACGTGTATCAGTTAGTTAACATATATAGAGAACTACAAAATTTATTAAAAATTAAATAAAATCTACTTTTGTACATAACTATACATGTATAAAGAGAATTGTTAACACGTCTGTACGTTTGTTTGTACAACTAATGAGTGCTAAGATAGCTGAGTGCTTGTAACGATAATGTGGGCACTTGTAGTTAGGGATAACTTCAGGCAATTTTGTTATTTACAAGGGATGCCAACACTACAAATCCTCTTATAAAGACGAGATTTTTGTCCTTTGTATTTTTGTATGTATTACATATCCATCCTCATAAAAGTTTGTATGAGATTTTGAATGAAGAAAATCAGTAAAAACACTATGATATATATTATATAGTCAAATTGGACTTACTCTTTGTGGACTACTAGTGCAGCTTTCGTGTAGTAGAGAGGGAAACACCGAGCAGATCCCGGGACTTGTGACCCGGGTGTAGGTCAAAGGGTTATGTAATATTGGTAGAAATAATTAAATATTACTTACCTAATTTCTTTTTTCGAAAAATATGTAATAAAAGCTAATTGTGTAATACTGCTATTAGATTTTTTTTCATTCTACGTGCGAAGCTAAGTAAGTACTTAACCTCGTACGTAGAATAAAAAAAAATTAAGTTTAAGCAACCCTTACTTTTTCGTACCAGGTTTCATGTTTTAAGTTGGTCGACTCATTTCTTTAATAAGAACAATTGTTACTCATCCCTCTGAGTGCACCAACCATTCCCGAACCGTCGTTCCCGAGTATGAGCGATTCGCCAATGATTAAAAACAACGCGGAGATTGCCCAGATTCTCACTCTTTTGGCAACCCTGTATTAAACGTTTCAATAACGTACAGACAGACAGTGTGTACTAAAGTAGTATTAGGTATATTATTACTATACTAATATTATTGATGTGAAAGTCTGTAAAGTTGTTTAGAACTTTATATTATTTAACTAGTGGCTGTTACCCTGGTTTAACCCGGATATCTTTGTAAATTTTATGCATAACTAACATAATCCTAATGTCTTCATTATAATCCTAAGTTTTAGGTCACTGAAAAAATGTACTTTCACACTGTTTCAACGATCATTCAAAAATAAGAGGAATAATTTCTTTCAAAAATTTACTCACAAACTTTTTAGTAAAGGTCATCTACTATTTGAACAGTACGTATAATAAAGGAGTAGAGATTAATGTTTATTTAAAGGCAAATGAAATATAATAATAATTTTTTTATTTATATTAATAATAACACTATAGTGTGATAAAATATCCGAAAGATCCTATGTGAACATATAATTTAGATTTTGACTATTTGAAATTAACTCCAAGGTGACTGACATAGTGATCTATCAACGCACAGCCCAAACCACTGGATGGATCGGGTTGAAATTTAGCATTCAGGTAGATGTTATGACGTAGGCATCTGCTGAGAAAGAATTTTGATTAATTCTACCCCCCAGGGAGAAAATAGGGGATGAAAATTTGTATGAAAGTACTGTAATGCCGCAAAAACTATACCTAATAATACTTCTTAACGCGAGCGAAGCCGCGGGCAATAGCTAGTTTGAAATATAATAATAAAAAAAATATTTAAATCAGTAGTGTACCTATAGTACACTACTGATTTAAATATTTTTTATAGAAGTGAAAAAATATCCGATGCCAAAGGATCCTATTGATTTTGACTATCTGGAGGCACTTTAGCTGCCACTCAGTCACTTAAGTAATTAGTGTATTAAAAATTAATATAATTGACATCAATATAAAAGATGCTAATTTATTAGTCCATCAATTAACATTTAATCACTGAAATTAACGCCAACAGAAGTAATTAGCGGTTGTCAATTTATAATTAATCACTGAATTAAAAATTCAACACTGATTTATCGACTGTCAACAGACTCAACGGTGTAAGGGTTTAACTGACCGCTTTATTTTTTAGTGTCGTCTGGTCAATACCCGAGCATTACAACATTAATGAGTATATGCTATTTGCTTTAATCTTACAGCCTCGGTGATCTAGTGGTATAGACGCTGCTTTATCCGATGGTCGCGGTTCGATTCCTCACATGATACAAATATATGTATTCATGAGTATGATTGTTTGTATCGTCTGAGTGTATTCTATGTATATTATGTATGTATTATAATTACAAAAAAAAAATGTAAGTATTTATATCAGTTGTCTAGTACCACTTGCATAACACTTGCAATGGTCTGCAAACTGCTGGTCACTAAATTCTCAAATCAAATTACTCTATTCTCACTAATTTAAAAATGAATCTGTGTCATAAATATCTGATTTAATCTTATTGTGTTTTTATATTTGAGCTTAAATAAATTGGCGCTAGTTGGTAGTTTGTATTCATACGTTTCGACTTGTAAAATGTGAACTTACAAGGATTGTTTAAAAGAGCAACACACAAGTTTCTTGCTTAATCTTCTTGTGATGAGACAGCTTTCTGAATAAGCGGTAGATTTTTAAAAAAATTGTTGACTATTCAAAAGTGCTTAAATTAAGTTTATTTGAATAAATGATCTTCTATTCTATTCTTGTTTTTATATATATATACATCAGGCTCATTTGAAAAAAAGAGCTGGAGTTCTTGTCAGTTCTTCTTAGCTTGAGAACACTCCGAACTGACCGTAGATTTAACTTATCATAAGATTCATTAATACACCTACATGAATAAAGATATTTTGATTTGATTTGATTTGCTTACAATTACAATGTAACATATACATATGATAGTACAAAATGGTTCCCAGACAAGTCCCGTAACAAATATCGACATAAATAACCGCCACAACACTAATGACTTAATCAAAGTTTATTATAACATTCTCATATAATTTCGCGTGCTCAATTATCATTTGGGTGCATTAATTAAGCAATATTTCCATATTAATCGAAACTAAAATTAAATAATTAAGTTTTATTTGTAATTAGGTAAAAGTCGGCGGCGGTCACATGAAACGAAAACGGCTTTAATATATTTAATAGTGTATACTTATGTATGTGCGTATGATAGCGAGTTGCATCCAATCACCGAATAGTGATGTGTAACAACGACAAGTGAGTTATACTCGAACGACTCTATATTTAGAGATGTCTAGATAATCGATTAATCGATTTTAGAATTTTATACAAATGATAAAAAATATATTTAAACGTTGATTGAAATACAGTTATAGATTGATACAGTTATAGTATGATAGCAATCCAATTGTGTTATAAGTGAGTTATACATAAACGATGGAAGACTAGAGATGTCTATATAATCGATTGATCGATTTTGGAATTTCATACAAACTTCATCAATCATCAATGTTTTTCCTCACAAACGTTTCAATAGAAAACTCGTATTATTTTTGTTATTTAAACATTTCATACTATGTAAAATATATAAATAAATTATATGTAAATAATGATTCTTAAATATTCTTAACTTTTAAAGTAAATTTTATTGCACATTACAAAACTCAGTCAATATATTGTAAACTATTTACTTTATAAATATAAACTATTTATTGTAAACTTGTTACTCATATTTTAAGCAACAACAAATGAAATCTGTATCCAAAAATATATGTTCAAAGTTTTCTAAACAATAAATTAACAATCGATAAGTCGACTATTTAATTATCGATTACTCACGCCCACCACTACATCCTAATACCGATATAATTCTGTGATCCGAATCACTTTTATATCGATCTTTATTGGTCTTTAACTGTACTATGTATTAAAAACCAGTCAAGTGCCCGCGTTTGATAAGATTATCATTATACTCAAATATATATATCTGTTTACAAATATATTGCAAAATTATAATTTTAATGTTGACGGCCTCGGTGGTCTAGCCGTGGAGCACACCGTCGTACTTCCAATGGTCGCGGGTTCGATTTCTCGCACGGCACAAACTTTTGTATTCATGACATGATTCTTTGGGGTTCATCATTCTGGGTATCTTATCTATCGTATGTATGTATTTACGAAAAAAATATCTATGTATATTAGTCATCTAGTACCCGTAACACAAGCTTTAGCTAGCTTAGCTTGGGACTAGATGGTGCCGTATAAATTGTCCTAAGATTATTATTATTAATGTATAATAAATAGGTATAATTATAAAGAAGTTATTAACATGTTTAATACACACATTATTTATGTCCAAATAGAGTGAAATAAGAATTGACAAAAAAAACTGTTTTTTTTGTCAAGTTTCTGGTTTGGTTCATATTTAAGAGTGACTAGGTAAATCGTATGCGTGGTTGTCATTGTTTATTATATAAAGGAGTTGCTATTGTGTTTTTCTTTTATAAATATAATAAATCAACTTTCACTAATAATACTCTATTAATTAATTAAAGACATATGATTTTTTGTGACTTATTTATATAAAAAATAATTATATTATACATTAATATAACATATATCAGTGAATAAAAATAGAAACTCATCATTTGAATAATAAAAAAAAACCACAACCTTAATTTCAATAGTCACATGTCAAAACTATTATCGACACATCCGAATGATCCGAGAAAAGAATAATGACAATGGACGCCATATTGCCGTCAACCATATTGTATAAATCTGTTATCAAAAATACTACATACCGTTATAACTGAAAATAATATAACTTACCGAATCACCGGTCGATTTGACTTCCCACGACCTCAGAACTACATTTCGCTGTGCTCTATCCAATTTTACTTCCTAGTACAAGCCAATTCAAATCTTAAACTAATGGCATACAGTTGAAAATCGATACAGCAGTATTAGTATCCATTCAAAAGAGATGGCCCGTGCACACACGCGTGCGCAACACCTTAAGTTGCACGTGTGAGTGAAGACGATACCATTCAATAAGTTCTGTTTCTAGTAACGTTTTGCGATTTCGAATCTAATGACATTTGGTTTAGAGTTGCATTCTGTTTGTTTATAGTGTTGTAGTGTGAGTGTGTTGACCAATAGACAGAGTATTAATAACGTAGTGGCTGGATGGGAGGTCGCGGTCGGCCGACAGGTGACGCCGATGTTCTATCGATCTTATGCATGTGTGTGTGGAATGTCAGAGTTTACTGCTTAGATCGGTGTTACATTGGGACTCGGCGAATTTACTGTTCTTATTTTGTTTTAATAAAAAAAAATAGATTAGATCATGCTCGCAATCATTTTTAAAATTCGAACACATGTAAGTGTGGGTGTTATAAACATATAATTAAATTTAAAAGTGCTCGAATGTAGTGACGTAAAGTTATGACTTTTTGCTGTCGTTATAAAACGTAAACAACTCATGTGGGTACTGACAGCGATTTTAATCTTTATACATTTACCAATATCAATTGTTAAGAAGCGTTGAAGAACGTCAGTAGTTAATAACGGTAACCAATATTGTAATGTATCTAAAAATTTCGACTATTTATTATGGATATTTAAATAATAATTTGTACATATTAGAGCTACAATTTATTATTAATACATTTTTAATTAACTTAACCGACATTATTTTAGCAACCATACAATGTAAGTAAAAAATATAAATTAATTTATTAAGATATGTGCAAATAAATACTCAGTGTGCCCCCAACTCTACATGTGACAGTGCGCACGAGTGGATCGCTGCAGGTGAACGTTTGTTTGTGTGCGTGAGGTCACCGTGTCGGTACACCGCACACTTGTCCCTGTGTGCTGTATTAACTGGTGTGCACACCGAGGACGTGATGATTTTCAAGTCGCTGTACTATGTGAACTATCCTTCCTATTAATAAGATAAAAACGAAAGTTTACAAGGTTGTTACTTAACCAAAGATATCGCCTTACTATAGTCCTAATTAGTAAAGAATTTATAATATTATTTATGATGGTTTCTTGAGCTGCCGACGAGAGATGGTGATTAACATAATTTTTATTGTAGGAACTTTAACCTGCACGCAAACACGAAATGGAGTGTACAAATTATAATAACAACTTTATTTATTACATATAAATGTTCGTAGTTTTCTATACTGATGTTGTAATTAATAAAGTTATAATTTTAAAAATATGTCGGTGTTAGTTATGTTTTTAGCAGTTAAACTGATGTTAAAAATAAAATAAGCATAAATACATCGAAATATATCAAAATATTTTATATTTGTTTGGTAGTCAAATATCTAGGTTTTATGTTAGTGTGTTTAGGTAAGTTTAATGTTTATAATGATGAAAGTGTTCCAAATCCAAACAATCGAAATATTACATTCTAATAATGTAAATCGTATTCTGTTAAATCAGATAAAAAACAATAAAATATTTTTTACGTATAAATTATATAAACAATAATTAATATAAATTAATATTAATAATAATTATCTATTTATTTTATTATTAATCTATACATATAAATAAAATTGGAATATCTGTTTGTAATATTGAATTAACTGTTTTTTACTACATGCATATGAATATAAATACGGTACATACATCAAAATAACATTTCTTACAATTTTTGTCTGTCTGTTTGTTCTGGCTAATCTCTGAAATGGCTGGACAGATTTTGATGGTACTAGTTTTGGCAGGTAGCTGAAGTAATAAGGAGTAATTTAGGCTACTTTCATTTAAGAAAAATAAAGTTAAATTCCACTCAGACGAACGGGAACAGCTAGTCCATTATAAATTTAATTTATTCAAGTAATACATATATAATGTAGTATATAATCAAATTGTTTGATTATTATATTGAATATAGAAAAAATACGACACATAAAATTAATAAATTACAATATAGAATAGTACAGATTTCGCTTTCACTCCTTCATTCTTATAAAATACAATTTGTTTTCTTACTAAAAACTAATTTATTATGTTTTAGTATCTTTATATAACAGAACAAGCATTCTCATAATGATATACTACAGAAAATTAACATGTTCTACAAACACAACGGATTTGTTAAAACTATATTATTTTTGTATCTTATATACATTTACGACGACCTCGGTGGTCTAGCGGTTTAGCACATCGCTTTACGACCGATGGTCGCGGGTTCGATTCCTGGCACGGCACAAACATTTATATTCATGAGTACGATTTTTTGTATCGGTCTGGGTGTTTTCTATGTATAATATGTATGTATTTACAAAAAATATATATCTATGTATTTGTATCAGTTATCTAGTACCCATAACACAAGTTCTAGCTAGCTTAACTTGGGACTAGATGGCGCTGTGTGAATTGTCCTGGGATTATTATTAATAATAATAATAATTTTTATTATTATTTATATATTTATGTAATTAATTTATATTTAATGTAAGTATTTCTAGTTTCTACTTTACTTTCCACTAATCCACATTTATTCTGCGCCTTTCAAAGGTCGACTGGAAAGAATCCTCCTTATGGGACAAGTCCGGTATTTATACTCATAAATCTCTTAAGATTTTTGTATCCTTACCTTAAGTTTTATATTATGGTAAAAAGGTAAAATATCCATAGAAATATTATAAACTCGAAACTGGCCCTTTGTCCAGTAAAAGGTGACAAGATAAACAAACAAACATCCTAAATATATCCTAATGAAATTTAACGAAAATAGTTTGTATTATGTAAACGAACATATGCCACTTATTCTCTAAAAAGACAGACAAAGACGTAGGAATTCACTTGTAAAGTTACCGAAAAGAGACAAAGTCGCAGGTAACAGCTTGTATAATATAATCTAAGAAGCTATTAATTAATACCTGATTAACAATAATTTGAATAAGAAATTCCGTTATATTTTTCTTTTTAATCACAATCATTGTATTTGGTCGGCCATTATAATATTTTCATTAGTTTATTAGTGAAAGTCGAGATGTCGCCTATTAAATTCATTCATTCACTTAATTAATATGTAAATATCTTTAGATGTTACGTTGTTATTAATTATATGTAGGCCCTTTTTATTATAATGTTCATGAAAGTCAAATAGAGTGAGTGAGATATTATCGTTCATTATTATATGGATCGGGTCGGATTTTTGGAATAGGTGTGACCCAGTAGTTTAAATATCGCTATGTTGGGGTCAGGTAGCAGAATTGACCATATCATATTAAATTTTTCGCAGACTGTTATGTAAATATTTTTTTTAAAATAGTTACTCCCTTATTTTTTTTTAATTTCCATAGACTGAAGATCCGTGCCCCTTTTTGCAATTTTTTTTATTGATTCTTTTTTTTTATATTTTTCCTCGCCTTTATTGCTCCGCGAATAATATGCATTGTGGCTTCCCGCAGTTAAACTATTGTTTTTTATTTTCTTTTCTTTTTTTCTTTGTATTATGTGAATATTTAAATGACATACTTAATTAAATATTGTACAATTTGATTAATCAAAAATAAATAGTTAAAATTCAAATAATTACATGAATTCGATACAATTTTTTAGACAATTTTATAATTACAAACAACGAACTCGTCCTCCTCTCTTCTCTTCTACATGATGTGCCCTACAGTCAAGTCTTGATATTTAACAACGAACTTGCAGTTATTCTCTTCTGCAGCTGTGCCCAACAGAGTTTATAACTGATCTGATGTAATGCATAAATAAATAAATTAGAAATAAAAATAAAATTAAATTACTATTTTTTTAAATATATCATGTTACATGTTGTTAGAAATCGTTTTTGTGAGGGTAGATCGAATTAAATTAGACATGGTTCTAATTAAATGAGTTTTTGTTTATAAAATGAAATGATTATTATCCCGTTACAAACTTAACGTAACTTCGTACAAAGTTGTCTCTATGAGTACTTAAAAGTAAGTATTATCTCACCTATATCAGCAAGCCGCAAAGTAGTTTCTTTGAGAGCTGTATCTATATTGCAGGATGAGATATTAGTTACATTGATTTTAATATAAAAAGTTACGTTTGCCGTAAGCATATTTACTATTAAATAAAAAACTAGTTTAATCCGTGATTTCTTTTGCGTTTGTTTCTACAAAAGATACAACTACAAAGTACCGGAACGTGCGACAGTTAAATAGCCAAGCACGTGTATATCGGTATCACAAATTTACCACATTTCTCAAGATCCATACCGATATCGACAAAAAAATACCACACCACTAATTGCCACTTGTAATACCCCATAATTACAGCGTACAGATCATTTATGTGTTACTTTGTAATTTAGCTTAATACGCGGCTGATAGAGCCGTCGATCTATCGATATGATCGACATGGGAACTATTTTTTGTGGTTGAACCCAAACCGGTTAATACCGGTTCACACCGGTTCGGGAAATAGAAATTAGTAATATTGTACATGCATTATGGCATATTAAAAATACGCAATTATGTTATTGAATTAAAAAATGATAGCGAACAGTTTTATTGTGATTAAGTAAAAGGTTTGTTGTTTATATACAAGTTATCTATGAACCGTATGAACTGTTAATAGAATAACTTCTAATAACTTACTAGTGGTTGAAATTTTATCGTAATTGGTGTAACATTCAATAAGATTAGAGACAAATAATATATAGTTAAACCTATTCTCAATTTGAGCACAGATTTTAACAATAAACAAAAGAATATATTTGCGGGTGTGTGTCCAGTACATGGTAGTACGTGTAATGCTTTTTTTTTTAATATTAGCATTCTGCCCTAAGTGTTTGAAATTTCATATTCTTCCGTCCACACATTTTTTGTAAAAAGGGTACAAAGTTTTTATTTCGCGTTTAATATATAGTAATAGGTTGAGTGGTTGTTCTGTTCTGGTGTGAAGTGTGAGATGGGGCAGTGAAATTATAAGGTACGAAGTCACGACACATAATCATCAGATTAACCTTATCAGAGGCAGTAACTGAAAACCGAGGGTTTCTCTCCCAGATCAAACAATGCACTGAGTTTCTACCTTATAACATCACTGTGGGTGTACACCGAAAGAAGATAGGATGATCTACATATTTTAACTTGTATATACTTCTTTTGGTTTTTTTTTTTATATACTCTGTTTGTTTTTTAATTGTTGTGTAGTAAAATATGTGTGAATGTGTATCTGTTGATGTAAATAAAGTAAATAAGTATCTATCATTAGAAATGGCAACGCATAAGTCGAGTAAAACGGGCGTTATGTGTATAACTACGTTAGTTCTGTAGTGCACCTCCGATCGATCCACTGTTCAATTCAAACGGGGATCGAAATTACGAAGGCTTGAGCCGAGATTCGACCCTAGCGGTACCCTCAGACTAACGTTGTACCTCATGTATATAGGTCAAAATAGCTATCTTCCAGTCGATGGGTCATCGGTCTGTATAGCATTCCAGTTACATAAAAAAACTTAAAAAAAAACACAGTCAGTAATACCATTTGCGAATCGATTAAAAAAATTTACAACCGAACAATGAACTCGGCACCTCATCTATCCGCAGCATTAATTACTGCTATAAAGAGTGCGATCGATTGTCTTATTAAAATTTGACATTACAATGATTTCATTACACTCACAGGCGAAGCTAAAAAAAATTAATAACAGTAGACAATTATCATTATTTCAAAATGAGGGCTGTCATTATAACGAATGAATGATACGTGGCGCATTCTCCCGGTGTATAGTATAACGATTTATCATTATAAAATCTCGTCGATCGTTATCTAAGTGTTATGGTAATAATGGAAGTAGCAGCTACTGATATAATTGTTACCGCCTGAGGCTCTTTATGAAAGTGTCAGGACCCCACTGTATTAATTACATCGTGTCGATGCTTTACTGGTAGATATTTTTTTGTTAGAAATTCCTTTGGTACCTGATAGTGTTGCTACATATTGTATATATCAAAGAGTATTTACGTTTCTATCTATTACCCAACAGAAGAAATTGCTTCTGCTATAATTATTAAAAACCTGAGGAATGTTCTTTTAGTACTGTTTTACTACCAGAAGTTTTGCTATCAGATTAGATTTTTTTTGGTCTGATTCTATATATGCTTAGACCAGAACTTGGCAACTTCAACAGTCGCCTTGATCAGATTCTTCTTTCGTGTAAGGCGCTTGACACAAAGAGTACGACAGTACCTCCCGGGCAGTTATACCCCATTTTAGCAGGTTGTGCCTACCAGGGACCCACCTGGTTACGCACCCTGTTGGGGACTTTCCAATTATACCAATGCAGGTCTACAATATAAACCATTTACACTTTTCTACAAGTCTTACTAATATCATAAATGTGGAAGTTAGGTGAGTGTTGATGGATACATGTTTGTTACTCTTTCACGCAAAAACTACTGAACAGATTTTACAATAATGTAGCTTAAAGATCAGTGTTAGACTGACAACGAGAATCTCTGGCAGTTTTGTATATTCGTATCCATATTTAAAATATAAGAATTATTTTCATATATTTCTTTTACATATGCACTTCCGTCACGCTCTGCGCGGCGCTCTGCTACGAGCATATTAAACATCTACAAAGCATACCTTCATTTCATTTATTACTATCAGAATAACTCATAGGCTATAAATTTCGGGTGAAACCAAGGGCACAGCTAGTACAAAATAATTTGAACCACATAAAAATCTAACAAAAACCATAGAAGAAATATTGTAAAAGAACAATGCACAGCACCTCTCCTATAGATAATTATTTAAGTCTATTCGGCAGCCTGTAATCCCTATGATATCCAATTACCGATAAGACACGCTCGACTTTCAATAGACAGACTGACAGCCCGAAAATTATAATAAATGTTTTATATTTTATATGTGATGGAAACAATTACTACGAACAGAGATTTGAGTTCAAGTTAGAAACGGTAGCGGAAAATGGTGATACGCTGACGCCAGATTAAGACAGATTAAGTCACCACGTAGACTTTGTACAAAAATCGTCAGCATGACCATCTCTATTCTATCTAATCTGCTATCATGCAGTAAGATGTCTTCTCCTGTCAAACATTTTAATTCTCGACAGAGAATTCATCCCCACATAGTCTCGGACAATGCAGTTTTAGAAGAGCTTCCTCCTGCTGCGTACCCTTAGATTGTGAAATGAACTACCTGCCGTGGTTTCTTCTAAAGCTACAGCGTGGGTTTTTCAAATTGCTTCTTAAAGATGGGCAATGCACACGTGATACCCCTGGTGTTTCAGGCGTCCATAGGCTACGGTGAACGTTTACCATCAGATGAGGCATATGTTAGATTGTCATGGTAGTGTACACAAAAATTGCAAAGCATAAATCGCGGGCAGTTCTTGATAATATGGTGTCGATAGTACTTTTTATATATATTAGTAAAGATTATGACAAATCATCACGTGAGTCATCAGCTTGTTTTCCATTCCAAATACATAAAAAACAAATTATATAAATGTTTATAGTAAAACAATAAATTTCAATAAATTTTTTTTAGTTAACTATTATGCCACATGTCTTTACAACAAAGACGGTATAAATTTACTTTTCTATTTTTCTATTCATATTAATTGCTCTCTCGAAAGTCTGTAACTTGCACCACATCATAAGAAGTACAGCAGTGACCAACTCTCGCTAACGTGTGATTGATTTTAAATTTGAAACGAATCGTAAAGTGATTTCTGACGGATAATATTTATTAACGCCGTTGCCTTCTAGGCTTAACTAGTAATTTGCTTCGTATAAAAAAAATGTTAACATATTATACATACAATATATTACATCACATTATTTGCAATTTATTTATAATGATCGAAATTCAACCCATATTAATTTCACATGAAAACTTTTGAAAAATAATATGTATACTGAAAATCGATTGATATGAAATAATGATTTATATTTACATTTTTTCTTAGTAATAAATCAATTTATATATGTAATTAATCATAACTTGTAACCTTTCATATCAAACCTATTTAATATATACCATTTAATGTCAAAATATATCGCAAAGTGCCGTGAAATTGCTTATGTATTTATTTAAATTAAAAAAAAAACAGCCGTATTCTTTGCGAGTGGTAATTCAATATTTTTTCGATCCAATTAAACGGATGTTCAAAATCAACCAGTTTTTGCGATATCAAAAAATGTTGTGTCCTTGATTGTAATGTTTACGTACTAGAGGTTCGGTTTAACTCAGATTTAACGATATAATAATAATAATATCTCAGGACAATTCACATAGCGCCATCTAGTTGCAAGGTAAGCAGATATAGAAAGATAGTTAAATTATTTATTTACCAAGTACAGACACAAAATATTAACTACATATATATGTATTCATATCAGTTGTCTAGTATCCACAACATAAGCTCACAACAGAATATCAACGCTGCAGATTAATCTGTAGCATTATGCTGAGTTGGCTGCCTAAGTCAATCAAGTCGTAAAGTCACATCCATTTATTTTGATTGTTCAAGTATTTTTGCATACAATGCGAAGAAAAAATACATGACATACAGAAAATAATACATGAATAATTAAAAATTGTTAATTGTTGTATATTGTATGGTAATACATGAGATACAGAAAAAAATACATAAACAATTAAAAGAAATGGAGGTGACTTTATGTGCCGCAAAGGTGAATACGCAACCAGCTCAGCGTAAAGCTGATATTCTATTTTTTTTCATTATTATTACTCTATTATGATATTTATTACTCTGTGGAGAGCTTGTGTTGTGGGTACTAGACAACAGATATGTATATATAGATATTTTACTTTGTAAATACGAATTACATTATTGTTATAAACAAACGTAATAATCATTAATACAAAAAAATGTATTGTGCTGGGAATAGAATCCGCAACTATCAAAAAACAAAGCCATGTGATCCAACTACACTACGAGTGAATTAATATATTCAAATTCCGTATTAACAGCGAGGCCTCTTCCTACGACCGTTCTTTGAACATATTAATTAAGAACTATCAATTATTGTCTATGACATAAGTTATATAAATCATCTCTGTACAATTATTGGAGCACAACACGTAATTATCAATGATCTAATGATCAATTTCCTGGTGAAACTATATCAAATTTAAAAGTCACAAACTCAGAAACTACAGTCTGTTACGTAGAAACGTGCAATAGTTGTTCAAGCACGAGATTTTCATTTCATGTTAGACATATACACCTATATATAAACATAAAAAGTGAATAAACTTTAAAAAAATTGCATGCTCATCTTTGACGTCCTCGGTGGTCTAGCGGTTTAGCACACCACATTACTTCGATGTTCGCGGGTTCAATTCCTCGTCGGGTCCATTTGAATAGAGTATGGTTGTTTGTATCGGTCTAGATGTTTTCTATATATATTATGTACTTGCAAAAAAATACTTAAGTATTTATATCAGTTGTCTAGTACTCATAATACAAGCTGTGCTAACCATGGTATACCACGGGACTAGATGACGCTGCGTAAATTAATCAGTGATTCTACTATTATAATTATTAATACTATACTATTAGCATTAAGAAAGACATAGAATCATTGAATAAGCAGCTAACAGCTTATACATCAGAATAACACATCTATAGATATAAATAAAATTAGAGTGTCTGTTTGTAATATTGAAATAACCGTTGTTTACTACATACATATAAATATAAATACGGTACAAAATAACATTTTTTACAATTTTTATGTATCTGTCTGTTTGTTTCGGCTAATCTCTGAAATGGCTGGACCGAATTTGACGCGACTTTTATTGGCAGATAGCTGATGTAATAAGGAGAAACATAGACTATTTTTATTTTAGATAAATAAAGTTCTATTCCACGTGGATAAAGCCGCGCGTATAGCTATAAATATGGGCTATAAATTTCATGATAAATTTCATGCGGGTGAAACCGGGGGGAGGGGGAAGCTAGTAAATAATTAAAATTACAAGAGCCACTAGTAGCCTTATTGGATGCTGCACGTCCATGATAAAACGTACAACATTTAAAACCAAATGAATTATACAGTTAATCTAATTTAATGTATTGTGACACAGTTCATAGTAACTGCTTATAGTTCAAGTTATCTGCCGCGGAGCATCTACTATTACTAAACCTGTACTCAACGGTCAAAGGTAATGTGGGTGTAAGGTTGTGTGCATAGTGGATGGGAAAGCGATTTACAAATACACAGCTGAACTGACGCTACTGGGGGGGAGGGGATTGTTAGTAATGTACCATGTCAGGTCGACCTCCACGCGGTACCCCCTGGAAACTATCGTGATAAATTCCTGGTGAATTTGTCACGATGGGCTAACTGACCTGACCTCATGCTCATCTTATCATCCTCCACTGGTGCCCCGTCAGCGTAAACCGTTAGCGCAGGCGATACAGTTAGCTAAAGCTTGTGTTATGGGTACTAGATAACTGATACAAATACATACATATATTTTTTCGTAAATACATACATAATATACATAGAAAACACCCAGACCGATACAATCATACTTATAAATACAATTATTTGTGCCATGCGAGGAATCGAACCCGCGACCATCGGAAGTAAGGCGGAGTGTTAAACCACTAGACCACCGAGGCTGTCAATGTGTATAGTGTATACATTTTAAAAACATGCAACTTTTATGTATTGTTAGTATGTATGTATGTTAGTTACTAACTTGCATACATCGTTGCATACACTTGAGATCAAGCTAGTTGATCAATTTCTACAAGTAACAATCATTCACTAGTATAATGCACGTAGATAGAATGATGGCGTAAATATAAAAACATTATGTTAATATGTCAGACAAAAACTTTATACCTTTACAAAAATAGTGCGGACCGAGAAGTACGAAATTTCGAACACTTATCTTTATATATAAAATTTACATGTCATGTTGCTTGTCCGCGATGGACTCCTAAACTACTGAACCGATTGCAAATTTAATTTGCACATTGTGTGCAATTTGATCCAACTTGAAAGATAGGACATCTCAATTTATAGTCGCGATATTATTTTATTGTGTTAACCACAGCAACGCGTGCCGGGTCTGCTAGTAGAGAGGAGAAATGGAGTATGCTAATATATATATATATATTTTATAGTAAAATAATTAACAAAATCTTACGCATACTAGTTTACTATTACTTTGACACATACGTTTAGAATAGTAAACGTAGTAAGGCCAATAAGGCCTTAAAAATATTTAAACTTATAATTTAAATTAATTATAATCGTATTTCTACTATTAAACAATCACTAGTAGCATTAAATATATTATAAAAATCGCTAATCGCTAAGTTCGTTAATATAATCGCACCTTACAGTTGTCTACTGCAATACAAGCAGTCCTAACAACATTTAGATTACAATTTACTTAAAGCCGCCGGAGTTTCGATCTGCAGTTAGAATTGAATTCAAATTTTATTAATAAATTTTGGATGTATGGTCAAATACAGTATGTCATAGACAAATTGTAAAGTTTTGGTCTAAAATAATAGAGTACTATATAGAAATGAATAGAAATATTCTTTATTCAAATAAACTTAATATAAACACTTCTGAATAGTCATATTTTTTTATTCTACCACTCATTCGGAATGCAGACTCATCACAAGATGATAAATCTTGCGTGTTGCTCTTTCAAATTTATGTTGTTCAGAATTATAATTATAAGAAGTTTGTCTGAATAAAAACAGCCAAATAGCAAAGTTGACATAAATAAATAAATAGTTACTTGAGTAATAAAATAAATCAGTTATAGGAATCAGAATAGACAAGCAATATAGAAATAATCATTATTCGAATAAACGTACTATAAGTAATTTTTAAGTCAGTATAGTTTCTTTATGATTTCGCCGCCTCATTGACAAGGTAGAGTTGAAATTAATGAAAGGACGTGACATGTTAACGTGATGTCTATCTATTCATATATATAAGCGACGGTTAACACTTTTGTGTACCATGATGGCGGCAGACAAGCATACGGCCCATCTGATGGTAAACGGTCACCGTAGCCTATAGAGCGCTTAAAAGCTAGGAATGTCATCTCTTCATTGCTGACCCTTAAAAACCTTCATATATCTCTCTTGAAAAACCCCATGCTGTAGTCTCTAGAGAACAACCTTGAGCAGGTAGTTCATTTCACGATCTAAGTGCACACGGGAGGAAGCTCCTCTGAATTCGTACTGTTCGAGACCACATAGGTCCCAGGGTGTGGGGATGAAATCCCTGTCGATACCCTTTCTTTCTATTGTACAGTTAATATGTATGTCATTCTAATAAGTTAAAAAAAACGAAGATATAAAGTCTATAACTATATAAAGTCACATACCATTACCACGGGATGTGATAAGAGTCTATAAATTTACCACCGTTGTATTGAGGGCACTAAATCTTCACAATCTATAAAACACAATAAGGCACCATGGTGTCCGATGACCCTAACAATAAAAAATAGCCACCATAAGAAGCGGTTACGAAACTAAGTGGTTCAAATAGGTTAAGATAAGCGGTGATTAGAATTTTTAGTAGCTGTCAAATTGTTTGGTTTAAAAAAAATATTTGGACAATTCACACAGCGCCATCTAGTCCCGAGCTATGCAGATTAATAGAAAACTAATATAAAATTCATTTTTGTAAAGATACATATAATAGAAAATACGCAGAATGATACAAACAGTCATACTCATGAATATAAATGTGAGTAGTGTGCGAGGAATCGAAGCCGTGATCATCGGAAATAAAGCGGTATGTTAAACTGCTAGACTGCACAGGCTATCTAAAAAATAAATAATAACAATTTTATTGATATTTTATTATAATATTTCTTAAAAATTAAAATAGAAATATTTTAATTTTTAAGACACGAGCTGTTTACCGAAACATTGTTTGCACAAACTTTAATTCCCTATTTCATATCAGCTCAATTTCTTTTTTGAGATAAAGCATATGCCATTTCTCATGATAGAATCTGTTTTCAAGTCAAATATCAATCCTTAATTTTTTTTCAGCCGCGAGAAAATAATTAATAGACAGACAAAGATACTTTTTTAACAGAATATATTGTTAAATGTGGCCAAAAGCTTAATAATACTCTAAAAAAAATTTACAATGTGTTATAGTTTCATATTATATTTTTTGAAAAATTTTTATATGTCACTGTAAATATTAAATAATTAAATAACAAATTAGTATATATTTTATTTATTGTTATTGTGTAACCAACAGAGAACGGCGCTCATGTAAGTACATCGGAATGAACTTAGAAGCACAACTAGATTTGAAATTTGTAGAGAAAAAATACAATATTGTGAACACAAAATAAATAGTAAGAAAAAAATACCGTATAACAATCTCTAGACTTTGTATGATTAAGCTTTTTCTACGAGCAAGATCACGTAACACGATATCCCATCTCCCGGTACGGAAGCCGTCGCTACCGCGCGTGACTTGCGCTACCACACAACTGGTATTTTATCGACTCGTGCGCACACACAGATAAAAAAGTGAATAAATATAAAAGCGAGAGGCATAAAGGAGTTGAATTAATTAACAGAATTTGATGCCGCTGAATATTTCACTGGCATGCGACAAATTCTTTTGATGTCGGACATTATGGCCGGTTTTGTCGTGTAGTCAATCATTCCAGGCCATAACATTCTGTTTCCAACTAGTCGCTACTGTCAGCGGAAATGTTTATTGGTTTATTTATAATAGAAGTTCGATATATATCTGCGACTTTGTCGTTCAAAAGAGTTTGGATCATATATTCAATTGTAATAGATAATCTCAAACAATACTACGCTCTGATTCTTTTTCTTTCTTTTCGAGAATATTTTCTAGGATAGAGACCTTACCACTGAGTACATATACCGTCCACGTGCCCAGCATTGTACTAATATATAAACCAAAATTAGATAAAGATAGATAAATTAATTTTAGTTATAGACAGATAGATATAAAAAAAATATCTGTACTATACGTATATGTAATGTAATGTAATACACGTATTTAGAAATTGTACTATTATATACAGTTTATTTTTTTAAAAATGTATCCATCGTGTTAATGAAATGTATCATAAAACGTGAGCCAACTTTTATAAATCCACGAATTTCGGGCACTCTCAACTGCAGTAACTCGAAACGGTATCCAAAGAACTGGATCACGAAGGCGTTCCTTGGCCATTCATAAAACATCTACTGTCGCCCGAACCAAGAGAGATGTAACATTACAATTCGACCGCGCCCGAATCATGTATACGATGACCCCTGGCTCACAGAAGCCGGTGGACCCAAATGTTTATGACAAATGGGAGGCTTTAATATAACATGATTTATACACTGGTAGCCTAAATATCTTTATGTTATTTTTTACCGTCTTGAAAATGTTAAATCAAATGTGAACTCAGTATGATGGTATATTTCTACATTTTATTTCATCCTTCTATTACTAAACTGAATCTTGATAAATTTGACACCAGTTTAAACTTTATGACTGTTTGACTGTATTCTACGACTATATTAGTTCCATGTAATATTTGTAAGGATATTAACCTCTAGTATACCCAAGAGTAGAATATGTATGGCGACAGTTACCATTTACCAGACGGTGACCAACCTTTTTTGGTTAGCTTGTTAGCTTATTTATTTAGCATTTTTATTTTATTTAGCATTTCGATTGAAATTGTCGTTTTAACTAGACAGTAGTGTTAAAAATAATGAAATTTAAACATTGGTTTTTAGTTTGTTTTAGATTGACTTTGATATTAGTTAACCAACTATGACTACTTAAGACCAAAGTGACTCTGCTCGTGTGAAATACAGCTTATGTTACTAAACTATATAGACTGATTATATTGATTACGAAAATTCTTTATCCGAATAAACTTAAATGTTAACACTTTTGAATAATCATATTTTTTAATCTATTGCTCATTCGGAAAGCTGTATCGTTAAGAAGAAGAATGATCAAGAAATTTGCGTATTGCTCTTTTAAATAATTGTTATAACTTTATAGTTGTAATGTGTAAATATAAACTACGAACTAATTCATTAGAGTCCAAATATTAAATACTTAATCAACTGGTTGATTGAATATTTAATATTATATTTTGACTCTTTAACTTACATAAGCAACTCTTCAAAATCATCGTCAATCTGATTCTCATCAAATCTTCCTTTACGTCGTCTGAGCATTGATGACTTATAAATTTGTAAATTTTATCATGCTCTGAGCATATTCACTTATTATTTATATTCCGTCAATATTACTTTCGACATCTCGTAAACATGAATTACAATAACGCGTGACGATTTCCGAATAAAAATCGAATCGAGCATCTGTGAATAATCGAGATTTATTATTCGCTTTAAGGCCCTTTTGGGCATGTGAGGTGATCGTATATCTCTCATTTCGTGTTTACGATAACTTTTAATTAACTAGTGTCTCCCTTGACGTTTATCTCGACCATAAAGTTGATACTTTGCAATTTAAAAATTAATTTTGAACATAAACAAAACTTGTTCTTTATTTAAAGATTTAAAACACATTACATAAACTAAAAGGAATTTAAAGGATTTTCTTTGGATGGTATTATGGTCCATTTGTCAATAGTGTACGCTGGCAAGGACAGGTGAAATTGAAAGAATGGGGATGAAGTTGGGTGCTTTCTTATATAACGCTGTTGCAATCGTTGTTTTTTAGGCCAATATTAATAGTTTTGCAACCAAATATGTATAAATCAGTGAAATCTTGGCCAGTGTTTTAATCCTCCTTTGATCCCCGTCCGATTAAGATGGCCTGATCCGAGATTCGAACCCGCTATGGATATAAACTAAAGTCGTATCCGTTAGGCAGGAATTAGCCTTCACCCGCTCCATAAGTCCTTTCCCGGGTTTGAAGTGACATCTACAGTAGTTCCCTATCATTTAGTAAGGCTGTACAGCCCAGTTGCAGCTAATAGCATTTGAATAGTTCGGACAAAAACAGAATTTCGGACAAAAACAGAACAATTTCTACGTCAATCCATCAAAGGATGAAGGAATATTTCAAATAGGTACAGTAGTGGACTATCTCCACTACTAAACAGGATAAACACACAGACGTCCGAAGTCGAGTAGTAGCAAAGGATAATAGAACATTTAAAACAAGTACTGTGATTCTCGAGGTTGATCTCCAAATACATACAGACAAACAAAATGGCGCTCTCCAAAGTCATCGCATGACTATTTCGCGAAACTATTGACTACAATAAACTTCTAACGGACTTGATTAATTAAAAATCGATTCTAAAAATAGTGGTTTGCATTTTACTATAGTCTATTTATTTAAAAACCAAAACTGTTTGACGTTTTTATTGCTTTAGTTTTATGTTGAACATGGAAATTAAATACATGTCATTGGGCATTGATGACCTCAATGGTATAGCGGTATAACTTAATTGTTCACTTTCCAATTGGTCCTGAGTTCGATTCGATGTAGACTTTTGTATTTTGCCACTGATGTACTTTAAAAGTTTAGATGGTAATGGACGTAACATTTTGGTTATCGATGTTAAAATTACCAGAAGGTGTGTTAGAAGTATGCGTACATAAGGAGGTATGTTGACGTATTAAGTTCTTTTATATATATTATTTTTTGGTTTTGTTTTTCCCTTTTCAGGGAAAGGCAAAAGGACTTAACCCATACAGCCATTGTCTTTAGTAGTGTTTTCTTATATTTTTTTCGAAATAATTATCTTCACATCGGACTTTTGACATGTCAGTTTCAAAAGTATATCATAGCATAATATGACGGTTGTGTTTTACCTAAATCATTTTGTACCTAAATAAAATTCAATAATCATATCGTCCTATAGTATACCTTTGAAATTATAATCTTTGAATTTAAAATCCATTGCGAAGTTTTAAAGATTTAACCATACATACGAACGGAAAGCGACAGCGACTTTATTTTAGACTATGTAATGATGCTTTTCTTTGCTATATGTTACAAATAACGTATATTCTATCTATCTACACGTATCCGTATACCTTCAATCAGGTGGGCCATCACTCTGTTTACCATTCCAGTCACATAAAAAACATATAATTATTATGCATAATAAGTTATTCAATCATATGTAATCAATAAAATACCACATCAGATCAAAAGGTCGAAATCACGATAATTACAAGCGTACAGCTATTTTTTGTTTCATTTTGAAACTGGTTAGTGAGCATATGACTAATATTGTTTTGCTAATTATACGATAAAATAAGCGTATCCCCACACTGCGCAACCGGGAGCGACTTTTAGTTGCTGTTATCGGTGCCGGCTGTGTTGTTTAAATATATAAATATATATACCTAAATGTGTATATTATACCTAGCAACGCTTCTAGGCATGACGTGACCAATATTTGTTTAACTTTTAAAATATTAGATACAAAAATGTGTCCTCCTTGTGTGTTTACTAAAAAGTAAAATCATAAATTTAGTTCTGAAAATAATTATTTCATCAATTTGTTAGTTTTAATTATTGTAATTATAGAGCGATACGACACGTATGAAGATACCGCACTAAAAGGAATATTTTTCGTCACATTTTTCATTGGCTGAAATAGGTGAAACTAAGATGTCCTGTTGACTTTTTACAGTCTCTCTGATAAAGGTTTAGTACAATTTCACTATCATTTTATTTTTATTTTTTTGATCGGTTTATAACTATGTGTAATAAATGTTATATATGTGATTAATTATTTGTTTATTTGAATGCTAATAACTGAATCTATCATTGTAGTTTGAAAAAAAGTTTTGTCCCTTAAATAGTCTGATTCTTGACCAATTAAGCTAGTTTGTATTGAAGAAAACATGTTAACATATAAAGTTCTACAAAGTTTGTATGAAAATAGTAGCATTTGAATTATTTGCCCGTTCTTGGCGACAAAATCTGCAATTTTGTATCCTAATTTTTATATTAAATAAAATAAATAATCTTTTTAAATAAAAACTCCTATTTTTACTTGGTCTATCCATTCAAAGGTAGTCCTTGAAGAGATTGTTTAGCGATAAGACTGCGATTTGTATCAGTATACATACATTCACTACTAGCTGTACCCGCGACTACGTCTGCGTGAAATTTAACTTAATTTACCTAAAATAAAAGATTCATTATAAATATGTTGTAAATAAAAATAATCTGTATCATTTAAGTTATTTTAATGACAAAACAATATAAGCTTTCTCTTGTAAGTTGCGTCACTAAAAGAAAATATATATCGCAAAACAATTTTGACTGGATTTGAAATACGAACCGAAATGTAATTTGTAAATCATTGTTCTTAACATGTGGCGACTATGTGTTTTAGTGTACGATGAACCTAAATAGATTGTATAGATCCGGTACATATTTGAATGTTGTATTAAGATCACGTTTTTTGGCATTTCATTTAATTTCTATTTATATACACGCTTCATTTTATTTATCGTGGTAGGTATGTGAATGACGACAATACAATGATTGTGACGTTCGTACACCAAATTCATTGTTTACTAGCTGACCCCGCAAATGTTGTTTTACCTTATAAATTAAAATCAATATTACTACATATAAAACTAGTTCTTAATAGTGATTTTAATTAAGGGTGAAAATTTAGGGATTTATTTATTTTTAATGCCACATTGTAAAAAATATAATTAAAAAAAACTTTGTCCAAAAAAATAAAAATAAATATCACCAGGGATATGTCCACCCCTTACATTAAATTTTGTTTTATTTATCTTTAAAATCCGTTTAAAATATAAAATTTAAAAAATAAGTACATATACATATATATAGATAAAATCTTAGAGTATGCCGTTGAAATAAACTTTGTAAAAAGTCGTCTTACCTTACCTTAGTCTCACCTAATTCAGCCGCCAAGTAACTTGTATTGTAAGCTATGTTTTGGTTAATAGGTGAGAACCGAGGTATGACATTTTAGTTCTCTGTAATGGCAACGCATGAGTGATACTAACGGATATATTCTGTGATGCTGTTCATGTATATAGGTGATGCTTTCAACTCATCATCAGATGACCCGTTAACAATTACATAAAATAAAAAAAACATATATAGGTACCTGATATTTAAAAACTGAACTGAAATTTGCATCTAGTTTTATGGTCTAAGTACAGCATGAACTTAATGACATCACGCATGCAAACCCGTTTGACGGGACTAGTTTAGACATAGTTAAGAAGTTAGATATATAATATTTATAATTTACAAATGAAAGATTATAAATTATACATTTTCTAATTATTTTCAAAGAGAGAGAGAGAGAGAGAGAGAGAGACAGAGAAAGAGAGACCGTGAGAGTGCCTGGTCCATCGTGTGGTAGAGAGGGAAACTCCGGTAGTTCCGAAGACTTGTGACCCGGGTGTAGATTTAAGGGACCTCTTGCCGATACGTCTACACTCATCTGCACCGCTCGTGTTTCTCGCCCTGCCTGTCCAAATCTGGAAGGAGATTGCTAGTGCAGCTTTAGATACACGCTCTAATATAGAACCCACTAAACGCAATAACGCAATAAAACAGAACGAGTTACAAACAAAAGAATTTCATACAAAATTTAACCGTAAGTTAAAATTGGAAAGTTACCACGAGAGAAACGAATTCCTGAATAGATAGTAACTAGTGAATATCAACAAATTATAATATTGATACAGTCAGAACCTATTATAAAATGGCGAATCTTTGTTTGTATTATATTACATACTGGCTGAAACCGAGACTTCGTCCGCGTGAAATTTAACTTTATTTTACTAAAATAAAAGTAACCTAAGTTACTCCCTAAAAAAAGTCTCGTCAAAATCGATCTAGCCATTTCAGAGATTAGCCGGTTCCGGCTCTAAAATGACAAGAGACACAAAAAATGTTAAAAATGTTATTTCGCTGTATGTATATTTATATTCATATGCATGTAGTAAAAGTTATTTCAATATTACAAACAGACACTCCAATTTTATTTATATGTATAGATTAATATTCGTATTGTGACGAACAATCATTTGTTTCGGAGAAATGCGTCGCTAAAAGTTACACAAAAAAAAAACGAGCTCATTATTTATGCGACTGATTTGCATAGAGCACGGTGCGTAGGCGCAGGTCAGGTGGAGTCACAGAACTGCTTCGATACATTTGGGATATTCGACGTGTAGGCCATTTAGGAGGTGACCATGTTAAACATATTTTATTGGATGTCCATATTATAAAATGTACAATGATTGTTTGATGATGTACAATGATGCTTTTTGTGATTCTTTTTTTTTTTGTTTTTTTAACCAGTAGGGTTGAGCGCTTAAAGAGGACAGCGACAAAACCTAGCGGTTTACTGTTTTCACGGATTCAAACTTATATCCTTTGAGATACGTTTATTTTATTTATTTACTAGATATGGCCGCGACTTCGTCCGCCAGGAATAGACGTCCCCTGGTTTATTTTACTCCCTAATGGAATCTTCACAATAAGTTTCAAGCGTCTAGTTTTAAGGATGACGATACATCCGTATAATCTTTCTCCCCTTTCAACCCCTTACAATCCTTTTTTCGCATTAAAAGCCTATGTCCTTTCTCGGGGTCTAAACTATCTATGTTCCAAATTTCATTCAAATCGGTTGGGTAGTCTTGGCGGGAAAGCGAGACAAACAGAGTAACTGTCGCATTTCTAACATTAGTAAGGATTTATAATGATATACCAATATTAAAAGTAGATATATTGAAGAATATAACAATATATTAAAGAAAGAAGAAGGTGAAGGCGATCTTATCGCTAACGCAATCTCTTCCAGACATCCTTAAGAAAGAGACTTTCCCTAGTTATATACCTCGGAGGTAGTAAATTCGAATTCGCTATACATCAAAACTATTATATACTTCAGCTTGTTTGATGTCACACGCGTGTTTCATTTCATGACAAGAATTGACAAGAAACTAAGCTCTTACTTAAAAAAATTTATGATTGTATATAATTCCAAAAATACAGATTCATGTTTGTCAGATAAATAGATCTAGGTCACGTGGGCAGAAAGACATTTTTTCAGAGATGATAATGGAATGGTGCACTCGTCTGCGCTAACTGTATACGCTTTTTTTCGGACTACTCTAATGCTGGCCGCAGCTGGCCTTTACAGCTTCAACGGACGATAGTGGGCGAGTACAGATAGAGCTCTAAACCCTCGGAAGGACTTATGGAGCGGCTGAAGGCCAACTCCTGTTTGAATTGAACGGGGGATCAATCAGAGGGGAAGGTATACGCTGGCGGGGCATCAGTGAAGGATAACAAGAGGAAGTCAAGTCAGTTTTTTTGTAGTAACAAGAAAAAAGACTAGGTAAACGGAGAAAATTTATTAATATAGACTACTGACAATTAGGAATAGAAATTATAGTTCCTATTTGAATTTATAGTTCTTATATATTACATTCTTGTTTTTGATACTTCAATTCCTTCTTTCTATTCCTAATTAGTCTATATTATTCTATTAGTAGTCTATATTACTAAATTTTCTCCGTTTACCTAGTCTTTTTTCTTATTACTACAACAAGTTTGCCCATCGTTGTGAATTTACCATAAATTAACGACCATTATGGTTTCCAGGGGAACCGCGTGGAGGTCCACCTGACATGGTATAAGGAAAGACTAGGACTCTAAACAGTATGGTCACCCTACCTAAATGACACTTTGTCATCATTAACTGGGCATTAAATATGATTCGTCAGTTTGGGTGAAAGTGTACGCTCGGGGCTACTCTTGTGTTTATTACGACATGATATATTTATAATGTATAAGATGCAATAAAATTAGGCGTGTCAAAGGTTGCCAGTTCGAATATCAAATTCGTTCTATAAAAAAATATCATCTACTAACTATGCTCGCGGTTTCACCTGAAATTTATAGCCTATATATTATTCTGATGTATAAGCTACATTAATATAAAGTTTCATCAAAATCCGTTCAGTATTTTCTGCGTGAAAGAGTAACAATTATTTATCCATCCATACTCACAAACTGTCGCATATACATTATTAATAAGATGGTGCGGTTAAAAAATGCATTTATCAATTTACCTGATTTTTATGCTTAAATGAGGTTTCAACAACTGGATACAATTATGTAAATATTGTTTTAACAAAATAAAAATAATTGCAATACGTGTTACTACTCGATACATTTATCCTTTGTTTAGGAGCGTAATTTATTTATGTGCTTACAATTACGACTAACAATATTAGACGGTTTCTATAAGAATTCTAAATTCAAAAATTTTGAATACTACTAGAAACAGTCTGATATTGTTCTAAATTCAATTATAATAATGTCAAATATATATTCTAAATTCATAAGCATTCCAAATTCAGAAATTTAGAATCATTTTAGAGACAGTCTGATATAGTTCTAAATTCAATTATAATAATATCAAATATATACATTAAATTCTTAAGAATTCTAAATTCATAAATTTCTTATCCCTCGTATAATAATATCAATTATATGTTCTAAATTAAAAAAATCTTATTAATGAAAATTCGCATGCCTACTAAGAAAACTATCTCTTTTAGAGATACGTCCGCTTTTGTTTACTTTGCCTATAATTAAGTTTACTACTATATTGCATAAAGTGTACTGTATATACACTAGGATGGGTAAAAAAATATTTTAGCATACATAATATATTGGCGCTGTAATAATAATAATAAAAAAATTACAGCGCCAATATAAATTACAACGCCGCTGTAATATGCAATTTTTTGCAAATCTTATTAATAAAGTTGACAATTAACATTATAACAATTACATATTTATTTGATATTGGAGAATTAAACAAAAAATATAAAAAAGATTTTTATACTTACTTATTATATATTATATGTACTCTATTGCATAATGTTACTGATAATATCTATCGACATATTATTTTGCATTGTTTATAACCTGCCATTATATGGCAAGATTAAATAAATATAGGAATATAGGTCACAGTACCTGATGCTACTAAACGCACGCGTCGCCCGCGGCTACCGACATACATTCTAACACTAATCCTATTGTGTTAAGCGGAGCGGACAGCGTTTTGAATTTACATTCTAAATAAAAATAGTATATACACTGCCGCAGTATTGTATATACCAAATTATATTACCTGAGAAAGAGTAGCAAAGTAAATAATAATATCATTTTGAATTTTACCGTGCGCCACCTGCATTTTACTTTACTCAAAGCTTCCATCTCCCTAGTTGTCTGTAAGAGATTGCGTATTTTTATTAAGTCCTTTTTTTCTTAAATATTTTTCTGTACACAATATATACCATGTCATCTTTCACACAGTCCACACTCTTTTTCGATCTTCCTCTGCCCTTATAACCATCCACATTCATATGTAAACACCTTTCTTAAAATATTATCCTCGTTCCTACGCATTACATGTCCATACCATGATAGACGATTACTCTTCAACCTCTCTGACACCGGTGCCACTTTCATATACATCCTCTAATGTATTCATTCTTTATCTTATCAGAATAACACATAGGTTATATTTATATTGAAATGTAACTCAGTTGAAACTGTGGGCATAGATAGCAGATAATATACATAGAAACGCCCAGACTACACTGAATCGCTACCGCTCATTACTAAGCGATGGGCCGTACATGACGGATAGTCGTCTCTCGCCGTGAGAACGTCACTGACCATGATGGTAGCCACCGTGCGCCATTATTATTGTATTGTTCATGATTTGTACACACCGACTATTGTTTAATATAATTTAAACATTATTCACAATGATTCATAAGTCAAAGACCTAATACGGTAGTCAGTTTTGCATAAATAACGATAAAGGTGTCAAAAAACGGTCCCACGTCAAAAGTATATGAGAAAACATAAAAAAAAAATCGGTTAATTAGATTTAGAGATTGAGGACCTCGGTGGTCTAGAGGTTTAGCATACCGCTTTACTTCCGATGGTCGCAGATTCGATTCCTAGCACAATACAATTAGTATCCATGAATATGATTTTTTGTATCGGTCTGAGTGTTTTTTTATGTATATTTGTATATTATATACGGATACTAATTAGATTATTTCCTTTTGAGAAAATTTGCAAAAGCATATGCTGTTGGTCACACTATTGTCCCTAATATGAATTTAAAAATGAATCTAAATTTTGATATATATGCTCATTTGAAAAGAGTAAGTTTAATTTCTTGTCAGTTTTTTTTAGCTCGAATGCACTCCGAACTAACTATAGATTTTGACATATCACAAAAGTCTGTAATAGACCTACACCAATAAAGATAATTTGATTTTATATGTATTTATAAAAAAAATAGATATTAAGTATATTTATCAGTTGTCTAGAACCAAAACACATGCTCTGCCTAGCTTGGGACTAGATGGCGCTGTGCAAATTCTTCTGGTCATTATTATACCTCTGTACCACGTAATTTACATTTGCCATAAACATTTAAGTCCAATGCTAGTTTGTCACAAGTCTATACGGTCAAAGTGTACGGTTTGCGTAACGCAGTGTGACCGCGGTTAGCTAACGCGCTGTCTGTAACATACGTTTTATGTCCTAACGTTACACAATACGGTTTAATCATAAACTGATTACTTAATAAGGGCCTGAGTTGACTAAGTTTACTACATTTGCTACTGGATAACACTATCCTGAGGAGATAAAAACTAGAAGAATAATCTAAGAATATCCTTTAATTCTTGTCCCTGACGGGTAACTCTGAAAAAGGGGGGGACAATAGATCTATGCAGGTCGCAGTGTTACAGGGGCTACAGGCACCTGACAATAGCCCAAACAACCCAATAAAAAAACTAAAGGCCCAAATTGTAAATACCTTATAGACTAACATACTCGTACATGAATGATAGTAAAATTTATCTATAAATATAATATAAATTGGTTCATACACCAAAATGACATTTTTTGTTTGTCTGTCTGTTTGTTCCGGCTAATCTCTGAAAAGGCTAGATCGATTTTGACTGGACTTTTTTTGGCAGGTAGCTGATGTAACATAAAGTAACTTAGGCTACTTTTATTTTAGAAAAATATAGCTAAATTCCACGCAGATAAAGTCGCGGGAACATCTAGTATAACAATATAACATAAAAAAATCATCCGTACAAAGATACATACAAATTTTATAGTATGCTAGCATCGACCGCGCTACCATCTGTAGCCGAGGCGGTATATTTACATCGCTACACTATTAAGGTTCTAGTTTTATGATTGATATGATCTACTAAGATTATACATACCTGATTTTTATTATTTATGGTTACAATTAACCAAGACGTATGGCCCGGCGGACCTCAAAGTAAAAACTGTCTGTTTATTTTCTTATTCATTTCCGACTAATTTATAAAGCTAATTAATATTTAATTATAGAATTTCATTAAAATATTTAATTAAATATTAAGAGCCATTCATAAATCCATAAACATTCATTCATTTCATTCAATGAATGACTTATAATAGATGAATGAGTTACCGAAGGTTCTAGAACCTTACGGTAACATGTTTACCATTTGCTAAATCACGCGGAAATGCCCACGCGCGATGTTGGAAGAGTCGTATCCAATCAGTCTTATCCCTCTGATCCCCCATCCAATTAAACAGGGATGGAAACTACGACGGCCTGAACCGAGATTCGAACCCCTAGCAATGTCCTCAGATTAAAGTCGTGTCAATCTACGGGAGTTGGCCTTCAGCCGTTCTATAAGACTTTCCGCGGGTTTGGAGTGTCATCTGCACTCGCTCAATTTCGTTCGATGATGCTGTAAATTCCAGCTGCAAACAACAGCATTAGAATGGTTAAAGAAAATTTAGTAAAAAGTTAGTTGGATTAAAAGATCCTATCTCGGCTATGATCTATCTGTGCATCAAATTTTATCCAAATCACGCTTAAGAAAATAGACATATTTTCTTAAGCGTGATCGTGTAACAAAGATTGAAATATTACATTCATAATATTACCTCGTACAAATGATATTTCTTGGAAATACATTATTTATGAAATCATATGAATAAATTAATAATGATAAATAATGTAGTAAAGACTGAATTTTATTATAATAACGATTATATGTTTCCAAAAACGCGTTCATTAAGTACTCTACTTGATCACCCATCCAATTGATGACCAAGCCGAACGTTGCTTGACCTTGTTTATCCAATAGACTATCGAGGAAATCTCAATACGAGTACGTAGAAGACGAAATGTTATAATGTTTTATTTCATATGAATCCAGTAAGTCCGTGGGAACCGTACCTGCGCCCACGCAGGTGACATTCTTTGGAAGTTTGTCACATTGTTTTTGGATGACAGAATGACAGCTTGTCGTAGATTATAGTAATTTTCGTAGTGAATTATTATATCAATAGGAATATATTATACGAAACAAAGATGGCACTGGCCATATGACTCATATACGCAGTTTTAAGAAATATCAAAAATAATCACTACACGTTATACAAAAACCCATAATATGCGATATTTTATCTAAAATAGCAGACGACGACGCGGGTAACAGCTGGTATGTCATAAAAATGTATAACGTATACTCATTGTATATATATATACATATTACTCGAAGAAAATAAAATAATAATAATTGCCTAAGAAAATAACACAGCGCCATCTAGTCCCAAGCTAAGCAGACCTTGTGTTACAGGTACTAGACAACTGATATAAATACTTAAATACATTTTTTTGTAAATATATAATATCTAATAATAAAATACATGATTATTGGCTATGAGTATTGGTTTGTATTGGTCTGGACCAATACTACTCATAAATACAAATGTATGCACCATGCAAGAAATCGAACCCATGACCACCGGAAAGAAGAACGGCGTGCTAAACCGCTATACATCCGAGACCGGCAAGAGTAACAATAAATATTATCTTATATATACATAATTGATGGATTTATAAGAGATTTCCTGCTTTCTAATTTATATTCTTTTGTATTCTAAAATTCAAATACACATGCGTGGGTGCAAATAGAATACACTATAGCTACAATCAGAATATACTATATATTTGCAAATATATAATATTTTGCTACTAAATAATTATGTAAATACTAGGATTATCTTAATTATTGTATATATGTGTTAATAAAAACATCATTTTTATGAGTATAATACGGAAACAACTGTCCAAATATGTAACTATATCACTCGGAAATTTATTCATGGCGATAAAAATGCAAAAATAATAATATGTTGAAATGTTAATACTATATTTAACAATGGTAACATAAAAATAATGGTGCGGATATAAAATTTTGTACTGTTCTAATTCATAAGTTCGGAATATCCGAGAAATACACGGATATAAAATTTAATACTATTCTAGATATAGAAATAGAAATAATCTTTATTCAAATAGACTCATTACAAGCACTTTTGAATAGTCATATTTTGATTCTACCACTCATGCGGAATGCAGATTCATCACAAGAAGAATGAGCAAGAAACTTGTGTGTTGATCTTTGGAATAGATGTTTTTTTTTATATATATAAATACAGTATAACAAGTAAGAGGCATGCGATAATCAACATAGAAATCGCTACGCACTCATTATTAGTGCAATCAGATGATATTGTCAGTGCTATGGATTTTAAATTTTTCTATAAAAACATTATTATCGTTAACGAACTTTTCAATTATATAGTAAGCTTTTTTGCAAAGGAAGTATTTTATATGACATTTAAATCTTTTTTCAGGCAGATTTATAACAGACTTTGGTTTTTTGTTGTAAAACCTCATTCATAACTTCAGAATTACGTACTACAGAATTACCTACTGTATTTGAAACATGAAAATGGAATATCCGAGAACTACACGGATATAAAATTTATAATGTTACAATTAATAACTGTATTTGAAAAACGAAAATGGAATATACGATGTAACAAGAATTACACCATTTGAATTAAAAAATGCCATGATAATAACCACCTTTCATTTTGCATTATTCTTATTTATTTATTATATGCAGAACTATTTATGTTTTTGTATTTATGTATTTTATTTTGTGTTAGATTGTACAATTTGTACAATGTAACTGTGTTTGACATTTCTTGTGTATGTTAAATATATGGTAGTGTGTGTAATGTATTTTTTATTCATACTCGTATTTATAAAAAAAATTGCATTCTGCACTCCTTCTTTATATAAACTATAAGTGTTTGATATTACATAGTCCGTTGCCGCAATTTTCGAAGAAAGGGGTACAAGTTTTATCCACTTATTTATATAATGATGAGTTCCTATAACAATAACTATAATATTAGTTACTTATATTGAGAATACTTATAAATAATTAGTGTAATAACTGAACAGATTTATTTGTTGATACATAATAAGGCAATAAATTTGATGGCAATGGTAGTTCTTCGGATGTATTATACAGAATTATACTCTCAGTCATTAACATAAACATCATACTATTCCAAATAGACGATAAGGCTAAATTAATATGATAAAAAATACATTAAAATGTACTCTACTTCCTTCCAAAAATATATTTTTAAATCGCTAACCGCAATAACGTTTTTATTTTTTAAATAATACAGGCAATGTATATGCGAGAGCATGAATAAATTTATCATACATTACACGCGGGCATCCTCGGGTCATATCTCGGCGTGTAATTGGTCAGTGCCATTACTAAATCATTATTTTGCATAACAAAAGCAAATCAAGTCACGTACGGCCTCCACAACAAGCTACGGCTCAATTAGAGATATCTGTAACGCGCCATCCGCGCCCATAAGGAAGAAGGACTTATCTGCATTTTCTAATCTACTGACTCACATACGTTCGCGAAATTCCCTCGATTTACCAGCACTACATACTCGTACTTACACACGGCACACTGTGTCGTGCTGTGCCTCAAATAAAGATTGCACACTATGACGATACTGTTACAGTTAAGTAGTTGGAAACCTCGCTGCGACAAATTAGCCTGCGTCATTTTCTAGGTAAATACCGGTTTTATGTACGCTATAAATATTATCTTTGGGTGTTGACAGTTACTGCCCGTTTTGGCATCTAAATCATCGAGATTTGACTTATGCGACCATTTTATATAAGTGTACAACCGTACAGATCGGTTATCATTCGATTAAATCTACTAAATTAATTTAAATATGATAATGATAACTGTTTCTCTTAGAGCAATTAGAATACGTAGCGATATTGGCTTTTAATTTCGTATCACAAGTACGCAATATTCAAATAAGGTATGCGACCATAACTGCAAATTGCAACACAAAATATTGTTATAATCCCAAATAATGGGACAGATCGTTATTTACTGCTGAAAGTGTACTGACCACACGACGGCATGGAGTGAAACTGTAGCACAATCACATATTTTACGCTTTCGTACGAGTTTAATTGAGAAAGAAGAGGGCCGAGAGTGCTCGCAGCGGGGTAACTTCCAAATTTATTTAAAAATCCGCGAAAGACCCCCATTATTTATGTCAAGAGACGCAACAGGACCCGCGTCGAGTCGAACTCACTTCAGCAATATTAAGTGTGAGATACAGCCTTCTTCGTGCTGACCCAGATTTTAATACGCCTCGCTGTGCTCTTTATGATGACTTTTTGAAAAATGTAATTTTTAATTCCGAGCAGGCACGGAGCGAATTGAATGGGACCACGGATGATTCTTTTTAACAGCATCGCTTATAAATTGCTATTCCTTATGCGATGCCGACGGAAGTCTGTCTATATTTTACGCAAAATTAATGCAGTCGAATATCCAAATGCGGTCCGGCGTTGTTGGGTAGCGTGTGCCCTTTTTTAATTTCGTGTTATTAATATTTCGATTTTCTCTTTTGTTGCAGTCATTCTTCGGGCGAACGTACAACAACATATCTTCGATATCGGAATGCAAGAACAATAGTGAATGTGTGATAAACAAGAAGAATAGAACAGCGTGTAAGGCGTGTCGATTACGGAAATGTCTTCTAGTCGGTATGTCCAAGTCCGGCTCGAGGTATGGGAGACGATCCAACTGGTTTAAGATTCACTGTCTTCTACAAGAGCAACAGCAGCAACAGATCAACCATTTACAAACAAATAAATCCCCACCTACGTTCAATTCGTCTATGAATCCATCTTTTCTGCCCACAAACCTTTTACCGGCAGCTGCACTAGCAGAATATTATAAAAATTCAGAGAAGAATCATTATACAGAAGATATAACGCGGCAAAGCGTATCACCGTCTGATTCTGGTGCATCATCAGCTGATCCAGAAGATGATAATAGTTCTAGAAGTACTAGCGGTTTAAGTATATTCAGACCTACATCTTCGCCGTGCAGTGAAAAAGATGTGAGATTACAAGCGATTAGAAATCAAAACAAGGATGTAAGGAAGCGGAAGTCATCAACGATGCCTCCATCCTCGCCATTCGGTCCAGTATCAGCTTCCCCAAGTTTCTCCCCGAGGCCCTTTTTGTCAACAAACATGAATATGATGAGGTCAGTGCCACCAGCGATTACAAATTGGCAAAATCGGAATAACGGCGGAGAGACATTGTTACATTCTCCAGCGGTTGCAGGAGTGGCGATCGAGCAGGACCAACCTATAGATCTATCAATCAAATCAACAGCAGTTCTATACAGAAGTCCCAAGAACGATGAAGTCAGTGACTCAGAGCCAGAGTTACGGATCGATCTTGGGGATGACAATAGTAAAGATATAATGAAGAATCCGTTAGATTTGTCACTAGTTCCGAAACGAACTGAAGAAGTGCCAATGACAGGATGAAAGTTAGCATGTACCGTTTATTTTAACCGTGAGTCAATGGAGCCATGTTGTTACTCTATTTATATGTATATATTGTAATTGCAAGTATTAATTAATGAAAGTGCTAAAATTTTATAATATTAATGTAATACTCTGCCATACAGTATTTAAGTAACTTGTACATTCCTTTCTTCTTGATTACCTGATCTTGCTACCAGTTTTTTTAAGTATTGTTATTTTTTTTATTATTGTAGATAGTATTATATAATTAGGTTGAAAATTAAGTTGTGAAATTCTGAAAGCATGATATTGGCATTTTATAGTACAGAATTCAAACGCACTTAAAATATTATTAATGTGATTTTTATTCTTAACTAGTTTGAATTGAATTTCAGATGTACAAGAACTAAGTTTTTGTTATTGTGTATTTTGTATTAATATAATTTGTTTAAACTGTACAATATATTGTACACATTGTAAATTTATTTATAACAATATGTCTATTCATGCGTTCAGAAATGCGGAGTAAAACTAAGGAGTGTATTACTCCTTAGTTTTACTAATGCCAGTAGTTCACGAATTATGCCAGTTTATTGTTTTACCATTTTAGTTATAAATACCGGGATAAGCGGCCAGTGATGTAAAGCTCAAAATTTATGTGTACAAATATTTTTAGACAATTCTTGTACAATATTAGGAGATTTGTATGAAAAATTGTATAAGTATTTATTTGATTAGCTTATAGGCCAGTGTATTGAGTCATTTTCTTATAGGTAATAATTTTTGATTAGATATTTTTTTTTGTAATTTATGATATAAATTAGTATAATTGCTTGTGTGTTACTATTTTGTTATTTGTTTCGTTTTTTAGAGATTTTAAATACAATAATATTTTTCCTTATTAACGATGCTCAAACTGATAGTGTATTATTGTTTAATAGGATCATAGATAAAATCAGCATAATAAGTACTTAATGTTGTTTGAATGTATAATAGAATGGATATTTTGTCGACAAATATCAAAAATGTCATTCGATGACAACGTTCGAATTTTAAAATAGGTGTTCTATACATGAAATAAATTAAAATGTACAAATTAGTCGCAATATTCGTATACGTAATAAATTTGTACAAAATTGTAAATTGTAAATTATGTAATTAAAACTTTTTTTTTAATTACAATATTCGGTCGTCCTCGAATTGGTGTATAAAATATTAATTGATAATGTATTCTGTCATTACATACAATTTGCTACGTTTTAACTGTAACGTGCCATTTTATTAGAAATTAGTGTCATATTTTTTACAATCACAATTCAAATGTAATATGTATATTTTTAATTAATAATTTTGCTCAGATATACGTAAAGACTTATTAAGTAATAAATATAATGTATAATAAATTCCGCGGTAAACGAAACTTGTACACTTTATTTTGTACAATGTCTAATATTTTTTTAATGTATAATCTGTACTGATTTAGTGGTTTGTAGACTCAATTGTTGTTATCAGTGTGATACGATATTTTTATATATGTTTTTTTTTACATTTATAAAACAAATCTTAATATATTTGAAGAGAATAAACGTGAGTGCCTTTATATAAACTAGTTTTATTATTTATAAAACACTAAAACATCTGATATATTAACATTATTATTTCTTTGTTGCTTCCTATTTTAAATGCTTCTTTACAAATCGTGTTTGAAACATAACTTCTCCATAACGATCTGACCAATTCTTATCAATTTTTGTGTATATTAGTAGCAGGTCTAAGAAGTGGACATAGACCAATTTTAATACCTCTAATTGATAAAGGTGATTCAGTGATAAAGGAGATTTTTTTGGGGTGAATCACATAATTGGTCCAAATATATTTTTTCGGGGTGAATAACCCTTAAAAATTTGCCATTAAAAAATTCAAACAACACAAAATTTTTCCCCTCAAAATTTTAACCAATTGTTTATATAGCGATATTAATTCATATGAAACATTTGCCAGGTCAGCTAATTATTATAAAAAAAATACAACATTATTCGTATATCTACAGGCTGTTGATGAAGTTCCTGATACCTGAGCTTCTTTAATTACAATTATTTAAATCGATCTCCACTAATGGATATTGTTACTTTATATTAATTTGCATTAATTGTCATTCATATAAAAGTTTCTATAATTTATGGTCAATCAATATTTATACATCCATTCGAGCAAACGTTTGAATTCAGTTATGAAACAGTAGTTCAATAGTAGCTATATTACACTGAATTATTCAAAAGAATTCCTCAACATGTACTATTATTGTTGTAAATATTAAAATTTATTCATATACCAGTAAAGTTCAAATTCGTTTAACAAATGACAACAAGTCAGTTTTTAATGTTTTAAGTAGCTCTTATTTGGTAGTAATATAACTCATTTTTGTTCGTTACTTTTTGATATACATCTTATTTCTGTCAAAATATCTCTAACTATTTTGGTACTTGTTACTGGAGCGGGAACACAACTACTATTTTAATAAAATCCAAATATTAGCAAAAATGTGTATTCTTCCCAAAAGGGCTCACAGCAAGAAGTAACAAAACAATATAGAATAGTCAAAAGTGACGTATAAAAAATATAAAGTTTATAAAAAGAATGATAGACAAGCTGCCAGCAACAGTACTCAAATTAGAAAACTCTGAGTATGGAATATATTAGAATCTAGATAAGCCTGCGACAGGATAGAACAGAGGCCTTAACATATTTTTTTCGTTTTAATCGATTAGAATTAAAGATATACTAAATGTTACGAAAAGTTTGTTATAATATAACACTAGAAACTGAATTCAAGTCAATTAAGACTTTACAATCTCAGGAATTTCATTTGCTTTTGTTATTTTTTAAATGTATTTCGCCAAATAGTTCTTTTTTCAAAGTGTATTTATTTTGAAAAAAGAACTATTTGGCGAAAATGAAAATGTAACATATATAGTCTTATTTTGAAACAAAACAATACAGAATTTGTCTTTGGAACATAAATTTAAATGTAGGAGTCCAGTTCTTTTTTCAAAATAGAAATAGTTTGTATTGAAACAATTTCAAAGTTGTCGTTTGGAACAAAATTTTAAAATGATATGAAGTTTAAAAAGTAAATTTGTATTGATGAGTAAATGAATTCGAAATTCAAAATTAAGTATACAATTATACGAGATAAACATTGTAATCACAAAGTACCACGGCTATACAAATATGGCATCAGTACAATAAAACCTTAACAGATTTAATTGATATTATTATCCCTTTCGCTCCGTTTCTGACACTATTCAATCAAAGTGCCGACATATCAATCAAACAGCGACCTTACTATAGAGAGTTATAAGATGGAAATTTGTATATCGACGCGCACTGTTCTCGTTTTGACAAGATTTTTGTCACCCAATTTAATTGGAATAATGTCACAGTGCGTCTCACAAATCATTACTTTTTCAGTACGTCCGCGTGTCAGGCATTCTCACATACAGCCGTACCTACAGTCGGATGTTTACGCGGCAGAAAGAAATGTAGCTCGTTAGTGTTGATAATGGGAGCTTTACATTATTGAGCGTTGTACTGTTAGGAACTATAGTGTTACAGTTTAAATTATTATATAACTGAACTAAAAGTATAGAGAAGAAATATTTAATATTTTATAAGTTCATCATCGAACCTCATTTTTTTTTAATTGGATGTAAAAGAATCATTTAGTCTTCAAACCTTAACACCGAGTAACATGGATTGTACTCGTATTTTATGTTAATTATATTATAGTATAGTTATACTGATTTAAATATTTATTGCATTGTTAAAATGAAATAATAATCCAAAGTTGTAATAATTATAATAAAATTATGTTCCCTGAAAAGAGATAATCGTGACTTATGAAGTTCAAGATCGTCGTCAAACTCTTGGTAGAGTTAAATAATTTTCTATTTTAATATTTATTTCTGGCTGACTTTCCAGTAGGTATTGGAAATACCAATTACAAACAAAATTAATATAAGTGACCGAAATTAGGCAACAAATAGGCAAACCGTTTTCTGCGCAACAGTACAGCCGAAAGGGCCCGTTTGCGCGGGAGATTTTAACGAGAAAATATATCGCACTAATTGAGATTGCACCACGAACGGTCACCGTCCAAAAAATCGTGTCATTATATCCAAAGATGGTGCAGATTTATTAAGACATCTCAGGAATAGACAGGTCGTAACGGGAGCAACGTGCCGGCGAGCGTCCGCCGCGGAGTGCCACGCATTCACACTGATGCCATCGGGCAAAATACAAAGTTTTGAGGTTCTTTCTGTACACTTAATTAGAGATTTAAATGGAGATTAGAGATTTTAATGGAGTTTATGAGAATGAATTCTGAATTTAGAGAATTTAAAAAGAGTTTATGAGAATAGATATTAAATTTAGAGATTTTTACCCGAGTTTAACAAAACAGATATTCGATTTAGAAATTTTTAACACAGTTTAAGAGAATATGTACTGAATTTATATTTTTTAACAAAATTTAAAAGAATAGATACTAAATTAAAGTGTACATATTTTTCTGTATATTTAATTAGAGATTAGATATTTTTAATAGAGTTTAAAAGAATAAATAATCAATTAAAATACACACATTATTATTGTATATTTAATTGGAAACTGGAGATTTTTAACAGAGTTTAAGAGAATAGATACACAATTAAAGTGCATATATTATTCTGTATATTTATTTAGAGATTTTTAACAGATTTTATGAGAATATTATTATTATTAATTCAAAGTACATTGCAACAGATAATAAAACATAAAAATTGTATGCAAAGAGAAAATAATTATATTTAATAACGTGTCATAATTAAATTGGCGGAGTTGTGCGTTGTGTGTATTATGTGACATTTATTTAACAGTGGTAACCAACCGGTAATTATTTTGGACAAAATGTAAATATGTTAATGAGACGCCGCTGAGGTGAGCTTCAAGTGGCTCGGACGAATGCAGTAAACATATATATGTATGTACATATATATACGTAGGGAAAACCCAGACTGATCAGATACTCATAAATACAAATGTTTATACCATGCGAGGAATCGAACTCGCGACCATTAGAAGTAAAGTGTGCTAAATCGCCAGTCCATCGAGGTCGTTAATGTAGAGAAGGCTAAGACATGTAACTATTTAAAGAAATATAAATAATATTTATTCAAATAAATCTTTATTAAAATAAGCAATTTTTAATAGTCGCGTTTTATTCTACTACTCAATATATATATGTATATATAAACATATACATAAAAATCACCCAGATTCATACAAACAATCATACTCATGAATACAAATGTTTATACCGTTGCGAGGAATTGAACACGCGACCCTCATTCTTAAAGCGGTGTGTTAAACCGCCCGACCATCGATTCCGTCAAATGTAGAGAAGACTGAGAAATGTAACTATTTAAAGAAATAGAAATAATCTTTATTCAAATAAACTTTATACAACCAGTTATTGTTTTGAGATATTAAACACTATAATTCAGTAAAATTTCTTATATCTAAATATATATATAACTCAAAGTTGAGTGACTGACGTAGTGGTGTATCAACGCACAGCCCAAACCACTGGACGGATCGGGCTGAAATTTGGGATGCAGATATATGTTATGACATAGGCATCCGCTAAGAAAGGATTTTGATTAAATCTACCCCCAAGGGGATAAAATAGGGTATGAAAGTTTGTATCAAACTTTGTCAATTTTAAACCAATCAATTAAAAGTCTCAGACTTTGCATTCATAACAATTTTAAACCGATCAGGCTGAGACTTTGCATGCATAAAGCTACTATGACGTAGGCATCCCCTAAGAAAGGATTTTAATAAATTTCACCCCTAAGGGATAAATTAACGCTAGCGAAGCCGCGGGCAAAAGTTAATTAATCAATATTACTTGAAGTACAATAAAATGACACAGAACTACGAATGATTACAAGAAACTACTACAAGAGATAACAGATGGTAAGTAAAAGCGTAGGTGGCGCCCTCATACAGCTAAAGTACAAATACAAAATTTTGAGTGGGGTCGGTGAGCAAATAATCACTGTTTAATTCCTTAATAATATAAATTTATTATCAATTCAATAGCATTTTGAATAGTCATATTTTATTCTACCACTCATTCGGAACGCAAACTCATCACGAGAAGAAGTAATTTCTTCAAACATCGAACGGTATCACACCTATTTTAATAGTTACTAAGAATATATGTAATATTTTACAATTAAAAAGAAAAAAAATTGTGTTTTACAAAACTTACAACGATTATTTAAATGAGTAACACACAAGTTTCCTGCTCGTTATTCTTGTGATGAGACAGCTTTCAAAATGAGCGGTAGATTAAGAAAAACTGTTATGACTATTCAAAAGTGCTTAAATTAAGTTTATTTGAAGAAAGGATTTTCTATTCTAAACACTAGCTGCACAAATACCATTATTGGGAAGAAAGGGGATTGTTAGTAATGTGGACTGACGATCTCATTGCTAGCAATGTACCATGTCAGGTTGACCTCCACGCGGTTCCCCTGGAAACCATCGTGATAAATTCTTGTTGAATTTGTTACGATGGGCTAACTAACCTGACCTCATGCTCATCTTATCATCCTCCACTGGTGCCCCGCCAGCGTAAACCGTTAGCGCAGGCGGGTGCACCATTCCATTATTTTTTTTTTGTATAAAAAAAATTAAAAACAAAATAATACTCATTGTTTAGTTAGAGCATTGAAACAAATCAATTACAGCCTAAAAGAGCTTCGAAATGTGTAACAAAACGAAATAAAAGTGGCATCTAACGGGCGTATCTCCCAGCTGCGATCAGATAGCCACATCGGCGCCTGCGCACCTATACTGGCCTATCAAGATCGAACCGCCACCTAGCGGCCGCGACATATCGGGAAGATTTATTCGGCGCACACTCCTCGATGTTTTGTCGCGGCTAATTTTGGTATTGCCCATGAGTATAAGGGCTCAGCTGTATTGGATCGTAAAGGTAGAAGTTTCATATAATTTAATAAAAATAATATATTAAAAAAAATATTGACGCGGCAGACGTCGTTCTGGCTGGAAGATCATTTAAAAAATTTACAAATATGGCAGAAGATGTCTTGCTTGGAAAACTGACTTACATACCGGCTCCAATTGTATTTTTGAATCTGTAAGGACCCAAAACTTAATTTCGTTTTCAGCCGTTTAGGAGAAGTTAAGTGACAAACACATTTAAAGATGAATAATATAAAACACTAGCTGTTACCCGCGTCTTCGCCTACCACAAACTTTCACCGAATACTTCACCACCGTATAGTAATAACATCTATTTTCATTCATATTCGTGGTGAACAAAATTAACTTAAATTATAAGAATTTTATAAGCAGAGCTGGTATTATGAGTGCTAGATAACCGATAGAAACACAAAAATACATTTTTATTGTAAATACATACATATTTATACATAAAAACACCCAGACCGATATATTTAATAATATTCTTAAATACAAATGCATTGTACTGGAAATCGAACCCGTCACCATTGGAATTAAGATGTGCTAAACCGCTAAACCACTTGGCCATTAAATTAATGTTCTTAATATTAAGTCCATCTTTTGTACCAATTTATGTAATCAACAAACCAATAAAAAAATAATGCATTTATCATAATACATTAATCGCTGACGGATGTTATATAATATCTAAAAGAACCGCGGTTCAAAATTGTATATTGGTTTGTTGTATAACATGTCTAAACCCTAATACTATTATTATATAGTGGTGCTTCAGAAATGGTTCATAAAAAACAATGGTTGGTGATAGAAATGTGAAAGTTTAGGATTGTATATATTTATACCACATTATAATTAATACAAAAATATCCCAATAATAAAAAAATTTTAGGGGCGGACAACCCTTATCACTTAGGGCTGTTAAATGAATAGTAGCCGATTGTCAGACCTACTAAACATGTATATAAAATTTCATAAAAATCGGTCATGCCATTTCGGAGCAGTATGGTAATTAACATTGTGACACGAGAATTTCATATATAAGATATAATAAATTAAAAAAAAACCGCGGTTCAAAATATTTAAAATACACTATTATTATCTAGTGGCATTTCAGATATGGTTCATATCTAAATATGCATAAAACTAAAAAAAAATCTTTGTAATACCTTGCCTTCCTATTATTTGGGTCATCTTCTTACACTGATCGCTGTCAGCCATTATAAAATAAATGTAAAAGAACCGCGCTACAAAATATTTGTTCGTTAATATGTCTAAACCTTTACACTATTATTATCTAGTGGCATTTCAGGAATGGTTCATATCTGCGCGTCCGTTGCTGCATTGTTGATACATCTGACGCGGCCGATCTAACTCTCTCGTACAGTGTTAGTCAGCAATCTGATGTTTATTTTAAAGTAACACTAGCTGCAAAAGTTATTATTATTTATATATTTATTAGGCATATAAATTAAAATTGCTATTAGAAAATAAGGGTTGGTGATAGAAGAGAAGGTGCTGAATAGGTTTGTGCATATTTTTAATGCGATATTATAAAAACATAAACAAAATGTTAGGGTGAAAAAAATGTTATCGTATCATTTTACTGCCCTAAATGATAAGGGTTGTCTTATCATTTAGGGCTGTAGAATGATATGGTTGTACGGGTTGTCAGACCTACTGAATATGCATATAAATTTGTATAGAAATCGGTCGAGCCGGTCAGATGGCAATCCAACCGAAATCCGACTTGTGGAGTGGCTGAAGGCCAACTCCTCCCTAACGATTACTACTTAAGTCTGAGGATATCGGGTTCGAACCTCGGCTCAGGCCGTTATAAATTCAATTTCCGTTTAAATTAGATGGGGTAATGGTTAGACTGATTGGATATCAATAAAATGAATGTATGTTCATTTATACATCATTACAGTTAATACTGACCGATCAGATTTTTTTTCGGATTACTCATTAGAGTAATCCTAAAAAAAAAATGGGTCACCCCCTCCGCCCCTCTCCGCCGCCTTTACGGCGTGAACAATACCATTAATATATTGTTTATTTCCTATAGATCTAGACTAACCAAATGTTAAGGACACCACTCGCAAACGTATTCGATAACATCGCATAATGAAATCCATATTTGGTGTTGGAACGTACGATTTATGAATATTCAGCTAATATACACAATATAATGGTTATTATGTCGAGACATTTACTTGAATTTATGGTATTTGTTTTTTATATTCGCAAATTAGCTGACCCGCTGATCTTCGTACCGCCTCAGAATTAAACATTATCTCTACCCGTAGAATTAATTTCTGAACGCACCCAGTTTAAAAAGTATGATGTGTTTGGAAATTAATTTGTTATTTCTATTTTCCTTGCAATTTCTATATTTTTTTTTAACTTTTGAACATTTCTTTGGGACTTTTACAAATACTTCAAAATGTAGTAATATTAAGAAACGTCCATTAGTTTTAGATATCTAGAGTCTGAGACGTATGAACAGTTTGTATAGGAAAAAGAATATATAATAATACTTTCCCTGCAATTTCTATATATTTTCTGACCTTGGATTAAACATATAAATATGTTGTACTAATAAAGTAGTACTAAGAAACGTAGTAATTTTTAGATATATATGTACCTAGTTTTTTTTGCCAACTTGGTACCCACTCCGACTTCGCACGAATGTGCCTTTTGAATCACTCTATCTATTGCTAAAACTGCATTAAAATCGGTTGCGTATTTACTTTTTTTTCTATACATATAGAAGTAAATAATATTTTATGAAAATGTTTTAGTTTCATAACAACTTATTTGTTAATGGATATATAATATATTTCAATCATTATATATATAGTATAAATGATGAACGGGTAACACCACACAGTATAATTATGAAGTATTGCCAGATAATTAACTGTATAACAATTCTAATTTCGCTCGCTCATCCGGTTCGGATTAGGTCACAACAAATTATAGTTTTTGAGATGTGTGTCACGGTCAAACTAACCAAATGATTACCGATCACCTTTCCAGTCTAAAATTAACTATTAACTCTAAATCTTTTTAATAAAAATGATAATTCAAGTGAATTAACATACAAATTTTATATAAGGGTAGATTATAAAAGTGGTCAGCGTGGATACCTCAGCCTTACCTATTTCAGCCAAGCAGCTTTCTTTGTTGATGTTTCGGTTATACGGTGCAGATTAGATAGTGAAATTATTCTATAAGAGTCATGACATCTTAGCTATCTGGAATGGCAAAGCTATCCTGATATCCCTTGGCTATCTTATGATAATGTGATGTCTATAATGCTGATCATATAAGCGACGGTTACCACTTACCATTAAGCAGATCGTCAGCAGTTTAAATTCTAAATATATTTAAAAAACAGTCCAATTCTGAACTGAGTTACTATTGTTGGCAATGTCATATTAGGTAGACTTCCACGTAATCCCCTTTGATAAAAATCGTTTTGGCATCACTACATAGTAATTAATACTATATATGTATATATGTACCTATAGTAAGAAGATCAACATATTATTAAGTATATATACTAGCACAATATCTTTAAATGTTCAATTATTCAAGTGTTTGGTAGAAACCAGTTTCAAATCACGGAGGAACAGAATGTAGTGTATCGATTAATTATTGTCAAATGGACAAAGATTAGTAAGTGTACAGAAAGTCATAGTCGTGATAGCAAAGTATACAAATTTTCAGAAACTTTTTGTATGGATACTGGAATCGTTTCTTTCACTAAAAGACCTGGATTCTTGGGCTCTACTACTGATTCTGATACAGAGATTTGTATTCATTTGTATACTTGTTTGAATTGGTTGGATGTTTTCTATATTATTTATTTATTTGGCATATGTATCCATATTATGTTAGTCAAAAACTTGTAAACTATGTTAGCAAATTACAATATTATGTTATGTAGATATTAACAAGAAAATTATTATTTCATGATACTTATTTCGATCACTTGTTTAGAACTTGTAGTAAGTACCTACAAGCTGTTTAGTTTGTAATTAAATTGCATTGTCGGAATTGTTTTGAGTTGTTATTATTATTATTCTACTAGAACCTTTCCATACTATTGATACAATAAAATATTATTAATTTAAAAGTGCCTGTCTGTTTATTACCTTTTTTAAAAAAAAGAAAATGAATAAATAAATATAACTTATATACTACAAGGTATTAACGAAATTCGATATGAAGTTAAAGAATAAAATTGTATAATACGAACGAACACATACTATATTTTACTGTTAATAATTTACTATATTTTTTGTATAGGGGATGTAAGTTTATGCAAACGAAGTTACGTATAACCGCTAAATTAATATAATTTTCGTTTCGACCACATTCGCTAACTCTCAAATGTCCTCAGAGAGACATTTTTCTTTAGGCATAACCCAAAGTGAAAATACAAAATTATCATCTATGGAGTAGAGCAATCATTAGAACTATTTGAATCTCAATAGAGACACCTAATTATAGCACTGTCCACGTATTATGTCTTCATTCAGCACCGGTTGAGTGATGACCGCGGCTTGATGTACCCGAGATACAATCACCGTCTTACTGTCATATGGTATATTGATGAATTATACCACGTAAGAAGTAATAAGTAAAGCGATATATATATTATAGCATTCATTTATTGATATGTACTTTTATTTTTGTTTAAATATTAATAACTAGCTGTGCCCGCGGTTTCATCTGCATGAATTTGTAGCCCATGTATTATTCTAATGTATAAGGTGTAGTACAGTAAAGTTTCATCAAAATCCGTAAAAAAATTAGTAATTTGAGCAATAAATAACAACATCCATCCATCCATGTAACTCACAAACTTTCGTGTTAATAATATTAGTACTTTTGTAGAAAATATTCCTTACAGATAAGACTGCCTGTTGTATTAGTTCATTTATTTATTTATTTATTTAATTAACACAATATAAACTTACAGCTAATTGCCAACACGTTTATATTTTAAATCTATTTATACTACTTAGGCTTTGAAGCCGGCTACCGCAAGGGAAACCCCAAGTAGCGCCCGTAACTTGTGACACGGGTGTAGGTTTAAAAGGCCCTTTTAGAATGCATTAACACTCACCTTCACTACTTGCAGCTTCCCCCCAGGCCCAACTAAGACCGGGATAAACCCATTCTTAATTCAATTCACTTTAGTATCCAAAACACAACCGGCACGCTCTGCGCTCGTCGACTGAATGCCGCGGCTCACCCAACGAAAGATGATTATTCACCTACCGACCTCCGTATTTACAGAGCGAAGTCAGTGTAGTAGGTCGGTCTATAAATACTAGATGGCGCTATTTACAATATTTGTAATAATCTTTACATTGGGTACTTCATTAGTACTAAACACAAACTACCTTCTTTTAATTTTTTTTAGGTTTTTTGTAAAATATTGATGTGAACTCTAACAATTGTCTGTCTTATATTAGTTGTATAACACAAGCTCTGCTTATCTTGGGACCAGATGGCGCTGTGTGAATTGTTCGGGGTATTATTTTTGATGATTTTCTTCATTAGTACATCCGTGTCAAATCTGGGTGGACTCTTAGTAGTAAATAAATCGATACAACAAAATGACCGTATGGTGTATAAGTAAGAATCAATAAAGAACAGGTTAAGACTCTAGTTATTGGTGGGGCAGGTCGTGCTAACACTAACGTGGCCTTTGTTGAACGCCGCTCCTGTATTACGGCGCAGGGGTACGCAACATTTGGTTACTATTACTTTCTTATTTTTTTATATTCGCTATTTGGTGGCCAAAGTATTTTTATTTCAAATTTTTACAATCTTAGTAATTTTGTTTGTTCTGTCTGTGTGTTCCGGCTAATCTCTGAAATGGCTGGATCGAATTTGACCGAACTTTTTTTGCAGGTAGCTGATGTAATAAGGAGTAACTTAGGCTACTTCTATTTTAGAAAAATAAAGTTTAATTCCACATGTACGAAATCGCGGGAACAGCTAGTCTTTTGTATATATCTATGTAATGTTGTTGTCTTATGTATATAATAATTTTCAAATTTCGAATTTCGAATCATTATGTAAATAAAAAGTAAAATATACTTACACTAGCTTTTGCCCGCGGCTTCGCTCCTTTCTTAGGGGATGCCTACGTCATAGTAGCTTTTTGCGTGCAAAGTCTCAGTCCGATCGGTTTAAAATTGAGAAAGTTTCATATAAACTTTCATCCCCTATTTTATCCCTTTGGGGGTAGAATTAATCATAATTCTTTCTTACCGGATGCCTAAGCATAACATCTACGTGCATGCCAAATTTTAGCCCGATCCGTCCAGTGGTTTGGGCTGTGCGTTGATAGATCACTATGTCAGTCAGTCACCTTTGAGTTATATATATTTAGATGGCCAAGAAGATTTTACATTCATACTTGATCATCTAATGTATTCAATATCTGCCTCTTTTCTTTCACGCTGTGTACTTCTTCGTTTCTTACTTTATCTTTCCAGCTTATTCTTTCCTTCCTTCTCTAACACCTTCAAAAGCCTCCGGTTTGTCCCTTTCTTTTTTATTTGTTTTCCACGTCTAACACAGGGCTAATAATATTGGAATTAATGAAATTAAAACATAATGGAATTAATGAACCAATTATATTTATTGTCAGGAAAATAGAAAATCAAATTGTCTGTTGTTTTTAGAGATCAAAAGTTTCATGATTTATTGGTTCACTTATAAACTTGTTCCTCTATTAACGTCACTAGATGTATTGGTTGAAGATTTAGTGTTAAACTGGTATATACATAAAATACATAAATTCACGCTATTATACCTCATTAGGGTAGATGAAGATATGTCTGGGTGTTGAATAAGTCGGAGTGTAGAGTATTATTTATGTTTAAGATTAATAAAAACTGTTAAAGTAGATTATAATCCATAAAATAGTATTGTTTGCATGCAGCGCCAATAGATGGCGCTGTAACAAAATTGAAACTCGCTAACGTTTCGTTTTGTAGAAAGTCCTAAAGTTACTTTATGACATTTTTTTGTACCTGTATTTGAAAACAACCAATAAACCTTATATACATGAGTGTAGTGTTTTGGTTTATAGTACCCTTAGGACCTTGTGGTTTTAACATATTACTCATTTTCAATAGGTCTGAGAATCAGCTACTATCTATTTTTCGTACACCTAAGTGATAAGTTATCGAACCCTAACATTTATTTTTATTTTTTGTACTATTATTTTTATACCTCAGCATTAAAACACATACTACCCCAAATTTACATCCCTCAACCATTAAACCCCACTTTTTAATAGTGATTTTAGTTTATGAGGCAAAACAACGTTTGCTAGATCAGCTAGTTGATAATAATAATAATAATAATCTCAAGACAATTCACACAGCGTCATCTAGACCCAAGTTAAGCTAGCTAAAGCTTGTGTTATGGGTGCTAGATAACTGATACGAATACATAGATTTTTTTGTAAATACATACATATTAGACATAGAAAACATACAGACTGATACAAACAATCATACTCACGAATACAAATATCTGAGCAGTGCGAGGAATCGAACCTGCGGCTATCGGAAGTAAGGTGGTGTGCTACACCGCTAGACCACCGAGGTCGTCGAGTTGTATTAAAACGATCCAAAGGTTGTGTATCCCGGTAGCTCCCGCTCAGCGCCATACCTTCGTGAGCGGCTTTAATTTTCACCAGAATCGAACTGCTGATCGGCATTATGTCAATTACTCTGCGCGCACGCAACTCTAGAATTTTCTATTGCCTTATTTGTTTAAGGTGCTAAGTTTAATGTTAGCCCCTTTAACGGAATAGAGTTCGTTATCTTAGATTTTATGGGAATTTCAGAAGGCTGTTAGAATATTTATTTATGTAGTTTGTTTATATCCCCAAAAGTATTTAGAACGGCCTCGGTGGTTTAGTGGTTTAGCACGCCTTACTTCCGATGGTCGCGGGTTCGATTCCTAGCATGGTACAACCATTTGTTTTTTTAGAAGAGTATATTAAGGTTTCTTTAGGGTCGACAACGCGTACGTGATACCCTTGGTGTTTTAGGCGTCCATAGGCTACGGTAACCATTTACCATCAGATGGGCCGTATGCTGGTTTGCCACCATCGTAGTATAAAAAAAAATCGGTCGGGCCATTAGCTTGTTTGACATTCAAATTACATAAATACATTTTGAAACCTTCCATATCATACAGTGTCTTTGCTTACGTCCTGTCATTTTTTCTCCGCGAACATAAGCGAAATTGATGACCCACTGTCATCTGATATCACTAACAAGCGGTAGCAGATTTGAACGTGCGATATCTCATGTAAGAAACCCTCTGTTATGCGATATCGTTGACGTAAACAGTGTGCCCATTCCCAAATATTTGGGTGTAGCGAATTGAAGAATAATTGCAACATTGCGTACAGGTACAAGAATAAACTGCTTCGTATATTATCTATGATGTTCCTTATTTAACACTTTCTTGGAATAAGCTGGTTGTATTACCGACTTGCTTACTAGAGAATACTCGAAAATACTGGCCACTGATAAAAACCATATAGCCATTTTAATTTAGAAAAAAGAATTCGATTTAAAATTAGAATTGCTACAAAAAGGACGTTACAAATTTAATATTAAAAAAAAGAAAATATTGCATTATAATAATCATTAGATTAAGACGTGATATAAAAACTTTTTACCCATTTTTAAGAAAATTGCACGGACAGAGGTGTGTAAAATAATATAATATAGTATAGTAATAATATAATAAAATATAGTTTATGTAGGGTAGGAGTACAGAATGCTAATATTTTATTATAAACTATATAAAATTGAAATTTATAGCCTATATATTATTCTGATGTATAAGCCATATTACTTTTCAAGTTTCATCAAAATCCGTTCAGTAATTTTTGCGTGAAAGAGTGAAACATCCATTCATACTTATAAACTTTCACGTTTATAATATTAGTAAGATATACATAATGGAGGTTGGGGGGAAAGGGGATTGTGATGTAGACTGATGATCTACTAGCATTGTACCTAGAGGATTTGATCCCGGGTTCGATCCCGGGAGCAATTTATGAATGCAGTGGCAATGAAAAGTCCTACTTTTATTTTGGTAATATTTTAAAGCTATATTAAACAAAATTTGCTTCTAATTTCATTGAAACAATTAATATTTGTAGTTTACAAATTTTAATACATACGGTATTATCTTTTAGTAATCCCGAAATCTCGGGATTCAAAAAACTAGTCGGGATCGTATTCTCTAATTGTACCTGACGCGTGGTTGACCTCCACGCGGTTCCCACTGAAACCATCTCGATAAATTTCTGGTGACTTTATCACGATGCGTTATGATTGAAATGACAGACAAACACAGACTGTACTGGAGAGATAGATAATAGTAAACGTCACCTCAAAATATGAACAGCATCACAGTCAGTAAACGGTGAGTATATATATACTCCACATGAAGTAGGCCTATAATATACACCATCTCAAGTATTCAGCGAGCCGTATTAAATTTTGTCGTATAACCGTTCTTTAGTCAAGTACGAATTAATCTTTTAAGGTATAAACTGAACCAGTTTCGTGGTCCAGATCGCGGGCAAGTGATACGAATGCGGCCGTTGAAATGGCGGAGTAAAAAGCAAATCATCGCGCAATTAGCTGATTAATTGTTTAATTAATTGTGCACTTTGTGACCACATTGCTTTAAGTTAAAGATGCTTTTTTTGTTATGGACTTGGATGTGCTGATTGGTGCATGTTGGAAGAGATAGCGTTTTAGATCTACGAGTAGAAATTAAAATTTAATTATCTATTTTATTTCTTGCATAGAATGTTAATATAGAAACAGAATTGGTTGTTGATAAAGTCAGTTATAGTACTAAATTTAATTTTAGAAATGATTTGTAGTGGTGGTCGATGGTGATTTAGAATGGTTCATTTATCCTTTTTCGAAAAATACTTCTCTCCTTTGTGAGAGATTTTTTCCTAAGAAGCAAACCTTTATTTTTATACTTATGGCTTTCTACTAAATTTAAGTTTCTGTGATTTTATATCTATCTACAACAACTATAAAGTTGAAATTTATTTATATATTTGTAGCGCACAAAATCTTATAGATGGAGGATTTAATGCCTGATGGCATTCTCTACCAGTCAACAGTCGCGTTCATCAGAGATAATAAGGATGCAATGTAATAATAGGTATTAAGATATGAAACAGATAAATATATATATCGTGTTTTAATCAGGTATGAAATTTGAATATCAAACTTGAAAATAACATATACTGAACTTTCAACTGAAAACACTGTTTCATACAATAGAAACAATTAATAGCAAGTAAAATCTGAAATTCTGAATAATGCCTCAGACATATTAATCAGGAGAAAATCTTTCGACTTGTACCATACAACATTATTTATGTTCCGTAAAGTCGGAAAATAAATTTGGGCAGCATCGCACTCTGATATTTTTTCTCTATAACATTGATGTTTGAGAAAAAACCATTATCTTAAAAGTCTTTTGTGGTAAGAAATATATGTCTTAAGTAGTCTGTACCAAACTTAATAGAAACGATCGTTTCTATGAACTCACACGTTTTATATACTATCTATGTTGCACGGGACCTGAATGTCCCTAACATTTCTTAATTGTATAGTAATAGCATCGGCTATTACTATACAATTAAGAAATATATACTTAAGGAAAAAATCAATAAGTCAAAGACAACGACTTGGTTAGAGGTTATTATATTAATTAAAAATATTTTAATTTATATAGTGAATCTCAATGTCATAAAGGGCTATTATATTACATATACACGGACGAATATAATTTAAATATGTATACCTTTTTGGCATCATCCGTTCTATCTGTATTATTCATTAAATCTCGCTGTTGCTCTCTTCAGATCTACAGACAGAAGTTCCCATTATTTTTTTCGATTTAATTTTTATGTTATTCTGAGTGCTATACAAGGAGATTTGTAAATATAGATATAATAGCTGTCACAGCAAACTTGTTTTGCTATAAAAAAATAAGTATCTACTAATATCGTTATTAAATAATAGTGGTTGGTAATAGAAGAGTAAAAATTTAGGGTTGTATGTTATGTTTTATGCCAAATTATATAATAATAAATATGTCCAAAAAATTAAAATAACAATATAAGAGAAGAGAACAACAACCCTTATCACTTAAGAGTATTAAAAGTAGATAGTAGCCGATTTTCAGATCTACAGAATAAGTATATAAAATTTCATAATAATCGGTTAAGCCACGAGAATTATATATATATGATTTAATTAACTCTCTGGCCAATAATAATAATTTCACCACCCCAATTTTTCTTCCCACGGTTGACCACTATACATATAAATAGGCCCACTGTGCGGACATGCCTCTCATAACTCACAATCTGAACACTGGCACAAACTTGACAGGTGCTATAAAAGTTTATGAGGATTGAACTCTCGCCGCAGTGAGTCCGCCATCGTTTTGCGTGGACAAAAAAATTGGAGCACGCTGGCTTGACTCATGAAAATTAATAAGCATTTCGTCAGAAGCCATTGGTCGTCGGTGCCTGTGCTTTCGGGAATTTTTATCTGCAATTTGTCTTCTTAAAGTTTTAAGTTCATCATTTTTTTATAGCTATTTACAGACGATTTCGGGAGCAATTACATAGTACGTTACTTATTTTACTTTATTATTATTAAAAGGTAAACAATGTCAATAGAAACTAATAAAATCAATGTAGTAAATTAAATATAAGTATTACTTATAAGTTAAATTAAATGTAAGTATGTAATTCTTTAACAATCATAAGAAAGTAATTGGAAAAAACGAACAAAAAATATGACTCGAAAGAAAACATTAAATAATGGTAAAAAGAAACTGCATGTCAATTTCAATATCTTATCTGCGTGTCGAGAAATATTTTAAAAAGATGATACTGTGCCATCCATTTTTCTTAAAATTAAGGTGAAACACCCGAAAACCGGCAACATGGCAGGTCATCGCATCGCCATATTCGGCGGTCGATCGGGCGGTCGGCATAAATGATTCGAAATTGTTTCCGCAAGCGTACGAAACGGCACAAAAAACACGTGTCACAGTAATAAATCATTCGGAGCTGGCGAGTTGAGTTTACTCGATTAAACGAACGATTCGATTGGCGATGCGACGATTACATACACGCATGTATTTATAGAGAGAGTTGTAAGTAGGAATGCCGTCAGACTTTTTTTTGTTTTAAACTCTTTCTGAAAGTCTTCTTTTTTGTGTTATCGCTAAATTAAAAATGTACCTTCTTAACTGATATCCCAGATGAGGTAATCACAGTCATTAATGTTGTACTATATTACGGTGAACGCAACACTTATTTTATTAGATAGACAAGGTACATTTCAGTCCAACGCGATACGACGTGATTTCGTTTGTTACGTATTAGTATTTTCGACCACTGGACTAACTCAGTCAGAAACATAAATTGGGACACAAAGATAGTTTTTAGTTCGTTTTGGTGTCGACCAGATTTGAACTCAACAATATTACGGGGTACTAACTACCGAGGTACTACAAGGCCCCTATGTCTCCACTATCAATTACTCTTATTATATTCTTTATAATGATTGCAAATATAAATTTGAATTTCGAACGTTATAAATGTCAAGTCTATGTAATATATACGGGTAAATACGTTACACTATCAACCAAATTAATGGCATAATAATGTGTTTCTTGTAAAATAATCAAAACATCCAATAGTAGCAGCCGCTACCGACTATGGTATTAGTAAAGGTCAGAAGTGTAACAGTGGGATATAAATATCACTAAATTGAAACTGCCAAAGGTCATCAAAGTATACTTTAAATCTTTTTAGTATTAGGCTAGTTAGCAATACTACTCGTATATCCAACAATAATTATCATATGTCGTAATGTTTTACGTCAACGATTACCGGTAATAATAATATATTACCGTAATAACTTTCATGATGACAGAGCTAAACCTATTTTGAAATATTTAGTAGCAATTAAAGGTTTATCCGCAATGTCAGCTATATTTCAAGTAATATTGGATTAGTCAGTAGCATGCAAGAATATATTTGTAAATCTCGTATAATCCGTGATTATGTAGATTATTATATGTGTTAATGATAATATATTTTTAAAGGTTAATAAAGAAAATAATCCTATTTAACAAGACTCAAAAATATCTCCATATATTAATACGTTAAGCAAAAACATTGTATCTATTTTTATAAAAATTGCGTCGACGTAGGAGTTTGAAATTGCGCACATTTATAGTTTTTTTTAGAGATAAAGTGCAGAATTCTATTTGTTTTTAAATATACATAAAAATAAATTGAATAAAAAAACATTACAGACACTAACATTTGACACATATGCATAGAAGTACATTCTTTGATAATAGAGCCTTAATAATGTTCAAACTTATAATTTAAATTTATTATGGTTTCTCAGTTATCTGAACTAATATGTAGGAAGGTTATAATTTCAAAAATATTAGTTAAAGTTAGAAATTCTGAATACATATTTAGAACTAGCATTAATTTATCTCCTTAAGGGTGGAATTTATCAAAATCCTTTCTTAGGGGATACCTACGTCATTGTAGCTTTATGCATGCAAAGTATGCCCAAACGGTTTAAGATTGACAAAGTTTCATACAAACTTTCATCTCATATTTTATCCACTTGGGGGTAGAATTAATCAAAATCCTTTCTTAGCGTATTCCTACGTCATAACATCTACTTGCATGCCAAATTTCAGCGTGATCCGTCCAGTGGTTTGGGCTGTGCGTTGATAGATCACAACGTCAGTCACCTTTGAGTTATATGTATTTAGATTTCTAACATTGTGATAGAAACAATAGATACCAAATGCAATGTTTCGTACAGACCTGTTTTACTTGGGTAGTGTCAGTATTTGTATTTAAACTAGTTTTGAATCAAGTAAATTCACCATGATGAGCTGATAATTGATCTGCTTTTATTCTTATCCTATCATATCCACGATTTTCCACCATACTTTATATTTAGTAATTTTGCAATACGTCACCGACCCAATGTTACGGTCGTCTAGGACGTTTCATACAAAAGTTTTTAGAATATTCTCGTCTAATAGTTTATAAAAATGAAAAAGTATGAAAATCTAACGAACCCTACCGCCTTCGCTATAAGCATCTTAATTTTAAAAATAAATTACATACCTTATTTCTCGCTTATAATGTAGGCAAAAGTTTTTTTTACTCAAGCAAGATTTTGTTTCAGATTCTACAAGATTCTACAATACGCTTATATATTTGGCTATTGTAATACATACATTTAGAGGTATGTTATACAAGGTCGTACATGCAATATCGGTGTTTGGCCTATTAGGCTCTTTGAGTTGAGGTCCAAGAGTGTCTGATGGTGGCCCTGTTACTAAGGTGGTCTTATTTGTAATTTATCGATTGTAAATAAAAATATCAAATCTTTCCGTTTTGTAAAATTACTTTAGATATCTTTCTTCTTTCTCTTAGTGCTGTACCACTTTATGTGGGGTCGGCTTATCTAATTTTGCAGCACCAGGAAAATCTGTCCTCGTTTGTCGGGTTGGGCAATTTATCCGCAGCTTAGCATGCTTACTCATGCTAGTCCACCAGGTGGCTGCAGGACATCCTTTACTTACGGATAGTCTACTTTTAGAGAGTCTCAAGGCTTTTTTGACCACATAATCCTCGTCATTTCGCATTACATGGCCATACCATCTGATTCGGCTTTCGGTAAGTTTGTCCGTTATTAGAGCCAGTATAATATTAGTTTAAATATATTATAAGTAATTATTATCTGAACAACATAAAGTACGAAATAAACCCAAAATATTAGTATTAAGTTCGCGATCAACAACTACTATGTCTCACCAAACATGGCGACAGTTCGAAAAAGTACCGCTCGTAAATAACAAATGCATTCGCATAAACGGTCGAGATGCACCGGTTGTGGAGAAAAAAAATCAACTCCGTAATTAAACTGGCCAGTGCTCCCAGGAAACACTGCTTCCATACTTCGCATGTTTCGGTGCGCGGTACAAACAAAAATTTGCGGCATTGTCCCTCCCCCGTGTAAAATTGAGCCATAAATATTCTACGCGTAATTTCCGATTGTGAAATTTTGTCCACGGATTTGCATATTCGACGCAATGTGATGTCGCCTTTAAGGTTATTTTATTTGCCACCACATTGTTTAAACAACCGGACAGTATCACTTGAACGTTGCGACAGATTAAATTGTGCATACCTTTTTTTTTATTAAGTAGCTTTACGGCTCTGGATATTCCTTTACATTCAAACAATTACTGTATATAGGTTACCTATAAATTACTACTACTAGAGCATCCATAGGGTATGATGTATAGATGGTGAGAGGGTTACAAGGGGAATTTCTTCTTTATTATATAAACTTACTAGCTAAGTCCGCGACTTCGTCCGCGTAAAATAGTGACCTTGAGCAGATAAGTTGAATATTTAATAATCTAACTCAAAATAGACATCATTTTAGCTTCAAAAATGGCGAAACTTTAATTTTCTATTTAATTTTACTTCCTTTAGAGTGTACTTTTTATAAACTTGGAATGTTATATTTATTAATTTATAATCTATTTTAGATTAGAAATTAGTAAATACAACATAAGTTGCAAGTTCTGACCTTAAAAATGATGAATTTCTATACAACCTTGCATCTTCTCTTCCAACCACTTACTCTTTTTCGCTTTTTTTATCTGCGAACCAAATTTCATTAAAATTGGTTCCGTAGTTTTCACAGACATACAAACAGAGTTACTTTATCTATCTTAATTAGTCTCTGCAAACTAAATGCTGTACATTATTCAGTTATTTTAGTATTACCATGTCTTTACACACTTACCAAGTGTACATTTCATATTTTATTGACGTAATTATTTTCTTTTCAATAAATGGTTTGTGTGTCACGTGAATATCATTATAATGTAATCCATACCGATATTACAAATACGAAAGTGCGTCCGTGTATTCGTCTGTATGTTTATTACCATTTGTGTCTGCGGGAACACATCAACTATTTATTAAAAAAAAAACAGGTTGGATTACGAATCCTTATAAAGTAATAAATTAAAATAAAAAGGACTGTGTATTAAAAAAAAAGTATTGGAGAAAAAAGAAGAAGAAATATGATTTCGACCTGGAAGAACGTCTTCAACACTCCGAACTCCCGAAAGTAAGCAATGCAACTCCAAACTTACTCATCTTTGCTCAGGAACGACCCAATGTGTAGTACAGTTTAATGGCCACGCACTGTAGAGTATATTTTTATAAAAACAATTATATTTATATCAAGTAAATCAATAATTTCCTTGTTTTATATAGTTATACAGAGCGTCCTTTTCATTCCAGGTCTTTTTTTCAATTGTTTTTTTTATTCTATATTCGAAAATTGAGTGGCATGTTTTTATTTGTGGACAGTATTATCAATCGCCCTTTGCTCCAGCAAGCAAGCCGGTGATACAATCAGCTTAGACTAACGAAGTTCGGAATACGGAACAAAATTTATTAATTATAATAAATGTGTATTATATATTTTTATAATATTTATTATTATTATTAATACAATTAATCAGTTTTTTTATTCAAATTCCCAAGAGGCGTCGCACAGAAGTTATCAAAAGTGATATATAAAAAATTGATATCAAAATAATACAATATTTATAAAAATAATGGTGGACAAGCTGCTAGTATCACCTTTTCTCACATTACATATAATATATAATAATAATTATGAATGATTCACATAGTGCCATCTAGTCCCAAGTTCAGGAGAGCTTATGTTATGGGTACTAAACAACTGGTATAAATACATACATAATATACATAGAAAATACCCAGACCGATATAAACAAACATACTCATGAATACAAATGTTTGTACGATTTCAGGAATCGAACCCACGACCATCGGAAGTAAAGCAGTGTGAAAAACCCCTAGACCACCGAGGTCGTCCTGAAGATAATTAATAAATGGTAAGTGGTAACTGTCGCTTATATACACGAATAGCACTACATTAACATATTCATTCCAAAAATATTTGTGTCTATTTGTTCTTGATAATCTCTGAAACGTCTGTATTATGACGAGACTTTAACTTGTAGATAGCTAATGTTATAACTAATTTAGGCATACAAATTGAAGAAATAGTAGTTATTTTAATAAAATTAAATTGAATTCCACACATAGCAGATACTTGATTATATATTAAAAAATCTGTATAATAAATATGGATAGTTCACTGTAGAGACTATTAATATATATTCTATATTAGACTATAGACTATTGCTATAATAGTAATTCAGTAGCGGCATCAATTAATATAGTTGGGCGTGAGGCGGCGATCGCCGGGGGCGAATTCGTTATCGTGACTACTGTTCACTCGCTTAATAATATCACGATCGCGTGGGAACACGTGCAAGTCAACAGCTTACTCTATCTATATCTATCTACATCTATATCTATCTACATCTATATCTATATTTATCTATTTTTTTAATGGATGATAATGGTATGGTGTATCTGCTTGCGCTAACGGTTTCCTGAGCATGAGGTCAGGTCAGTTAGCCCATCTTGGTTTCCAGGAAGTGGAGGTCAACATGACATTGTACATTGCTAGAAATTGGGTTATTAGTCCATAGTGCTCAGTAAGATTAACTTGAAATTTTGTTTGATGTACTCTATCATCGTACTGCAAAGGTTTTTGGCATGTTTTACTTTTTTTTAGTGTTTTTGATTTACATTATACGGTTTAAAAATTTTTTTTTTTCGGACTACACTAATGCTGTTGGCTGCAGCTGGCCTTTACAGATTCACCGGACGATAGGGGACGATTGCAGATGGCACTCCAAACCCGCGGAAGGACTTATGGAGCGGCTGACGGCCAACTCCCGGCTGACGACAAAATTTTGAATTTAATCTTTATAAGAATAGTTTATGACTTTAAAGGTTATAAACTATTATAATCAGATAAATATACATAGTTTCATAACTACAGGGTCAAGATTTTTTTTTATTTTTCTAATAGCTCTAATGACTTCTTCTATGTGTTATGTGATGTGATTTCTAGTATGGGCAAGTTCCAACAGTGTCCTGAAGGCAATTGCTGTAAAATAGACTGTCCCATTCTAAGACACTGGCTGGAACAGGTAATACGTTCAAAGTTACATTTTTATTTTGTTTCTACTTTTATTTCATTACTAATACAGGATAAATTATATTATTAAGCTGTTAATAACAGAATTGATCATGTTATGTGAAAATAAATTATTATTATTATTTACACTACTGTCGTATTTTCTCAGCTTTTGCTGGTTTTTACTTTATTATTATTATTATTATTATATCCTGATTCTGGTTTATTATTGACTTTATATATAGAATGTTCATTAAAAAAATCATTCCCTGTGGCAGTAGAAATACTATTTCCGCATAAATTGTCTCTTGTTCCCACAACTATTTCAATTACTCGCTGGGTGGGTGACCACCATTTATCTTTGCGGAATTGCCTGCATGCACGCTACAGCCTGTACCAATACGTTTCTAAATAAATACGAGTAAATTAAACACACCATAAACAATTTTAGAGCTCCGAATTAAAAAGATAAAATAAACACTTATACTTATAATATAACCTTTTTAATTCAGAACTACTATAAGTATCATTTTATGTTTTTAGTTACTTTTTCACTACCCTATGTCAACCAAAGCATAGCTTATAAAGCAAGCTGCTTGGCAATAGAAATAAGTGATACTATGCTGTGCTACCCACGCAGACGAATACATGGTTTACCTGAAAACTAATCAGGGCCGTGTGAAAAATGAAAAAAATTAAAGTACAATCTAAATATATAACTCAAAGGTGACTGACGTAGTGATCTATCAACGCACAGCCCAAACCACTGGACGGATCGGGCTGAAATTTGGCATGCAGGTAGATGTTATGACGTAGGCATCCGCTAAGGAAGGATTTTGAATAATTCTACCCCCAAGGGGATAAAGTAGGGGATGAAAGCTTGTATGACACTTTGTCAATTTTAAACCGATCGGACTGAGACTTTGCATGCATAAAGCTACTATCCCCTAAGAAAGGATGCCACCCCTAAGGGAATAAATTAACGCGAGCGAAGCCGCGGGAAAAGGCTAGTTTCTCATATGAATTGTTGTTTGTAATATGTAACTTGCTTGTACTTTAATCCAATTAAAATAATTAATAAAAGCATATTCGCTGGTTTTAGAGTTGTTATTACATTAATAAACATAATATTATGAAGGGAAGATAAAACATAATGTTTATATGCAAATTAAATTTGAAGCGTGCAGAGTTTTATGGACTTTGATAAAGTATAATATTCACTTTGCTGTGCTTGTGATTAATTTTATTAAATACAGTTATCATATATATGTATATATATGATAACTGTATTTATATATACTATATATATGGGATAATGTATAACGTTTTTTCGACTATTTTTATATAAAAAAAAATTGTATATCTTGATAATCTATAATAATTAAAAGCGAGTCCTTCTATATTTGACTCCAGTCCATTCATCTCATTCTCTCATATCTGGTCCTTCTCCCCTCCGATCGATCCACCGTCCAATTCAAACGGGATAGAAATTACGACGGCCTGAGCCGAGGTTCGTACCCATAGCTGTGCCCTCAGAATAAAGTCGTCGTCAGGAAGTTAGCCTTCAAGCGCTCCATAAGTTCTTCCACGAGTGCCATCTGCACTCCCCTATAGTTCGGTGAAGCTGTAAAGGCCAGATGCGGCCAATAGCATTAGAGTAGTTCGAAATAAAACATTTTTTCTGTATTACAACACACGCATCTTTTAATCTTTACTTACTCTTTCATGCAACCTACATGTAGAAAGGAGATGGGGTAGCCAAAGCCATTCATTTCATTCATAAATTAAAAAGTTAAAGTCATGATCCTGATGAATCCAGCGCAGGTACTAGGGGCCTACTACTGTTCATATTTTCATCATTTACTTTAAAATTACAATAGAAATTCAAAATAAAAGGTATAATAATAGTTAAAATAAGTTGAATGTTCAATCTGTTTTCACGAGTTCACATGTCACTGGTTCGGATCCGGCTCGAAGGACCAATGTTCAGATTGTACAGAAACTATAAAAAATCCTGATAATTAAAATTGATAATAAACGTACTTAATGATAAAAGATGAATTGAGTTTGGTGAAATATGAAATGAAACATTAACGGACAAATAAGAATTTTGCTCTAAAAATTATGGTGTAATGTACGATTTCTTTAATTACAGTTGGCGACTATATTTCTGTAAGTTACCATTTAAAGACAGTTTCCGGAGCGATTCGCCCATTGCTCTAAACGCGGCGTTTGCGCAACTGATCATATCCCTATAAATTTACGTCAGGCAACCAGTGTTACCAGCTTAATAAATTTACCACAAGAATCGGTTGATTTAGTCCACCCTGCTGTGGGCAAAGTTTATTTATAATAGCTAACCGACACAATAAAGTAATGATTTATAAGAGTATATACTACTTCTATGTAGTTATACTGATTATAATATAATTAAAAGATAATAATTCTTTTTTGCTTCAGTTTCCATTAGTCCTACTCTTTATGACGAGATGTACGAATTAGTATACTCCCGGCGTTAAAGTTCAGTACCTGTTATGGTCTCTTTGATAGTATTGCTTTCTTAGAATAATATACTATTGCTGCAGGTGTATAGCGACGGATTTATTTTTGCTAAAGTTTTCTAATACCTATATTTTTTTAGTCCTATTTATGATGAGCATGATTGCATACTCTCCAGTTTGAACTTTCATAACTGTTGCGACCTCTTTGGTATGATAGCTCACTGCTTATAAGACAATATCTAGGATAGACAGAACAGTTGACTACAATGTTCGATACGACAAATATGACGGACCAAAATGATCATTATGATCTCGTTCAAATCAATATTAACGATCAACAGACTTTTCAGTAACATTTGTACCTTTTTCACTCAAATACTTTACTCGAATGTAAATGAACGGCCTCGGTGGTCTGACGGTTTAGTACACCATTTCACTACTGATGGTCGCGGGTTCAACTCTTTGCACGGTACAAACATTTGTATTCATGACTATAATTGTTGGTATCGGTATGAGTGTTTTCTATGTATATTATGTATATGTTTAAAAAAGAAATCTAGGTATTTCTATGTCGTCTAGCACCTATAGCACAAGCTCTACTTATCTTGGGCTAGATAGTATTGAGTAAATTGTTCGAGGGAATTACTATTATCAATGAAATTAGTTACACAAATAGTTCAGACTATAGAATAACTTTTTTGCAAAAAATGATACCCAGATAATGTAAATAAAAATAAACATATTTTATATGCAAACTTATAATATAATAGTCTTATTCGTATAGATTTAAATATTTAGTAGTTTTTTTAACTAGTGGGGTAGTTAGTATAGGTCGAAATATGTATTCGTTTTGAACTAGTGGGGTGGTTAAAATTTATTTGGCAACACTGCAAGTGGCCATGCGTTATTCTGCGCGCGTAACTTTTGGATTTGCAGACCGTACACGGTCGCCATCTTGTCTATATTTGGCCTAGACTGATTTATTGGTCGCGAGTGATCTGGATGCGTGGAATAGATCTGATATCAGGCTATAACGTTCTATTCCTATTACGACCAGTTATTGAACCCCATTTATAAAACTTAAACGCCTTTAGATATTTTTTTACTTTACAGCAGTTGTTCGACTACTGTTACAATATTGTCTAATGGAATGCATACACTTATTGACTGATGGTCGATCGTATTATGACCAATATTAATAAAACCAATCTATATATATATAACTCATATAGTGAGTGACATAGTGATCTATCAATGCACAGCCCAAACCACTGGGCGGATCGGGCTGAAATTTGCATGCTACCTGTATGTTATGACGTAGGCATCCGCTAAGAAAGGATTTTGATTAATTCTACCCCCAAAGGGATAAAATAGGGGATGAAGTTTGTATGAAACTTTGTCAATTTTAAACCGATGGTGCTGAGACTTTGCAAGCATAAAGCTATTATGACGTAGGCATCCCCTAAGAAAGGATTTTGATAAATTACATCCCTATGGGGATAAGTTAACACGAGCGAAACCGCGGGCAAAAGCTAGTTTAATAGTAAAGCCTGTATGCAGATTGAATACACTGGACATAATCTTGTGCAAAAAAAGCAAAGTTTGTGAGTATGGATTGAGTAACAAAGAGGATGTTTGTTACTCTTTCACACAAAAACTACTCAAGGGTAGTTTTCTTATAGTTATGAAATTGTTGATGACACTTTACAATAATATAGTTTATACATTAGAATAATACATAGACCATACAGTGAAGTTACAGAATATGGAGCCAATAATACCTAAGGCACGAGATTTCAGGTCTATAGCCTGTTTGTCACCATCATGTTATAAAAAAAAATGAATCTTCAATATTCTTCTTAATTGTTAATAAATAAAAAATAACATATTTTGTATCTGTACAATTAAAATAGATTCATGAACTATAAATAACATTTATTTAAAAGAGGAATACACAAGTTTCTTCGCTCATTCTTCTTGTGATGAGACTGCGTTCCGAATGATTGCTAGAATAAAAAAAAATGTCTATTCAAATGTGCATAAATTAAGTTTATTTAAATAAAGATTATTTCTATTCATACTGTATTTCAGGCTGGTTGTGTACATTATAAAAATTATTAACCAGAGAGCTCCAAATGCAACAAACCAGTATTTTGCTTTGGTCTGATTTTTTTCGACTCGGCTAATACGCTGGCCGCGTATGGAGCAATAGATCGCATTTATATCATACCTTTGCCATAAATATGTAATAAAACTGCCTGTTGTATATTCAGTGGGCGAGGCAGAAGAACGGCGCAGATTTAAATATTCCAACGCCGTATATGCACTTTTAATTTGTCGCATTCAATCTAATTATGTGGTAATACGCCGGTATGGCATTCTACCGCTTGCATCTGGTTTTATAACGGTGGTAACTTTTGTGGTATACACGGCATGTACAATAATTTATTAGGTACTAGTTACTCGCCCTGATTTCACACAGGTGTACATGTATTATACATTTAAACCTTCGTCTTGAATCACTCTATCTATTAAAAGAAACGGCTTCTAAATCTGTTGCGTAGTTTTAAAGATTTAAGCATGTATAGGGACGGACAGACAGCGAGAGCGACTTTGTTTTATACTATGTAATGCTATCTTTTTCATTACCTCCTCTTTTTTTCGGACTACTCTAATGCTGCCTTTACAGCTTCACCGGACGATAGGGGGCGAGTGCAGATGGCACTCCAAACCCGCGGAAGGTGAATCGTCCGGTGAAGCTCTAATGCTACGTTTACATTCAGCCGCTTCCCCTGCCACTCGCGCTGCCGGAAATATTGCCGGGCGACAACTGAGCGAGAGGGCTGAATGTAAAAACACGCTGCCTCTTGTGCTGCCAGTCCTTTGACTCGCGCACGAAAAACCGACAATTGAGGGAGCGCCGGGCAGCGCGAGTGGCAGCGCCAATGGGAAGTGTTTCCATCCATTACACTCTCGCGCTGCTCACTTCCCTCCCCACTCGGGCTGAGTGTAAATTGGTCATAAACACCAGCTGCGGCCAACAGCATTAGAGTAGTCCGAAAAAAAACCAAAGCGTAATCAATCACTCGCGTTCAAAATTGAACAATTAAATAACGTTATGCAAGAACAATTATTGTTTTCGCAAAGTTTACACAAGTGAACTCTTACCACGGTCATTACGTGTAATTATTATGGTTGAGATGAGCTTGATATAAGTGTATGTATTATATGTATATTTTTATATACATATAATGCATGCACCGTTGCTTCTCAATTTATGTATTCAAATATCCTATATGTTCATAAAAATCTTGACTTATTTCCAAAAAACAGCAATATTCATAATATTAATACTAGATTTAAAGACAAACTTGCTGTCCCCAAGTATCGTTTAGAAAAAGTTAATAGGTCTTTTATGGGAATAGGTATAAAAATGTACAATAAGATACCAAAGGATATGTTGGAATTACCCTTAAATAAATTCAAAACATCTGTTAAATCATATTCACTGAGCAAAGCATGAATAAATGATTTTTGAATTTGAATTATATACGATAGTGGCAAATAAGCGTACGGCCATACATCTTATTGTAAATTTTTACTTAAGCTTAGTATATGTAATGTAATGTAATGTATGTTGGACTCCAGTCTCCGCAATTAGCCTCTCATTCGGACCGTTGTGCGTGCAGAGCCAGACTACTAAAGTAGCCAGCCAAGCTCCTCCCAAAAGCGCAGAAGTCTCCTGGTGTCTTCACAGACTTCACGGAGCGACCTCACCGTTCCGAGGATTTGTTTTCGTTGTGTGGCCACTGCTGCCCACTCCAAGATTACGTGAGCAGCCGTTTCTTCGGCTTCAAAGCAGCCCCGACTAAGGGGACTGTCTGTAGCATCTATTGTGTGTTTGTTTAAGGAACAATGGCCCGTTATTGTCCCTATAATTATTTTAAGGTTATGCCTATTTAGATTAAGTAGGCATTTTGTTAATCGATGGTTTGTTTTTGGAATTCCACTTTTGATTGTTTGCAATGAGTGGTTAGGTTCCATGTTTGGTTTTGTATCTCGGTGGATCTCTGGCGAATCCAGGTGCGGAATTGCGAGAAGGGTATTGGCATAAGCGGGAGGGGGCCTGCAACCACCATGCCAGATCCTATTCTCGCTAGCTCGTCCGCGGCGTCATTGCCATATGATCCACTGTGTGGGGCTTAGTATAGAAGACACACATTTAAAATCATTTCATCATTCAGATCATTTTTTTTCTTTTTTTTTTAATGAGTCTTAGTATAGAAGATACACAATTAAAAAGAATGATCTAAGGTATAATTTAATAAAGTAGAATAGAATAAAATAGAAAAGTGTAAGGTAGGGGTACAGTAGTGTAGGTAGAATAGCATGGAAAATTCTTTATAAAATTCAACTTACATTTAAGCATTTTTGAATTTATTTTTTAATCTATCGCTAATTTGGAAAGCTGTTTCATCAATTTAATAAAGCAGTTATAATAATAATAATATTTTTCTCCCATTCATATAATGCCTTATAGTCCCAAGCTAAGCAAAACTTGTGTTATAGTTACTAGACAAGTGATATAAATATATATATTTTTTTTAAATACATACATAATATAGATAGATAATACCCAGATCGAGTTATGATGGTAAATTATTAATTATTATTTACATTTATCGTGATAATATCGTGTTTATCTTTCCATCAATAAAGTAACTCTGTCTGTCTGTCTCGCATTTACGTCAAAACTACTGAACCGATTTAAATGAAATTTGGTATACAGAAATTCTATACCCTGAGAAGGTTTATAGGCGTTAGGCATACTTTTTGTAGGGTTGTAAGGGGTTGAAATGTGAGATAAAAGGTTGCATGGCAGTATCATCATTTTTAAAGCTAGAAACTTGAAACTAATACTTTAGGCTGTTGATTAAATATAAGTAAAAGGAAAAGGGTTGTAAGGGGTTGAAAGGGTAGATGAAAGGTTGTACGTGCTTGCACAGCACGTACAACCTTTCATCTACCCTTTCATCCCCAAGCAAGCAACGCAAAAAAAAGCCGAACTAAAAAGGTACTCCATCTTTTTAGTTTGGCTTTTTTGGGTCAGGTTATTAAATATTTTCTTTTTATTTTGTTAAGGTCACTATTCCACGCGGACGAAGTTGCGGGCACAGCTTGTATGCTACAATTGAAATTTTATATCAACTGATACCAAAGTGACTGATGCTAGAGTTAGCGATTCGAACCCATGACCCATGACCTTTGAGGTGTAAATTCTGGGTGAACAACTATAATAACAATAATCAGCTATTACAATAAACTAAAGATTAATGGCAACGATATTAAAATTTGGTCACAGAGATACGATCAAAATTTATTTAATACGTATATTTTTATGGTTATACTAGCTGTTCCCGCGACTTCGTCCGCGTGGAATTTAACTTAATTTTTCTAGCCTAAGTTACTCCTTATTACATCAGCTACCTTCCAAAAAAAAGTCCCAAAGTCAAAATCGGTACAGCCGTTTCAGAAATAAGCCGGAACAAACAGACCGACAGACAGACAGACAAAAATTGTAAAAAATGTTACAATTGTTACCGTATTTATATTCATATGCGTGTAGTAAAAGACGGTTATTTCAATATTACAAACAGACACTCTAATTTTATTTATATGTGTAGATGATATCATGAGAATATTATTCAAATTCTCAGAAATATAAAAATTAAAACAATGACATAACATGACATATAGAACCTCCCGCTGTGATAATATAGAACCGGGCTCTACCGGATATTTGAATCGGCAAATGAAAGAAATATAATAATACTAGCTGTCCCGGCAAACGTTGTTTTGCCTTAAAATAAAAAAATAAAAATTTAGGGATAACATCTATTTTTCATCCCCCTAAATGTAAGGGGTAGTCCACTCCTAACATTTAGGGGGATGAAAAATAGATGTTGGCCGATTCTCAGACCTACTCAATACGCTCACAAAATTTCATGAGAATCGGTCAAGCCGTTTCGGAGGAGTATGGGAACGAAAACTGTAACACGAGAATTTTATATATACCTATGTAAATAAGATAACAAGTAATGTATAAAATAAAAAAAAAATAAAAAAAAAGTTGTCACCAAGTATGACACTACTTCTTAATGTTAAATCTATTTTAATTGACTGTCTCGGTGATCTTTCGATTAAACACACCGCTTTACTTCCGATGGTCGCAGGTTCAATTCCTCGCACGGTGCAAACATTTGTATTCATGAGTATGATTGTTTGTATTGGTCTGGGTGTTTTCTATGTATATTATGTATGTATTTACAAATATATATATATATAAATATTTATATCAGTTTTCTAGCAACCAAAGATTAAAGCATACATACATAGGGACGAACAGACAGCGACAGCCACTGTGTTTTATATTGTAATGATGATGATAAGATAGACCAGAGCAAGCACAAGTTCAGGTACTCTAACAATAAGGAAACTAGAGTTCATGTCTTCATGCCGGCGTATATAACGGTTTTGAATATTAATATAATTTCCGTTGACATCGAACCTGGGACCCCAACAATCGTAACTGCGGCCCAGCGACATAAAGCAGCCGGTCGGCTTACTTTTGTGGCTGTCTGCGTATGATTTGTAACGCTCCCGACAATGTACGTGATCACGTGTACAGGCCGTGACCACAGTGGCCATCGAATAGCGATTTTGTTTTATGAAAACAGAAATTTATAATCATCATTACATTACATTATCACTACATAGTACAAAACAAAGTCGCTGTCGCAGTCTGTTCGACCCTATTTATGCTTAAATCTTTAAAACTACGCAACAGTTTTGGAGCGGTTTTTTAATAGGTAGAGTGATTCTAGAGGAAGGTTTATATATATATATATATATATATATATATATATATATATATAGATAATACATGTACACTCGTGCGTAGCCGTGGCGCGTAGCTAGTTTAAAATATAATAATAATCTTTATTCATACGGTACAATTAAATACAGTTAGCCTTGGCTTTTGATATAGGTGAACCTATATAATATGAGGAACTAGTTTTTACCTGCGACTTCGTATATATAAAAGTGAGCATATGTCTGTCCTACTGATATGATGTATCTCATTAAAACAGACAGAGCTGAGAAAATATAACAAACAGATAAACGGACCCACAGACGTATTTTTCCATTCATAATATTTGTAATTCACCTTAATTTGTTCATGATGTTGTCATCAGTAATCATGTTTTATATATAGTATCCTACTTGTGATTGCGGTTTCACCTGAATGAAATTTAAAGACTATATGTTAACCTGATGTCTAAGCTATATTATTGTAAAGTTTCATCAAAATCCTTAAGTAATTTTTGCATGCAAGAGTAGCAAACATCCATCCATTATCACAAACTATCACTTTATAATATTGTTAAGATTACTTTAAGATTTGTTTGTATTGTATGAAAATTAATTACCTTAAAACCTCACTAGTAGCCTAGAGGTTTAGTACAATGCCTTACTTCCGACAGTCTCGGGATTGATTCCTCGTATGGAACACATTTGTACAAACATTTTTATACATAAGTGTGACAGACATGATTTATCGCTTATCGCTAATCGCTCTGCTCAGTAACATGACCGCAACCTGGGAGGTTGTCGGCAGATGTCTCTCGCGGGTCGAGTACGTGTGCTCCCGGTAACTCGCGGCATTTGTAATAATTCGATTCCGTGGACAGGTACTGGGTGTGGTGTATAATAATAATAACACAGAACAATACACAGCGCCATCTAGTTCCAAGCTAAGCAGAGCATCAACATGAGCTTCGATTAGATCATAGAGGTAACGAGTTCAAAACTGGTCGACATAAAAAAAATGTGTCAATTTGCATCTTAAATGACTCTTCAGAGAAGGTAATGTAGATTAAACCAATAATTAATAATAATAAATCTCAGAACAATTCACACACTGAGCTGGTATGGGCATGTTATGCGGAGGAACGAGGACCATGTATTATGGAAAGTGTATAATATGAATGTGGATGGATGTAAAGGGAGGGGACGCCCTAAGAAAAGATGGATGGATTGTGTGAAAGATGATATGAATAAATGAAGAGTATGTTCAGATATGACGACCGATAGAGAGCAGTGGAAGAGAATGACATACTGCGCCGACCACAAATAATGGGATAAAGGCAAGGCAATGATGAATAATTCACACATTCCGTCTAGCTCCAAGCTAAGCAGAGCTTGTGTGATGGGTACTAGACAACTGATACAAGTACTTATTTTTTGTGTAAGAATAGAAAAAACAAAGAAAAAAACAACAAATGTTTGCCTGAGAATAGAAAGTAAACTAGTTTTCATATCCCTAAGTTATAAGGGTAGTCTACCGCAAAGATATTTTTATTGTTTGGCCAAAATTTAATATTTAACTTTTTTCACTAAAAATTCTGCATTAAAAAATACTACCCCTATAATTTCAATCTACGACCAACCCCTATTTTTAAGGGCCTGATATTTATTTTATGGCAAAGCAACGTTTGCCGGGTGTTTATTAGGGAATCTTCTATACTAACAATGAAAACTGTAATCATTACACATACATCTTTATTTTGTAGCGTTAAATATACTTGTACTGTACTTCCAACCATTACATCACTTTAAAAACTGTTATTATGTATTTAAGTAATAAATATGACTAAATATATTTTTTTTTTCTACAGTTCCCTTCTGGTGTCTATAATATTATATCTTTTTTATTTTATATCAATATATTTTGGCGCCAAAGTTTTTCACCTTTTTAAAATGGACTACAGTCAACACTTAAACAGTTATAATATTGAGACAATATTCAAAGTGAAAAAATATTCAGCTAGTATATATGTATATAAATCATTGATGTCTATAAGTGGCTTAAGATAATTGATAAAATATATTGATATAAAATAAAAAAGATATAACTTTTTTATTTTATATCAATATATATGTATTGGCGCCAAAGTTTTTCACCTTTTTAAAATGGACTACAGGCAACGGAACAAACCCAAACAGTTATAATATTGAGACAATATTCAAAGTGGGCTATTTAACACCGAGTCAGCTAGTATATATGTATATAAATCATTGATGTCTGTATGTAGCTTAAGATATCCTACATGAATAAACGATTTTATATTCATATTATTCTGAAGATTTACGTAATATCTGGTCCAGCGCTTCGTCCCATATCACCTTCATAATAATTTATCATCGGAAACACAGCATCAATATATATGGGAAGGACCATTTGAGTGTAGTCTGGTCTTTTATAAATCAGATAATTTACAAGATAATAGTTTTCAGGTGAACCCAAGATGTGGTCGAGATCGCTGGAAAGCAGTTAGACCCAAGTTAAGCTAGCTAAAGCTTGTGTTATGGGTACTAGATAACTAATACAAATACATATAAATTTTGTTTTTCGTAAATACATACATATTATACATAGAAAACACCCAGACTGATACAAACAACCATACTCGTGAATACAAATGATTGTGCCGTGCGAGAAATCGAACCCGCGACCATCGGACGTAAACCGGTGTGCTGGACCGCTAGACCACCGAGGTCGTCAAAGGTGACGATAGGCTCGATAGAATAGAATAAATAAAAATGAATTGAATATAATAGTATCGATAGTTACTGTTTTCTATCTGGTGATCAAAATCACCTTCATGGAGGAATCTTCCGTTCTGGGTTCTGGTTCCTCTGGTCCTTACGGAGGTCCGAACCCTGCGGGGTTGGACCTCGAGCAGAGCTGTTTACCCGAGCATTCTGCTGGGTAGTATAGGTGGAGGAAAATTACTGACCGAAGAAAGTGGTGCACGGGCGTTACCAGGTAGATTGCCGTAGTCAGTGTGGTGACCACAGAGACAATATAATCTTATATTTTCTTATTTTCTAGTTCTTAAAATTCTTCTAGTTGGAAAATTTACACTCTTTCCCGAGAAGATAAAAACCATCGCTCCTAAGAATATCCTTCAATTCTTGTCCCTGACGGGTCTAGGTAGCGAACTCTAAAAGGGCGAGCACAATATATCTATGCAGGTTGCAGTGCTACGGGTGCTACACTCACCTGACAATAGCCCAAACAATCCAATAAAAAAAACTAAAGGCCCAAATTGTAAATACCTTATAAACTAACATACTCGTACATGAATGATAGTAAAATTTATCTATACATATAATATAAATTGGTTCATACACCAAAATGACATTTTTTGTTTGTCTGTCTGTTTGTTCCGGCTAATCTCTGAAAAGGCTAGATCGATTTTGACTGGACTTTTTTGGCAGGTAGCTGATGTACCATGAAGTAACTTAGGCTACTTTTATTTTAGAAAAATATAGCTAAATTCCACGCAGATAAAGTCGCGGGAACAGTATAACATATAACATAAAAAAATCATTCAAAACTTCAAATATGTAATTCCATTGAATACAGAATACAGTATCACGAATAGACCTAACTATACTTTTATTTATATATTTTATATGTACCTAAGCGAAATTCAAATTTATTTATTATACAGTATTTTACTGCCTTTTCCACATACAATTGCATCTGTACTACAAACTATAGCAAGATCGGATCTGACTCCCAATAAATTACTGTGCCGAGGCCGTAACTTATTTCAACCGATCTTATTTTAAGACTTACGTTTTTGGGGCTGCTCACGCGCATTGTGAAACATTGCGGTTTTGTGCGCATAAATTTCTGTAATTTTTTTTGGCGTAAAGATTTAAGAGCGGCATCTTTAGCTCGGTGAAAGCTGTTATTCTGTTACTTGTCGCAAAGTGAGTCATTAGATATAAGGTCGGGAGGTTTCACTTTGTAGATTTATTGTGTGTATTTACTTAACTGTTTACTTGCAGTCTTGTTTAAAAATAGCCGTTTTCCACTGTCTCCTCTGTTTTATATTAATAAATACATATCAGTTGTCTAGTGCCCATACCACACAGCTTACCGGGACTAGTGGCGGTGTGTTAATTGTCCAGAGTTATTTATTTGTTATGTAATATGGTATATATACTACATAATCTGCCAGAAAAAGATTTAAATGTCAAATAAAACAGTTACTTTGCAAAAAAAGCTTACTATAAAATTGAAGAATTCCTTAACGATAATAATGTTTTTATAGAAAAACTTTAAATCCATAGCACTGACAATATTATCTAATTACACTAATAATGAGTGCGTAACGATTTCTATTTTGATTATCGCATGCCTCTTACTTGTTACACTGTAATTATTTATATAAAAAAAACATCTGTTAAAAAGAGCAACACACAAGTTTCTTGCTCGTTCTTCTTGTGATGAATCTGCATTCCGAATGAGTGGTAGAATCAAAATATGACTATTCAAAAGTGCTTGTAATGAGTTTATTTGAATAAAGATTATGTCTATAAATATTTATCTGGTAAATAATATAACGAATTCTTTTTTAATATTTAATCACTCAGAACAATAAATTAAAAGATTCGTATGTGTACTACTACACTGTATAACAAACACACTCAATAATGATGCATTGCGACCTCGAAAATGAATTATCTAATTTTCTTTGCCAACTCAATAATTTAATAAATTGATTCACATAACACCTATTAATTGCCTCGATAGTCTAGCGGTTAAGCACAGCGCCTTACTTCTCACGGTCGCGCGTTCGATTACTCGCAATTGTATGATTATTTGTATCGGTCTTGGTGTTCTCTATTTATATTATGTATGTTAATATGGTTCAGTGCAATGATGGCTGGCTCATCCGTCATACTCGTGAACGGCCGGTCTGCTCAGGTTGCGAAGACTGATTAGATTTTTTATTTTTTGCAATAGTATATACTGGTGGTCACTCTATTCTCCCAAATTTGAATTTAAATGAATCTGTATTATTGTAAATATGTATAATATTTATTTAAAAAAATACGAGCTGAGTTCTTGTCAGTGCTTCTCATCTCGAAATCATTCCGAACTGACGGTAGATTTGACATATTGTAAGAGTATGATTTTTGTTTTTAATTTTATGTATTTATAAAAAATGTATTAATATATATATATATACATATGTATATCAGTTATCCTGTACACATAACACAAGCACTCCTTAACTTGGGTCTAGCTAACTGTGTGAGTTGTTCTGAAATATCGTTATTATTATTGTAATTTGATAAATTAATAAGCACCCACTTATTTATATATATTTATATACATAAAATGTTCAAATTTAGGCCACGTTCTTTATTTTAACCTTTTGTTACCAAAACCTTATTAGACACTACTGAATCAACGGTCAAACAAAAAAGTGTATATTTGTCTCCAGAATGAGTATACGGTGATGATATTTACACGTGTAAGAGAACCCTTACATTATCCATTAAACGATTTATTATTATAGTATTTAATAGAACGCCATCTGAACTAGATAATATGGTCAAAATAGTGATAAAAATATACATTTGTATGTGGAAAAAATATCCAATATTAGAATATACCGGCGACGGTTTGAGCCGAGGTTCGAACCCATAGCGGTGCCCTCAGACTAAAGTCGTATCCGTCAGGCGGGAGTTGGCCTTCAGCCGCTCCATAAGTCCTTCCGCGGGTTTGGAGTGCCATCTGCACTCGCCACCTATCGTCCGGTGAAGCTATAAAGGCCAGCTGCGGCCAACAGCATTAGAGTAGTCCGAAAAAAAAGTAGAATATACTTATTCTATTTGACATTTGACTTTGACAAAGTAATATTTATCCTATGGGGCAATAATGAGAGTTTTACTAATTTATTTTTTAATATTTGATATGTTTCATGAAGAAAAATATGTACAAAGAATATATAAAAATTTGGAATCGTTATAGCCATTCTGTTCTGTATACTTTCAGAGCTGCATCGGAAACTTGGCGCTGCATCTTTCCGTCCCTGGTCTAAGAGGCAGAGGCAGACCAAGGAAGGGGTGGAATATAGTTGCTAGGGATGTGATAGAGAGTGAGGTATCTGAGGACGAAGTTGAGGGACAGGATAAAGTGGAGGACAAAACCCCACAAAGACCACGATATGGGATATACAGCTAGGAAGAGAGAGAGAGAGAGAGCGAGAATTCTCCATACTTTCATAATAATATTATAAAAGCGATAGTTTCTGTCTGTTTGATACCGTTTCTCTACTAAACCACTGTACGGAGCTTAATGAAAATTAAAGTGGTGATAGATTATATCAGAAAGAATATAGACTATTTTGGATCCAAAATACAAATGAAGTTGCCTGCAACAGCTAGTACCAATAAATATGAAGAACATTATCTGTTCATTACTAAATCACTCATAAATGCGGATGTGGTTTATACATCAAAAAACAATTCTTTTTTTGCCACTCTAATAATTAAGTATAAATCCAATATTAAAAGTAATCAAGATAATTGGCTATACAGCAAAGCAATGGATGCGGGCAAAATTGACGGCCTCGATGGTGTAGCGGTTTAACACATCGCCTTAATTCCGATGGTCGCGGGTTCGATTCCACGCACGGCACAGTAATTTGTATTAATGAGTATAATTGTTTGTATCGGTCTGGATGTTTTATATGTATGTATTTACGGGAAAAAAATATATCTATGTATTTGTATCAGTTATCTAGTACCCATAACACAAGCTTTAGCCAGCTTAACTTGGGACTAGATAGCGCTGTGTGAATTACTCTTAGATTATTATTATTATTTTCCATATATCCTTTTTTACGAGGGTAATACGTTCAAACACGCGGGCAAGCGTGAATCAGTTTAAAAGTTATATAAGGATAATAAAATTGATAAGAAAGAAATTTCCTTACAATATTATTTTTAATATACGGTTATAATTTTCACTACTGTCGCATTTCTTCAGCCTTTGCTGGATTTTTACCACACTTACGGGCCGAAACCAAGGAAGGCAACTTAAGGACTTATGAATCGGCTGAAAGCCAACCTCCGCCTGACGGATACGACTTTAATCTGATGGCAGCGCTAGGATTTTGAATTTCGATCCATGACTATATTAAACGGGGTAACGATAGGAAAAGATAAGTTATCTTCTTCCGCTGATCCCTTTCTTTTCTTTTTTTACTTTTATTATGCATTTCCTTATTTTGTTGTTCCAATTATATTCAATAAATTATTTAGTAAGAGAATATTTTTGCATTCCAGTTTCAATATATAATTTTTTATATTTTGCATACTCACTTGCCGTCGTCTCGTTACGTAAATGTTCTTTACCAGTTGATTGATATATGAGTGACATCAGTTTAAAATTGTGCCAACCGAACACAGTGTAATTGTGACAGATTGTTTCACCTTGCTTTGTTCAAATTTGGTTCATTATTCAATACCGTATGTTTTAATAGCAGATCGTAATGACCTTATCAAGTGCGCTGATACTCATATATGTTATAATGTAAAGTAATATGGTATACAAGCTCTTTTGAATATAGTAGCTGTAAGTTCTTCTAAGCTTAAAGCCGTCTGTAGGTAGATTTGACATATCATAAGACTTTATAATAAACCTACATGAATTTTTAATATGACTTGATTTCGTCAACTGAGCATTTCGCTAAGCAGTGTACTATGGTATTGCCGGACCTTTTTTTACATTGTCTACCGCATCCGGAATATACTGGCGTGATACAGCCAGTGTACAGGCCTTCTAAAACGACATCTCATCAACAACGTAATCGAAACATCGTGTGAGGTCTTTTTATGTGGAAGTAAAAACGTACCAAACACCTCGCTGTGTCAACACGAATTAAATTCTTGCACAAACATCCACCATGTTTGCTCAACCCCTTAGAACTCATACGACTTCTTAAGTAGCTGTCCTTTAATATTGATAAGATACAGTTTACCTTCAAAGTTAGCGTGTACCCGCATTAATTCTGTTTGTGATGCGTAGGTTTCGGTGGTGGCTTGTATTGATTGCATATTTAGTGGATATTAGCTATTCATGAGAGACAATTCTCTTATCTAAGAAATTAACAACGATTATTTATATAATTTATGATTTAATAACTAAAATATAACAAATATCAATTCCCTTCAACAGGTCGACGTTATGTCACGACACACCAACAACACACAATATTTGCTTTTTTATTTGGTTCTGTTTATCCTTTATCGGAAAGGCAAAGGGAACTGCGCCCATACAGCCATTATATTTACTTTATTCATGATAGATATACTGACAGGATGATTGACTGGAGACTGACAGCATCTCTTGTCGTAGAATGACACTATCAGCGTAACGTTAGATATGACACAAGGCTATAATCTTACAGTTACTAGTTCTTCTAATTTCTTGATTTATTTATTGCCAGTAAATTTACTTTTTTAAATGAATGATAATGGCTGGATAATACTACTATCATTCAAGTAAAATATTTAATTCGTGCATTTTGCCTGTTATTACATATGGATGCCAAACTTGAAGCTTAACTAATAATAACATACATAAATTAGTACCATACCAACACAGTATGGAAAGTAGCATATTTAACATTAAATTAAATGACAAAATTAAACTAGATATTATAAGGGGGAAAACTGGAATCACAGATGGTATTTCTTGTACTAAGAAACTAAAATGGAGGTGGGCAGGACATATGATTAGGAGCAAAAAAGGTAAATGGTCTAAGTATGTTACAGATTGGTGCCCAAGACAAGAAAGAAGGAAAGGGAGATGATGTAAAAGATATAGCGGGACATACATGAAAAAGATAAGCGAAGCATCGCAATTGATGGCCTACTTTAGAGGAGGCCTATGCTGGACAGCAAGACATCTTTTACGTACCGGCGTCAAGTAATTAAATAAGATTATCTATACATATAAATAAAATTGGAGTGACTGAAACTGAAATAACCGTTTTTTACTATATGCATATGAATATAAATACGGTACATATACCAAAATAACATTTTTTACCATTTTTGTCTCTATTTTTTACGGCTAATCTACGAAATGGCTGGACCGATTTTGACGGGACTTTGGCAGGTAGCTGATGTAATAAGAAGTAACTTAGGTTACTTTTATTTTAGAAAATAAACTAAAATTCCACGCTGACGAAGTCGCTGGTACAGCTAGTCATAAATAATATGAAACTGCTAGAGCACCGAGGCCGTCAAATATATAATAATGTACAGAGTTTACAACTATAGATCTACAGTGGCCATCAACATATACTATTAAATTACATTAAAATTAATTAAATAACGATATTTCAAACATCAGATACAACTTAACAAATCACTCTTAGGTAACAAAAGAATAAAGCATATTTTCGATTAGACAAAAACAAATTGATGTAATAGTAGCAATGAGCCAGTTTATCATACGCGAAATCCATTACAGGATATCATTCACAAATGACATGATGATGTAATATCAGAGCTATTGTTATAGTAATAAAGTTAATATCTGCAGAACAGATTAAAAACAGATTTTGGTAAACAAACAATGGGCTTAAAACCTTGGTATTTATATGATATAATATCGCAAATTGCAAGAACATCAGATTGTTGTGGGACTCTGTGAAATGTCAGTGTTGACGGATGTACATCGGAACGGTAATTGTAATATCAACGCAAGGTTGGTGCATTGTTTTAGATTTGCTAATATTGAGGTCCCAGTAAATCCTACATTAGATATATTTTCTAGGCTTTAATCCATTACATAGTATAAAATGATGTTGCTGCCGATATCTGTCCCGATGTATGAATAGAATAGAATAGAATAGAAAATCATTTATTCAAATAAATTTACATTGAAGCACTTTTGAATAGTCATTACCTTTTTTTAATCTACCGCTCATTCGGAAAGTTGTCTCATCACAAGAAGAACGAGCAAGAAACTTGCGTGTTGCTCTTTTAAATAATTTTATTATTACTTTACATTTTTAAGTTTAAGTGTGTGAATACAAACCACTAATTAGCACTGATTCAATTAAATACTCAAGTAGAAAAAATATTGAATATATAACCAATTGGTTAAACAATTAATAAGAGGAAATCAGTCATAGTGATTAGAGCAGCACCCGTTCACGAGTATGACTTAAATCTTTAAAACTAAGCAACGGATTTTGTTGTTTTTTTAATAGATAGAGTGATTCAAGAGGAAGGTTTATATGCTTCGCACGGGTGTACCTATGGTACACCCGTGCGAAGCCGGGGTGGGTAACTAGTCTAATATATGAAATTCTCGTGTCACAGGTTTCATGTTTATACTTCTCTGAAACGGCTTGACCGATTTTGATGAAATTTTATAAGTATGTTCAGTAGTTCTGTGAATAGATGTTTATAACTAATTTTTATACCCCTAAGTGTCAATGGTGACTCTCTCCAAAAAATATTTTTTTTATTTTTTCGTCAATTTGTTAATGTGGTATTAAAAATACATACAACCCTAAATTTTCACCCTTCTTTAATCATTCATATTTTAATAGCGATTTTAATTTATATGGCAAAACAACGTTAGCCGGGACAGCTAGTATTGATATATATTTATTTATTTAATTGAGGCTACTAATGGCCCATATTATAATTTAAACCTTATTACTTACCAATTAGATTGACTTCTGAATGATATTGAAAATAACATATATACAAATTGTCTGTATGGTCACTGATGACTGCAGATGACTAATAAATACATAGATTTTGTTTTCATAAATATATACATATTATATATTGAAAACATCCAGACCGACAAACAATCATACTCAAGAATACAAATGTTTGCGCCGTGCGAGGAATCGAACCCGCGACCATCGGACGTAAAGCAGTGTACTAAACCGCTAGACCACCGAGGCCGTCAACCTACGACATAAAGCTACAATTAAAACTATCTCACAAAACAAATTAAGGTACACATATTTCTTTTTAATCACATTGTCACCGAGGCGGTCGCTTCTGTACTTTGTACAGACAGACGGACAGACGCGTCTAGACATCTCCCTAATTAATGATCTAGCAAACGATGCCGGTGCACTACGATCGAGTGAAAACAAACGCAAAAAACAGCATACTACAACATTTAACAGTCGCCCATCCATGTAGATTTATATATGACGACCTCGGTGGTCTAGCGATCTAGCACACCGCTTTACGTCCGATGGTCGCGGGTTCGATACCTCGCACGGCACAAACATTTGTATTCATGAGTATAATTGTTTGTATCGGTCTGGGGTTTTTCTATGTATATTATGTATGTATTTACGAAAAAAAAAATCTGTGTATTTGTATCAGTTATCTAGTACCCATAACACAAGCTTTAGCTAGCTTAACTTGGGTCTGGATGGCGCTGTGTGAATCGTCTTGAAAAAAAATATAGGGTTTTATGTCACTGTTTATTTTAGGGTCTGCTAGTGATATATTTACAAACAATAAACGAAATATTGAATACTGGTATCGCATTTGATTGACACATTGCATGTCCATTATATCTAAATATATGTAACTCAAAGGTGACTGACTGACATAGTGATCTATCAACGCACAGCCCAAATCACTGGACGGATCGGGCTGAAATTTGGCATGCAGGTAGATGTTATGATGTAGGCATCCGCTAAGAAAGGATTTTGATTAATTCTACCCCTAAGGGGATAAAATAGGGGATGAAAGTTTGTATGAAACTTTGTCAATTTTAAACAAATCGGGCTGAGACTTTGCATGCATAAATCTACTATGACGTAGGCATCCCCTAAGGAAGGATTTTGATAAATTCCACCCCTAAGAGGATAAGTTAACGAGAGCAAAGCCGCGAGCAAAAGCTGTTTTTCTTATTGCGTCAAATTAAAAAAAATCTTATGAGACCTTTTAGCCTCCTCTGTATGTTATATTTTTTTATCACTATCCCTACATTTATGTATGTAAACAATCCCAATGGATGGTACATTAATACGATACCGCATCTGTCGACGATCAGAAGCGAGCCGACTGGCGGCAAATAGGAGACAAATTAAACGAGAGCCAAGTAAAAAGATTCGCGGACCGCTACCAGATGAAACATTCAATACACGACGCAGTCTTTATGTCGTCCGCCCGTCGACAGCCGAGACCCGACTGCTGACTGTATGCAGGTACCCACATTGTTATCAATTATCATATAAAGAAAGAGAGAAAATAACGTAAAAAATGTACCAGTTATTTTTAACTAAAATAGCTAGGCGACTGAATAGCAGGGATAGTGATAAAAAAATATGACATGACTTAAGGGCGGTAGGGTCCTAGATGAAGAAATATTTGTTGATTTGATTTGATTTATATATATGCAAATAGGAGCAAAATTAATGGGGAACGAAGTAAAAAGTTTCGCGGACCAGATGAAACATTAATACACGACGCAGTCTTTATGTCGTCCGCCCGTCGACAGCCGAGACCCGACTGCTGACTGTATGCAGGTACCCGTATTGTTATCAATTATCATATAACGTAAAAGAACTGGCACGAAAAGTAACCAGTTCTTCTTAACTGTACTTCAGTTATGAAGAAGAACTGGCTGTAGTTAAGAAGAACTGGCTAGCCGAATTGGACGATAGGTATATCGATAAGAAATTAGACGTAAAGACAGGAGACCGGAGAAAGGGTCCTATATGAATAAATATTTGTTGATTTGATTTGATTTATATATATGTAGATTGGTAAATGGGAGACAAATTAAACAAGTGCCAAATAAAAAGATTTGCAGACCGATACCAGATCAAATATTCAATACACGACGTAGTCTTTATGTCGGCCCATATTGTTATATAACATAAAAAATATACCAGTTACATTTCTTGCCAGTTCTTCTCAATTGAAGTAGCTAGCCAAACTGGCCTAGAGAGTAAGCTCTGCTGCTAATGCTGGAGAGCATTAAAAAGCATGAGATGCATTAATGATGGTAGGGTCCTATACAAGTAAATATTTGTTGATATGATTTTGTTTATACATATGTATATGTAGATTAATAAATAGGAGAAAAATTAAACGAGAGCCAAGTCAATATCCTCTTCTCCCACTGATCCCTACGAGCTTTGGTTACTCTCCTTTTAAACATATCATTTTTCACTTTCACATATTATTATCAATTACAATTCAAAACTGAAATTTCAAATGGTAACTTATATTTTATTTATTTGTATAGACTAACAAAAAACTCTATTTAACCTACAATAAATAAATATTAATGTATTCGCCATTAAAATCGATTTTTCATGATTTAATACATTTAAACTCACGGTACGACTCTCAATTTTTATTGTGTCTTTTTTTATAAAGTACGATAAGATTGTCTAGATAATATTACCGACACCTACCGTCCAATTTTACCCGAAATTAACTTAATACCAAGGATGCGACTTAATTGAATATGCCTTAAAAACAAGCAAGCGACTCGAATATGCGCATTTTTATGAGTCAAAATACTTAAATGAGTCTTCATTTAAATTTATAATTTTTACAGATAAAAAAAATCAAAATACCTACACAGGACGGAAAGGTGGTCGGGAAATGTTTTTGTTGTGTCCCTTAAAATGTCATGCGCGTAAGCAATAGTGATTTATATGTAATAAGGTTTAAGGCATGATTCCTTAGTTTTTTTATATCACTATTGTGGCAATAAAGTATGACTCCTCCTCAAGTCGTTTTTCTCATTCGTTAGAGTCTTAACATCCTCGGATAATTACATTCTATCTGATTAGACAGAATATATGTCAGAATGTACCCCTCAATGTGTATCGGTCTTTTACATGATGTTTCTAAACTATAATGCGCAGTTTCTAACTTCTCAGTTTGCCTTATGGTTGGTAGAGAACGCCTTTAGGTGTTAAGTTCGCTATATGTACATTTACATATTGTATTAGTGCATTAAGGTTTAAATAAATAATTAATGGAGGGCAATGTGGTGTTCAGCGATGAACGAATTTGGTCCGACCATCTGTACGTCCTCTAGGAGGTTTCCCATCCACCCTGGCAGTCACTATCAATTGCTCCAGGTTATGACCTTCTTTCCGGGCAATAAGCATACGGCCTGATGATAAACGGTTAGCGTAGCCTATGATAGCCTGAAACACACCTAGTGTTACATGTCATTTGCTTATTCTTAATAATTAAACAAAAACTTAAACATTTACCTTAAATATGGTAATCTGTATAATATTTACTTCTATTTAGTTTATTTTAAAGGTATAATTATAGAATAGAATAACATTTATTACATAATAATAACTAATGTTCGCACAGTTTTAGAATTTGACCATAATTAATTTAATATTGAATGAGACTGTAGATAAAATTAAACACAAACAATGTTAATCTGTTCTCAATTTGACCAAAGACTTTAACAATAAACAATAAAGTATATAAGTGTTTGTGTCAAATACATGGTAGTGTTATTTTTATTGTATTAATGTAATTATTGAGCATAATAAAAAAAAATTTCATACCCCGCCGTCAGCATACTTCTCGTGAAAAGGGGTACAAAGTTTTTGTTTCACGTATTAATAATAATAATGAAACTTCATTGCGAATAGATAACAAATAAAGAACAAAAACAGCAATAAAAAAAGTGTTAACAATTAGTTATGTACCCTTACAAAGAAGACCACCTCGCAATTTGCCCGTTTAATTTTGAAGAAAATTTATCTTTAATGAAATATTATACAGATCAATAACATGTACCCATGTACGGACGGACGAACAACGGCCTCAGAAATCAATTATTAACGGCCAACTTTCTCGTGAGCCCATTCATCTTCGGTGATCGAGAACAGATCAGCAAAAAGTCACCGCAGTGACGTGTTAACGATATCAGTACGGTGATGTGATCGAAATTAATCACCACGATAATCACCATATACGAGGGGATATTGATATTTTATCAGAGCATGATTAATTGGTCAATTCAAAATTTGCAGATTTTGCCAAAGTTTTTTTATCCCAGAATTAAAACTGCGCCATCTAGTCACACAGAGCTTGTGTTATGGTACTAGACAACTGATATAAATACTTACATATTTTTTTGTAAATACATAGAAAACACTCAGACTGATACAAACAATGATACTTACTATATGAATACAAATGTTTACACCGTGCGAGGAATCGAACAAGCGACTATTGAAGTAAAGCGGTTACACAAAAAAATACACACAAAATATTTAGCATATGTAAAACCTTACTTAAAGTATTCTTTGAAAATAGAAAGAAAACCTTTTTAGAACTTATAATAAACGTTGTTAAGTTTACAAAATATTTCGCCGGTCCCGACCACTCAGAATCAGATATTCCAGAGTGCATGCACTAAATAACTTTCATAAGAATTTTATCGGGAGAAAATAAAGCAGCGTCGCCACAGCATCTGGACCATAAAATTCAAATTGAAATCCCATAAAAATATCAGAGCACGAAATCTGTCCGCGGATCGGTACAACACGACTTTGGCCTAAACATTCTTAAATGTAGTGTATATATATAATGTATGACAATAGGTTGAGATATAGAAATAATTAACATATATATATATATATATATATATATATATATATATCTCAACCTATTGTCATATTCTTGACAATGTAAGTAAATACATGTGCGTTAGTTCTTATGAATGACTAGCTTTTGCCCGCGGCTTCGCTCGCGTTAATTTATGCCCTTAGAGGTGGAATTTATCAAAATCCTGCCTGCCTGGGGATACCTACGTCATAGTAGCTTTATATATGCAAAGTATCAGCATCGGGCTGATACTTTGCATTGCGGTTTAAAATTGACAAAGTTTCATACAAACTTTCATCCCCTTGGGGATAGAATTAATCAAAATCCTTTCTTAGCGGATGCTTACGTCATAACATCTACCTGCATGCCAAATTTCAGCCCGATCCGTCTAATGGTTTGGGTTGTGCATAGATCACTATGTCTATGCACAACCCAAACCTTTGCGTTATATATATTTAGATAATGCAATAGTGCACCCGCCTGCGTTAACGGCTTACGCTGGCGGAGCACCAGTGGAGGATGATAAGATAAGCATGAGTTCAGGTCAGTTAGCCCATCGTGGTAAATTCACCATGAATTTATCATGATGGTTTCCAGGGGTAACCACGTGGAGGACAAATTGATATAGTACATTGCTAGCAATGGAGTCCTTAGTCCATGTTACTAACAATCCCCTATCCCCAGAAATATAAACAAATAATTGTAAATACAAATAAAATAAATTAAAAAGAGCATGAAACTTCTGCGCTTGTAAATAATAAAAAAAACATAAGTTTTATTATATGTATACAGTTCATATAATATTTCATATCAAGGTTACACATTGGCCGAGTAGCAGAGGATTCTGTAGCTTGTGAGATAAAATTTGGACCATGTCTCATGTATCTCGAACAGGGAATGCATCGCGAACATATTTATTTAACCAGTACTTTCTCTTGCGATCAAAGTTCCGAATTTTAGTCTCTGCGTGTTAGTAGGATCAGTTTTTGTACTTGGGTTGTCATATATAAGACACTAGCTACTAGCTAGGGTGTACATGTATTATATATATAAACCTTTCTCTTGAATCCCTCATGTGCGCCCCCGGGCGCCTCTCCGATCGATCCCCCGTCCAATTCAAACGGGGATCGAAATTACGACGGCCGGAGCCGAGGTTCGAACCCCTAGTGGTGCCCTCAGACTAAAGTCGTATCCGTCGGGCAGGAGTTGGCCTTCAGCCGCTCCATAAGTCCTTCCGCGGGTTTGGAGTGCCATCTGCACTCGCCCCATAACGTCCGGTGAAGCTGTAAAGGCCAGCTACGGCCAACAGCATTAGAGTAGTCCGAAAAAAAAAAAAATTCCTCATGTATTAAAAAAAACCGCTTCAAAATCCGTTGCGTAGTTTTAAAGAGTTAAGTATACATATAGACGAACAGACAGCGACAGCAAATTTGTTTTATACTGCAAAAATCCTCACGACGCGGCGATCGGTCTTGCGCTATATACCTTTATATATTTGTACTTAACTTTTAATACAATATCATTACATACTATAATGTAATGATATTGTATTAAAAGTTTACTGATCCATAGTCTACTTAATAATAAAGATACTAAATAAAGTCTAATTATTGTAATACATATAGCACATGTGACAAGAGAGCACTGATACCTATAGCACAGGTGTAATACCTAGTTTAGGATACCAGGGTCCTCATTTTGTATTGAACAACTTTCTGCCATTGATTACCTAGCTAATGAACTTCAACTATTATGAAATAGAAATAGAAATAATCTTTATTCAAATAAACTCATTACAAGCACTTCTGAATAGTCATATTTTGATTCTACCACTCATTCGGAATGCAGATTCGTCACAAGAAGAATGAGCAAGACACTTGTGTGTTGCTCTTTTTAATAGATGTTTTTTATATAAAATGTACTCTCCTTTTTAATTTTGTCCTTGTGGTTGTACAAATAAAGCATTACTATTATTATTATTATTATTATATAAAGGTATATAGAATAAGTTCGATATGATTGTTAGTGTAACACACGAGACGGAATTTCAGCCCAAGCCGAAGGCAAGGGTCAGAGCTCAGAGCCGAGTGTTATTAATACGTCGTACGACATTTTTCAACACATTTGCGAGGAAACTGTATAAAAATTCATAATATTACATTCTGTCCATTTGGGCACTTTCCCGCTGTTTTATTTTTTTAAATCAGCTCGTTACTTATTGGTTCACGCCGCTCGGTGATCAGTTCGATATTTGAAAATTAGCGAATAGTCCGGTAATATAATATAACTTCACTAGTTACGTTTATAACGCATCCTTGTTTTATAAGCTGCTTTATATATCTTAAACCGCTGAAATTAGATCTACTTTACAAGCAAGTGTGTTAAAAATTATTTAATAACGAAGAACACAACACAAGTAGGTATGCAGAAGTTTAAAGCTTTTTTTTTATTTTCCCGCGTAAAACCTAATGCGCCAGAGATAGAGCGCGTCATAGCTGTATGCGTTGTTAATACCACGGATAAGACAGTATTACATAGAGTTAAAAAAATTGTAAAATAAAAAAAACAAAAATTGTATTTTATATTCAGGTAGAAATTTAATCGTCATCTATTTAAGATGACAGTTTTTAGTTAAGATAATTAGAATGATCTCATCTCAGTATAATACGAGTAGGTACACTTCAATCCGCACGTCACACCTAGACAAAAAAAACTAATTTGTTCGTATTTAAATTTAAACAAATAAGAATTATTTGTACGACTGTCCGTAGCGAACATTTTTGGGTTAAACAAATAAGTTTTGACAGAAAACATTTGCTCTTTCGCTTTCAAAGCAAATATTTGTTTTGCAGTTCAGTTCACGACGTGCCTCGACTTTCATAAGGATGCTTGCACGTTTACTGTTTAATAATTAAATAAAGATAAATTTTAAAAAATGTAGAGAGAAAAAAAATATTAGGCATTCGGCTCCATTACTAAATTATAATACTTCTAATATAATAATTAGTTATAATAGTTACTCGGAAACTATTAAAACAATTATTACAAATATTTAGTTTTATACAGCTAAGAAACTCACGGCCATCTCGATGCAAAATCATAGCCAAAAAAAACATGAACATCATAAAATGAATTCGAAACTCCCGCGGTACTCTACATGTGTTGTCGTTCTGAGGAATAAATAAATATAATATATACATAATGTAATATTTCCTTTGATAATTCAAACAACGCCCCACCGGATCCCAAGCTAAGCGAAGCTTGTGTTACGGGTAGTAGATAACTATTATAAATACTTAGATATATATTTTTTAATTCAGTTATCATATACTTAAGACATAATAAAGAACACCAGACTAATATAAATGGAATCTACGGAAATGGAATCTATGAATCCGCGACAATTGAAAGTAAAGTAATATGCTAAACCTCTAATCTATACATATAAATAAAATTGGAGTGTATGTTTGTAATATTGAAATAACCGTTTTTTACTACAAGCATATGAATATAAACACGCATGGTACATACACCAAAATAACATTTATTACAATTTTTGTCCGTCTGTCTGTCGGTCTGTTTGTTCCGGATAATCTCTAAAATGGCTGGACCGATTTTGACGGGAAATTTTTGGAAGGTAGCTGATGTAATAAGGAGTAACTTAGGCTACTATTATTTTAGAAAAATAAAGTCAAATTCCACGCGGACGATGTCGCGAGTACAGCTAGTCCCAAATATTACAGAGCTATGGATGCTAAACAAAATAACTCAATTAGGAATACTCACTCCAGTTCAATAATTATTAAATACATACATAGAAATCAGCCAGACTAGTGCAATCACACAAAATAAATAAATTACAATGGACAATTAACACAGCGCCATCTAGTCACGCGGTGTTATGGATACTAGACTGATATAAATACATAGTTTTTTTTTTGTAAATACACACATAATATACATAGAAAACACCCAGACCGATACAAACAGTCATACTTATGAATACAAATGTTTGAAGCCGTCAACAATGTGAGAATCGAACCCGAGGAAGTAAGGTAAGGAGGAAGTAAGTAAGTAACCACTATACTGTCATAAACAAATGTAAAGTCACCTTAACAAAACGGTGACTGCAGTGGGCGGTAAGGAAAATTGTTGCATCATAAAATGCATATTAAAACAAATAAAACACAATTCTGCGGTCGCGAGTAATTATTTTATCATTGTGGTATAAGATAAATCTATAATACTTATGCATCTTCATTTACCATTCTTAATTAGTTTTTGGGGTTCCGTATGGTTATTGTTAGAAAACATAACCATTTTTATGAATGATATAGGAATTGTGATTCCGGTTGAAAATTATCTTTATTGAAATGAACTGAGGAATATTCCGAAGTAAAATAAAAGGTAAAACAGATGGCGGCTAGCCTGATGGTAAGTGACATAGTAAGTTTTGCCTATCTAAACGTATATTATAAAAGGGAAAGGTTTATTTGTGTGTTTGTATTACATAGTCTCCGAAACAATGATAGCAAGTTGAAAAATTCTTTTACCATTAGGAAGCTACACTACCTCTGGGTGCTATAGGCTATATTCTCCAATAATGTAACTCAAGGTGTAAAAAATTACATAAAAAATAGCGTGCGCTGCGAAAACTATTGATGATAGAACAAAACTGTCCCAAGGTTGCTTACCTTAAGTAACCTTAAGTAACGCATAACGGCCCAGATGAGAGGCCAATAGCGGAAAATGGAGTGCAACTTACATTACATTACATGACGTTCTAAAAGTTGAGCAAATTTATGTTTTCTCAAAACGTATAAGTAATACAAATAAGCAATACAAAGTGTAACCAGAGAATAACAAGAAGGAAAATTAATGTAATTAGGTAATTAATTAATTTACGTTCATAATATATCAATTCTATTATAGCATAGGAGACAAATAAGTTTGCGGGTCACCTGATGGTAACTGATTACCGGCGCCCATAAGCACCCGCTACACCAAGGGAATTGCAAGTGCGTTGCCGGCCTTTTAAGGGGATATTCTAGTGTAGAATTTTTAAAAAGTCTTTTTTTTTTCATACTTCCAATGTATAGACAGTCAAGATATGCTAATAGGGTTTTCCAAAATTTCTATTATTTAATGACTTATAGCCGTTTTAGTGACGTGGCATCGGTCCGATCAACCGCTACAAATTAACAAAATACAGTAGGTCCCGAGTCCCTGGTTATAAATGTCCGTTTCTATTGTATAGGAATACTAGCTTTTGCTCGCGGATTCGCTCGCGTTGAGAAGTATTATTATTAATTAGGTATAGTTTTAGCGGCTTTACTTTTGTTTAGCGTGTTTAAAAAATTAGGGACTACAAAACTTCTTTGTACACAATATTCTTAACTAATCTGTCATTAGGCGCTAAAACTATCAAGCTATTGGGTGAACTTACTCGTGAACAAGCAACATAAAACTGTCCATGTTAGAAGTAATGTTCTCTGAAGTCAATACCCGAAAATTTGAGAGTAAGTAAAAATAAGGTAAAGGGTAGGGTAAGCAAACCCTACCCTTTACCTTACCCTTTGCTTACCCCTACTTTTATCCCCTATTTTATCTCCTTAGGGCTGGAATTTATCAAAAGCCTATCTTAGCGGATGCCTACGTCATAACATCTACCTGCATGCCAAATTTCAGCTCAATCCGTCGAGTGATTTGAGCTGTGCGTTGATAGATCACTATGTCAGTCAGTCAGTCACCTTTGAGTTATATATATTTAGATTTGATGTAGAAGAAGGATTTTTATATGGAGTAAGAATCACCAATTAAAAATATGTAAGTATTCTGTACTATTATATAATATAAATTGTCGAAAACTTGTCTCAAAACTTTGATCACGTTTTTCTCGAAACTACTTTTTTCGAGCTGGCGGTAAGGATATCTCGAGTTCTAAGTTTCCGATTTACTTCCAATTTGAAGAGGATGTTCATTACACATCTGTTAGTCGTACCGAACCTTGATCAAAACTATAACTTCTCATTTAGTACTTTAAAAAAAATCGGATTTGTTTTTTATTTTTATAACACAGGGGATAAACGAGCATGCGGCTCACCTGATGGTAAGTGATTACAGCTACCCATGAGCACCCGCAACACCAAGGGAATTGCCAGTGCGTTGTCGGCCTTTTAAAAAGGAATAAGCTTTTCTTGAAGGTTTCAATATCGTATCGGTTCGGAAATACCATTGCTGGAAGGTGATTCTACAATGTGGTTGTGCGTGGCAAAAAGCTTCTAGAAAACCGCACTGTGGAGGACCGCCATTCATTCAGATGATCTGGATGTTATTTTAGTTACTGGCTAGTGGTACGGTAGTGAAACTCAGCAGCTGGTATTAATTCGAATAATACTTCCTTATTCAAAAAGCATGCAAATCATTTTTATTTTGAACTATTATGTTTATGATTTTTAGATTTTTTTTAGCATTTCCAAGGTTCACGCGAGACATCTATAACAATTAAAAAAGAGATTGGAATCATGCACGCCAAGGCACCCTCTTTCTTTGGACCCCCCAATTTGCCTGCGGATAACTCTGTCAATTTTTTTTTATTATTTTGTTATATAATATTGATAAAAAAAAATATAGTAAAAATATTTTTTTCTTTCCTTTGTACAGCGCTACAGAAACAGAGCTAATTTCATGCCTCTACATTAGAATACCTTCTTAATAAATATAAGCTAAATATTCTGGTGTGTGCTACTGGCATTAGATCGCGTGCTGCATTTGGTACAATCACCCTACACGTTAGCAATAAATTTAATATACCATATATGGTCCCGCTGAATTATTTAATGCCCATTGTTAATGCTGTTGCAAATTAATTTACGTATGCATTTGTTAATTCTAAATTGTGATAAATTTGTACTCGTACATCATTACTTTGATAAATTTATTCTCATACTTTTCTTTAATGTTTTGTTTCGTCATACTTGTAATTTTTTATATATTTTATTTATGTTTACCTTTAGTATTTGTATGTATATATATTTAATATTCATATAATATTTAACTTTCTTTTTATAGTGCGCCACCTACCTTTCCCTCACTCAATACTTTTATCTCGCAAGTTGTCTGTAAGAGATCGCTTTGAGTGAAAAAGCCGCTTTGCGTTCGCATATTCTTCTTTCTTTCTTTTTTGTAATTATTTGTTTTATTTTATGCATAATAAAGAATTTTTATTATTATTATTACTTTGTAGCTTCTAGTCCCGTAATGTTAACTGGTTTTTACCCGCGACTTTCCTCAAATATATAGGATAAAAATCGGTCTTAATTTGTATTCGTAGATCATTACTTTGTAACATAAATATTAACTAGTCTTTAACCGCGACATTCCTCGAGTGTTTCGTATACATAAATTGTAAAAATTAAGAACTATCTTAAATAATGCATACTATATTATAGAATTACTAGCTGTCCCGGCAAACGTTGTTTTGCCTTAAAATAAAAAAAATTTAAGAGTGGACTACCCCTAACATTTAGGGGGCTGAAAAATAGATATTGACCGATTCTCAGACCTACTTCAATACGCTCACAAAATTTCATGAGAATCGGTCAAGCCGTTTCGGAGGAGTATGGGAACGAAAACTGTGACACGAGAATTTTATATATTTTCTATATAAGTAGAATTATTGTTTAAGATATTAAGGCATAAAACAAACAAATAAATTTAATAAAATATTATAGGCCCGCGTGGTCTAGTTTAGCACGCCGCCTACAAACATTAACAACTACTACAAACATTTGTATTCAAGAGTACGACTATTTACTGTATCGGTCTGGATGTTTTCTATCTTATATTTTTTTTGTATTGGTTTGTATTATTTAAATTGTTTCTCGTGAATGCGGGTAACAGATAGTTTAAATATGTACTGGATTCTGGTCGAGTTTCTTCCCTATTTCATAATACAATTAACCTATCTTCATGCTATACCTCCAAGGGAGTTAATAGTGCAATAAAAACAACATTTGCAATAGAAACGTCAATAATAACATGAATAAGTCAATTTATATACATCGAAACATTCACACCATATATCTGACAGTTATCGAATCCATACAAATTTATTATAAAAATTAATTACTTGGTATAGAGCCGCTATATTTATGGAAAATAATATATACATATAAATAAAATTGGAGTGTCTGTTTGTAATATTGAAATAACCTTTTTTTACTACATGCCTGAGAATATAAATACGGTACATACAACAAAATATTTTTTTTTACAATTTTTGTCTGTCTGTCTATCTGTTTGTTTGTTCCGGCTAATCTTTGAAATGTTTGGACTGATTTTGACTGGACTTTTTTTTGTTTTACTACATACATATGAATATAAACACGGTACATACACCAAAATAAC